>NC_065451.1:58665938-58978034 GCF_917563875.1 Diabrotica virgifera virgifera
TTAATAATATTGTGGCTTATTTCCCATTATAAATAGTTAAAACTTGTAAAGTTAGGCCGAATTTACTTTGTAATACTAAGGTGATTTGGCGGTTTCTAAATGTAGGAGTAGCATTCTTGAAAGTAGATTAGCGGTAAGTGCAATATGCTAAGGTATATGGACGGCAACTGTAGCAGATACCGTCAAAATGACAGTATTTAACATTTGCCGCCAAATGGCTTATAGTCTGGGCTGATTATCGGAGATTAGGCCATTTTTGGGAAAAGTTATTTACCAGCAATTTTATTGCTGGAATCGAATCTTATGATTGTATATATTAATAATATAGATATGCAAAGTCCGCAGATAGTGTGCTACTTTTTTATAAACAACATGGCGCCCGAAAATCGTGTTTTTTTCAATTGTTGCTCTATAACTCCAAAGATTTTAACTTTAGACCAAAAACACCCAAATAAAAATTCACCGCAATTAAATTCTACATAGAGACGTGTTTTTTCCGATTTACTTCGATGAAAACTTTCCCCGGAAAAAGCGGGTTTTTCCAACAAAATCTTTAATTTTCAACTAAACTTTTAGATAAGTAGTTGTTAATCAATAATTAAATAACTTGGTAATGTAAAAGCCCTTTCCGTATATATTCTAATTCCAGAAGCCGATGGAAATTGAATAAACAGTTTAGCAACAATTCAAATGTTAATTAAAAATTTACGGTCGCTATAATAACGACAATAATTATGAAACATAAGAATAACTATGATTTTTTCATAAAAAGACACTATACCTATCTAATGTACTTTACAGAATTGAAATTGGTATTTAAGCGTCCTCAGGAATATTTTAAAATTATAAACAATTTTTTGGCTTATAAACAAATAGAGTATCTCGGGAAATGTTAAACTAAATTAAATTGTAAAAACGGTATTCAAAAGACAGCGGCAGGATGCTTCTTCTAAAAGAAAAAACGTTTAATTATGATGAGTGGTTCCTGAGATACAACCGGTCAAAGTTGACCGAAATTTACGGCAAATATATAAACAATAGGATCATAATTTTCAAACCATCACCTTTTTATTTTTGTCCTCTTTCTCCACACCAATTTTCATATCTTTAAAATCCTCATAACATATATTATTATAATAAAAACTATCGATAATACGTGTGAAAATTGCCAAAAATAGCAGAATTCCTATCAAAAATTAGGTTGGAGAAAATTTAACCCTCAAAGTTCAAAATCGGTATACGTTAAAAAAAATTCATTTTCTCGGCTTCCCATGGAGCAATTTCCTTCATTCTTTTTTCGTTCCCAAGTAACTCGAGTAGAGCCATCGAACTAACGCATTATTAAATGTCAAACTTGCTTTTGTTTTGTTATAATAAATTAATTTATTTATTATAACACAATATTTTAATTTGTTTAAATAAAAATTGTTTAAATAAGTATACAGCTTTCAAATGAGAATATTTATGTTTTTAACTTTAAAAGGTACACTTGTAGGAAGTTTATCTAAAAAAAAGGCTACAACTGGAAAAAATATGTAATTTTCTGTTCTTATAAATAAATTAATCTATTATAACAAAAGAAAAGCAAGTTTGACATTTAATAATGCATTAGTTCGATGGCTATACAAGAGTTATTAGGGAACAAAAAAAGAATGAAGGAAATTGCTCCATGGGAAGCCGAGAAAATGCATTTTGGTAACGTATACCGATTTTGAACTTTGAGGGTTACATTTTCTCCAACCTAATTTTTGATTGGAATTTTGCTATTTTTGGCAATTTTCACACGTATTATTGATAGTTTTGAAAGATATGAAAATTGGTGTGAAGAAAGACGACAAAAATAAAAAGGTGATGGTTTGAAAATTATGATCCTATTGTTTATATCTTTGCCGTAAATTCCGGTCAAATTTGACCGGTTGTATCTCAGGAACCACTCGTCATAATTAAACGTTTTTTCTTTTAAAAGAAGCGTCCTACCGCTGCCTTTCGAATACCGTTTTCACAATTTAATTTAGTTTAATATTTCCCGAGATATTCTATTTGTTTATAAACCAAAAAATTGTTTATAATTTTAAAATATTCCTGAGGCCGCTCACATAGTCCAATTTCAATTCTGTATAGTACATTAGATAGGTACTTTCTATGAAAAAATCATAGTTATTCTTATGCATCATAATTATTGTCGTTATTATAGCGACCGTAAATTTTTAATTAACATTTTAATTGTTGCTACTCTGTTTATTCAATTTCCATAGACTTCTGGAATTATAATACATACGGAAAGGGCTTTTACGTTACGAAGTTATTTAATTATTGATTAACAACTACTTATCTAAAAGTTTAGTTGAAAATTAAAGATTTTGTTGGAAAAACCCGCTTTTTCCGGGGAAAGTTTTAGTCGAAGTAAATCGGAAAAAAACGTCTCTATGCAGAATTTAATTGCGGTGAATTTTTATTTGGGTGTTTTTGGTCTAAAGTTAATAGACCTGGATCCCGCGTAAGAAAAAAAAGTTGATTAATAGCAAGCTGAAAATTTGTTAATAGCTTAACGGTGTCTAGTCGGACAAACTTTGATGCACGGGAACACTGGAACAGGGGAAGTTTTAACTGTGGAGCATGATAAACGTGTCGTCCTCACAAGTTTATGATTGTGAAAAATAACAAGTTGTTTTTAAGTTTATTCGATAGCCAACGTTATATAATATATGAGAAAATGTTTGTCCGACAAAAATGTTGGGCATTTTAACGAGTCCGACACGTAGAACATGTCACATCACCGGAATTATGTTGGTGATGAATAGCAGTCTGATTTTTGGATGAGAGTTTAATGAAAGGTTAAAAAAGCAATTGGAAGTTATGTCCGACAAAATTAATGGGAAGTTTTCGTAGTCGGACATTCTAAACAGGTAAGATATACACAAAAATGCTGGTGATAAATAGCTTTCCGACAAAGATGAAATTTAATTAAGTAAATTATTCCTTACCAAGAATGACTGTTGTCGGAAAAAAATAAGGGGTAGATTTTGTAGTCGGACAATTTAAAAAAATAATTTTTGAAATTTCAATAAGGGGTGATCATTCTATGTCAAAAGTACCTGCAGTCAATTACATTCGATATCTTTCGATTTATCTCAACATCATTTAGATACCTCACTGTAATACATTTATAGTAGATCAGGCAAAGTATATTATGGATTGAGTGGTCTAGCTATCTTTGTCTGCCACATGCGCGGGATCGCTTGGTTAAAAGAGATAGATAGACCACCTATCGACTTTTTGCACTGGATTCCCTGTCTACCCTTATGTCTATGAATACATTTCCATTTAAGAAAAATGTCACTTTTGACAATAATTCATAATAAATTGCAATCGTAACTTCAAATTTAAACTAATCGATTTATTTTGGCAGCAAATTATTTCTAGCCATGTGACATATTACATTAATATATTTCATTTGTAGAAAGTTGAGAAAAATTACGTTATACAATTTTAATAATAATTTATTTAGGTACCCTTTTTCAATCAAGCAAAGCATTACAGCACGAAGAATGATATTCAATAGAATTTTCACAATTATCTGGCAACTGAACCTCATTGAATTGATGACCAAGCATTTTACGAACTTTGTAAAATGTTCGAAAATTACTCAAAAATGTTCCGTTGAATGGTTTCACTTTTGATTTGGCGACTTAAAATTTAAACTGTTGACACTCAAAAATAGACACAAAAACACTCCATAGTTAATATAAATTTTAATTTCCAACACACGTGGCAAACAGAAACTCAGAGACCATGTACTTTCAAATACTACTTTGTATAGCACAAAGTGTCACACTGACAAATGCAGCCTTCTATTATAATACATACTTCTAAGCAAAATGTGTCATATTTACGTCTATTCTTATAAGCACCGGAGTTTTACACTCTTCACATTTTTCAATGTCGTTTACAGGGTTAAGATTTAAGTATGGAAAAAAGTGTATACAACGTTTTTTGTAGGAAATTTTCCGTAATTTCTGATGCGCCTAATTAGAAAACCCTAAGAGATTGCTTTCACATGTTCTTTGACATTTTTTATTATCATTTTGAGAATATCTAGAACAAACTCCACCCAAAAAAATAATTGTTTTGCTATATATACATGCATTGATACTTACCTCACTGTTTTTGAAGTGTGCATGTATATATATGCACATGCAAATATGTGAATATAAATAATAATATACAGCTAAAATAACTTTATCAATATGTGACTAAGTCATTCTGAAAAAATGTTTTTTATTTATTTCCTTCGATTTTCCCAAACTTTTTGTCCGACATATAACTTTTTGCGTTACAAAATATAATTTTTACATAAACAAATCAAAATTAGCTTGCTATTTATCACCAACATTTTTGTCTATATCTTACATGTTTAGAATGTCCAACTAGGAAAATTTCCCATTAATTTTGTCCGACAGAACTTCCAATTGCTTTTTTAACCTTTCATTAAACTCTCATGCAAAAATCAGACTGCTATTCATCACCAACATAATTCCTGTGATGTGACATGTTCTACGTGTCGGACTCGTTAAAATGCCCAACCTTTTTGTCGGACAAACATTTTTCATATATTATATAACGTTGGCTATTGAATAAACTTAAAAACAACTTGCTATTTTTCACCATCATAAACTTGTCAGGACGACACGTTTATCATGGTCCACCGTTAAAACTTCCCCTGTTCCAGTATTCGCATGCATCAATGTTTGTCCGACTAGACACCGTTAATCTATTAACAAATTTTCAGCTTGCTATTAATCAACTTTTTTTTCTTACGCGGGATCCAGGTCTATAAAATCTTTGGAGTTATAGAGCAAAAATTGAAAAAAACATGATTTTCGGGCGCCATTTTGTTTATAAAAAAAGTAGCACACTATCTGCGGACTTTGCATATCTATATTATTAATACATACAATAATAAGATTCGATTACAGCAATAAAATTGCTGGTAAATAACTTTTCCTTGTATTTTGCTAATTAGCCCAGAGTATTAGTATTTTAACTGAAAATTGTAGATACCGCTAACAAAATTGCAATTTTATTTAAAATATAATGCTTCTACAACTCCAAAGACTTTGTAAATATATACTAAATACCCTATTCTACCTAAAAATACAAAGATCTCATGTTCGATAAAAAAATCAGTTACCGCCTTTGAGCTTAGCACGGCAGAATACCGTTTCAATGAACACCCATACGTCTTATACCTCGTCCTCCCTACAGGAGGCCTCAAAATTAACTTACGAAAAATCTATTTTTTTCTTCCACGCCGTATAAGTTCAAAAAAGAAGTTTGAGTAAACCTTTGCCCAACTGTGTAAATACCAAAGAAAAATCTAAAAAAACAAAAAAAATGAGCGGAATGCGTTAATTTGTTCACGAAAGAATCAACTATAAAAATGACCATAATTTTTGGTGATGCATATATTTTGAAACCATGCGTATTTATTATTAGTGTAGGAAACAAAGGTTGAACCTTGCAAAATGGACACAAGTCAGGTTTTATTTTTTTTTCTGGTATATCAAGGGGTATTTATTATAAGACTAACTTTTTCTGAAAAAATTTTGCCCCGGAACCCCCCTTTTCACCCCTTTAAAGGGGGTAATTTGTGGTTTTTGCGGAACGTAGCCCTTCCTGTACCTTTTACAAAAAATTTCTTTTATAGAAATATGAAGAAGACTATATTTTCTACGATTTATTTCCAACAGCATATGTCTATCATCCACAGGTTAGCAAGGGTGGTGCGCCAAAGTTGACAAGTTTTAAAAAAAGATGTTTTAAAAAAATATATATTTTTCCCTAACTGTAACGGAAATTAAGAAGAAATCTAACCGCAATTATTCGCAAATAATTTATTGATTTTTTGGTATAGGTTTCACTTAAGGGGAATTGCTGATTTTTTAATTACAGGGTGTTACATTTTAAAAAACCTCTCTTTATACCATCTGAACCGTTTATGCTAGAGTAAAAATATTTTCAGCGATTACCCATGTACTGGTGCTATTTACAAATTTGTATAATGCACCCCCATTTTTCCCCGGAACCACCCAAAAAAAAAGAAAAATTAATAAATAAAGTGATTTTCTTGGAATCCTTCACACACAATGCCCTTTATTAATATGCTTCATACATCATTTTGTGCACGTTATTATTACCCATACATGGACACCAAAAGCGATTTCCTAGTGCAACCCCTGTAGCAAAAAAAAAATAAATAAAGTGGGGGGTTGAAATTGTTTTTTCGTTTTTTGCCTTTTGATCCAGATGGGCATGTGCTTCATCAATAGTGCTTTTCAAAAATATATATGGGTATTGCAACCTCCCTGCGGAAACCACCCCTATCCTTGAAAATATACTGCAGAAACTACCCCTATCCCTTGGCGAGCATGTTTTTATGATTTTCTCATTACCTATGCATTATTTTTAAACAAAACTTATACAATGTTAAAGACCACTATTTACTCTAAAAATTAGGTCCTATTCATTTTTTTCGTATAAGCAACCGTTACGGCACAGGGGCGCCGTAAACCTCATATATGCTTTGGCGGGCTCCAGTTTTTGTTTTTTTTTTCGTCATCTGTTCGTTTTATTGATAAAGTACTTATGTAAAATAAAACAACACAGTGTAACCTACAAATTATGACCTATCCACATTTTACAATCTTTGCGCCCCAAAGCCACAGTGGTGGCCCAAAATCAATTTTTGCATATTTTCGCAACCCACGCGCATTTTATTGCATTAATGCTACCTTAATAGCACAATATTCACCCTTAAGTGGTCGCTAAGCAGTGGCGGATCCAGGGAGGGATGATGGGGGCGATCACCCCCCACCCTCTCAAACCAAGTGATATTATATTTAAAGATTATAAAAATATTCATTTATTTTTATAGAATTTTAACCAATTGGCACCCCCCTCTTAACGATGCTGGATCCGCCACTGTCGCTAAAGCATAAAAAGTACGCCATTTTTATAAAAATAATATAATAAGTATTTCTATAAAAATAAATGAATATTTTTATAATCTTTAAATATAATATCACTTGGTTTGAGAGGGGGGGGTGATCACCCCCATCACCCCTTCTTGGATCCGCCAGTACTTAGCGACCACTTAAGGGTGAATATTGTGCTATTAAGGTAGCATTAATGCAATAAAATACGTGTAGGTGGCGAAAATATGCAAAAATTGATTTTGGGCCACCACTGTGGCTTTGGGGCGCAAAGACAATAAAATGTGCATAGGTCATAATTTGTAGGTTACACTGCGTTGTTTTATTTTACATAAGTACTTTATCAATAAAACAAACAGATGACGAAAAAGAAAACAAAAAGAGCCTGCCAAAGCATATATGAGGTTTACGGCGCCACTGTGCCGTAACGGTTGCTTATACGAAAAAAATGAATAGGGCCTAATTTTTAGAGTAAATAGTGGTCTTTATTCTTGTATAACTTTTGTTTAAAAGGAATGCATAGGTAATGAGAAAATCGTAAAAACATCCTCGCCAAGGGATAGGGGTAGTTTTTGCAGTATATTTTCAAGGATAGGGGTGGTTTTCGCAGGGATGTTGCAATAACCATATATATTTTTGAAAAGCACTATTGATGAAAAATATGCCCATATGGATCAAAAAGCAAAAAACAAAAAAAAAATTCAACCCCCCATTTTATTTATTTTTTTTTTGGCTGCAGGGGTTGCAGTAGGAAATCGCTTTTGGTGTCCATGCATGGATAATAATAACGTGCACAAAATGATATATGAAGCATATTAATAAAGGGCACTGTGTGCGAAGGATTCCAAGAAAATCACTTTATTTATTAATTCTTCTTTTTTTTTGGGTGGTTCCGGGGAAAAAATGGGGGTGCATTATACAAATTCGTAAATAGCACCAGTACATGGGTAATCGTTGAAAGTTTTTAAACTCTAGCATAAACGGTTCAGATGGTATAAAAAGGGGTTTTTTAAAATGTAACACCCTGTAATTAAAAAAAGGGCAATTACCCTTAAGTGAAACCTATACCAAAAAATCAATCAATTATTTGCGAATAATTGCGGTTAGATTTCTTCTTAATTTCCGTTACAGTTAGGGAAAAATATATTTTTTTTTAAAACATCTTTTTTAAAAACTTGTCAAATTTGGGGCGCTACCCCCACTAAACGGTGGATGATAGACATATGCTGTTAAAAACAAATCGTAGAAAATATAGTCCTCTTTATATTTCTATAAAAAAAATTTTTTGTAACAGGTACAGGAAGGGCTACGTTCCGCAAAAACCACAAATTTCCCCCTTTAAAGGGGTGAAAAGGGGGATTCCGGGGCGAAATTTTTTCAGAAAAAGTTAGTCCTATAATAAGCACCCCTTAATACACCAGAAAAAAAATTAAACCGGACTTGTGTCCATTTTGCAAGGTTCAACCTCTGTTTCCTACACTATATTATATCTATGGTATTAAACCCTCAGGTTATTTTCATTACATTTTCCCATTTTAAGTCTATACTTACTGTATTGTCTAAATTGTTTAGCACACAACAAATACCCGATGTATTCGTCTTCAGTTCCTGCTCCAATTTTCTTGGGCATATAGAGATCCACCAACGCCTTGTTCATAACCATATCAGTGTTAATCTGAAAAAAGTTACGTAATAAAAATCATTAAGCACATTCTAAAAAATATTTAATAGATTTTATTAAAAGAAAAAATTCGGGCTTCATGTAGTTCCATACATAATAATGGACTATATGTGTCCACCATGTTTGTCTTTCCCTTAAAGATTGGTTATGAATTTCGCTTAAAACCTCTAAAACCAACACTTGTAACCCTTTGCAAAAGGGGTAACGATAAGATTTTGCAGAAATTACGAAAAACGACGAACCAGGCAGTTAATGTGTTCAAGATGAGCTGGAATAATTTGTAAAACAGAACAAAACAAAAATTTTGTTTATCTGCTTAAAAAACAAATACCTTCAGTTGCCTCTCAGATTGAGGGCTCTAAGATGCTACATATTTTCTATATTACTGTACAGAATGGAAGCTTGGACATTGAGAAAACAACACATCAGAAAAATAGAAGCGTTCGAAATGTGGTGTTACAGAAGAATATTGAAAATTCAGTGGTTTCAAAGGATTACCAATGTTGAAGTGCTACGACGTTTAAATAAGGAGTTAGAAATTATGAACAGTATAAAAAGAAAACTGGAATATTTGGGTCACATTACCAGAGGAGAGAAATTTGAGTTGCTGAGAATTATTATGCAGGGAAGGATCCAAGGAAGAAGAAACATAGTAAGAAGACGCATGTTCTGGCTGAGGAACCTTAGAGAATGGTTTAACTGTAGTTCATTACAACTGTTCAGAGCAGCAGCCAACAAAGTGACCATAGCCATTATGATATCCAACCTCCGATAGGAGATGGAACTTTAAGAAGAAGATATGGTAGAGGTAAATTTACAGGGTACAAGGTTTCTCCCCATATGATAATCTGACGCGCTCGAGTAACTGCAAAAATCCCCGCTTGGCGTCTCCTACCATAATACACTTGTTCCAACGAGATTCCATCTCTAAAGTGAGAGTCTGGAAGGGCTGCAAAATAGAGATGTTGAAAAAGTATCTATTCGTTACAAAATACTCGTTACTTACGAATACCGAAAAGTAACGATAACTATACAGGCAAATCGTTACTTTGATTACTCTGATTACCTACTTCGTTACTTCGTACTAATCGTATCAGAGCAAGTAACGACTATTGTATCTACTTTGATTACTTTGATTACTCTGATTACTTCGACTTCGTACCAATCGTATCAGAGCGAGTAACGACTATTGTATCTACAACCAGTACACTTGATTACTTTCTACCAATCGTATCCCAGCGAGTAACGGACTTGACCGGTATTTTACGAGTGTTATCGAATATCGTTATCGGTATGAAGCGTTTAAGGGTGTGAGCCTCAGAGCCTCACACTGTGAGGGTGAGAAGAAGATAGAAGGTGAAACAGAGGGAGGTATAATGAAGGTAAAATATACAGTGATGAGAGCGCTAATAACCGGCAAAATAGCTCAAAAGATGGAAAACACAATACATCGCTAAACAAAAAGAGATGAAACTAGTGGAGGTGGAAAGTATCGTTATAAACTTATAAAATAACATTACATTACATAGTTTCCCACCTTTAGACGTCTGTGACAGGAGTTTTTTATAAAATTCTACTGTCACAATGACAGTTGTCATACTCCTCTGATACGTCTAAAGGTGTGAAAAAATGTAATGTAATGTTAATTTATTGGTTTATAACGATACTTTCCACCTCCACTAGTTGCATCTCTTTTTGTTTCGCAATGTATTATGTTTTCCATCTTTTGAGCTATTTTGACGGTTATTAGCGTGCTCATCACTGTATAATGTATGTCATTAATAAAGATCAAATGCAAGAATCCTATATTTTTATCTAGATCTATATCTATACCTATTCAAAATATCTACCTACTGAGAAATACGATTCTCGATATGATTACCGATACACAAATACAAAAGTAACAAAATTAGTCATAGTAATCAAATGATGTTTATCCCTTAAACAGGTTGGTGAAGGTCGTTGATATATCGGAATACCTATACAAAATACCTACCTACTGAGAAATACGATTCTCGATATGATTACCGGTACTCAAATACAAAAGTAATCAAAGTAACGAATACTCTAAATGATTACTTTATACAAAAGTAACGATTTGTAACGAATACTCGAAAGTAACTAACGTGTGATCCAAAATTATTGTCACCATAGGTGGCTCTGAACGACAGAGATAGCTATACAGTGCATGTCTATTCTTAATTCAGATATACTTTCCAGTTTACGTAAACTTTGCGGTGTACGTCAACTTAACAAGAAAAGTTAGGTTATGTAGAGATCTTGTTTGATTTTATTTATTATTGCTACTTATAATTTTGTTAATTCTTTTTATATTTGATTAAAGTTCTGGTTTTGACTGATTTTTATGCTTTATAATGTTAATCAAAATTAATTGATAAACCAATGATATAAATTCAGATTAAAACACGATATACGTATTTTTTTGCACGGCTAGCTTTGATCCCAATAATTGTGGATCGCTCGTTATAATCAACATCACTACTGCAGAATACGCTTCCACAGCTGTTATGACCTGATCATTTTTTGATGACAAACAAGTATTATATTTATTAAATATAATACTCTGAATTCTATTGTTAATAAAAATTAACATAATATATGGCATTGATAAATTTTGTGTAATATTGTAGACAAAATTTGTATAAAGTACGAAATAGTCACAAAATATTAAGAATTAGAAACTTCTTCGATTGGATTGGCTGTTTACATTATGTTTTCTTATTTTTCTTCCTTACTAAGTTCTTATAAGTTCTTAACCAAATTCAATTTTATTATACTAAACAAAGTAATAGCGTAATACTGTGAAATAATCTAATACTTACGATTTTTGACTCCAACCAGACACAAGCAGCATAGTTCTGAAACAAGAAACAATATAAAATTTACTATTAGGTGTATCTCCGAGGGAACATACAGGGTGATTGATTAGTGGGGTAAAGCTATATTAATAAAAGTTAATAACAAAAATTGTAGCCAACTTTGAGCTTCACATTACGAAATTAGAATGTTACAGGTTGTTTGATAACACAGTGGCAGACTGAACTTATGTTTTTTTTTAAATGGAACACTCTATATTTTATTTTATATTCGACATCCTGTTAACTTCTCCATCACAAAAATATAAAGGTTTGTTATGTTATGTATGTTATGTTGTACAGGGTATTTACAAAGTTATAACCAATTTTGTATGAAAACCGTAACAAGTTCAACTCCCTGTATAAGTAAAAATAAGCACAACAGCAATGGTTTATTAATGCCCTATTTTTTATTTATTGTTAACATTTTCAAAAAATATTGACATTGCTAATTTTTTTTAAATCAAATACAGAGTGAGTGAAAACGCAACTACATTATTTTCTCAGTAATGTTAAATGGAACCAGAGAATTGTATTTTATATCATTATTGAAAAGTAACATTATCGTACTTTAATGTTTATATAACATTCCCTGTGTCCAAATTTATTAGTTTTCGAGATATTTTCATTTTTTAGAGCAAATTATTTTAGGTGTCTAAATGTATCTAAATTTTAATTAAGCCATGACTGAATTGACAATTGACGATTACTGATTATTTATCAATCCGGTAATCAATGTTACAATGTAGAAAATAAAGAAATAAAAATAATTTATTAGTAATACATTTTACAAAAAAATTACAACCAAAACATGCAACATTTTTGAAACAATTAAAAACTACTTTTTTATGTAAATGTAACAAATAAAGGAAGAAAATTAGTAATAAATTTTACAAAAAACACACAAACACAAAATACAACATTTTGTGAAGACAATTAAACACTACTTTTGTATGTAAATGTAACAATGTAACAAATAAAGAACGAACAATTTTATCATTAATACATTTTGTAAAAAAAAACATGTTTGAAAAAATTAGAAGCTACTTTTAATAAAATATTTTTAATATATAATTACAGAAGGTGTTTAAAATTACCTCCTAACACATTTATGCACCCCTAAAAACAATTATTGAATGAGCTACTTACTCTACGAAGCATTTGTAAATTAACCCTTGTTGTTGGAGGTATTTTATAAACTTCATTATTAACGTAACGCCAAAAAAATCAGTCCAGGGCCCAGAGCACGCCAAATAGAATTCTATTTTGCTGACGTCACAAAATAGAATTTCATAATGGGAAAATCGACGGTTTCTATGCAACGTGACGTCACTAAAATAGAATTCTATTTGGCTTGCTCTGGGCCCAGTTTATTAAATTCTGGTGATTTAGGTGCCCACGCTACTGGTCCATTGAAAAATGGAAATATCTCGAAAACTAATAAATTTAGACATAGGGAATGTTATCTAAAAATTAAAGTACGGTAATGGTACTTTTCAACAATGATATAAAATACAGGGTGTTCCATTTAACATTACTGAGAAAATAATGTACTTGCGTTTTGACTCACCATATATTTTATATAATGAAAATTAGCAATATCAATAATTCTGGAAAATTTTGACAACACGTAAAAAATATGGCATTAATAAACCATTGCTGTTTTGCTTATTTTTATTTATACATGGAGGTGAACTTGTTACGATTTTCATTTAAAAATGGTTCATCATCATCATCATCATCATCATCCTCCTCCAGCTCATTGCGTCCACTGCTGGACATATGCATCCCTCATTTTTGTCCATTGTGCTCTATTTTGAGCACTTTGCATCCAATTTCTAGACATTTTCTTGAGATCGTCAGTCCAACGAGTAGGTGGTCTTCCTCTACTTCTTTTGTCTAATCTCGGCCTCCACTCAAGTAATCTCTTCGTCCATCTCCCATCACTGATTCGGGCGACGTATCCGGCCCAGTTCCATTTCATGGTGATAATTCGGGAAATTAGATCGGTAACTCCTGTTCTTCGTCTTAAGTCTTTATTTCTAACTCGGTCACGAAGCGATATACTCAGCATTGACCTTTCCATTTTCCTCTGGGCTATTTGCAGCATTTTAGAAGTTGTAGTTTTAAAGAAATTGGTACATCGCTTTTAAAGATGTCTTTGAGTTTTCCATAGGCTACCCATGCTAGGTTGATTCTTCTTCGTAGTTCGCATGTTTGGTTGTCTCTTGTAATCTTTATTTCGTGTCCAAGGTATATGCATTTTTCCACTAGCTCTACTTCTTTGTCGTCTCCAATATTGATATTTCCGCTAGGTACTATGTTTGTCATGAATTTTGTTTTGGAGATGTTTATTTTAAGACCTACACTGGCACGCACTCACTGAAGTTCATGTAGCATTGTACATATCTCCTTAAGGTTGTCAGAGAATAAAACTATGTCGTGTGCGAATTTCAAATTTGTTAATCTTCTACCGTCAATATTCAGGCCTCGCTCTTCCCAGTTAAGTTTTTTACAAGCATATTCTAGTACTGCGGTAAACAGCTTAGGCGATAAGGTATCGCCCTGTCGGACTCCTCTGCCGATTGGGATATGGTCCGTGTTTATATGCAGTTTCACCGATATAGTTGCGTTCTTGTATGTATTGTAAATTAACCTTGTGAATCGGTAGTCAATGCGGCATACTTGTAGTGCTTCCAGAATTTTGTCAAATTCTACCATGTCAAAGGCTTTATGGAAATCTACAAAAGCCAAAACGAGTGGTCGATTGTATTCGATAGTCTTTTCTATTACCGTTTTAATGCTCTGTAGGTGATCATTTGTTCCAAATCCGGTACGAAATCCCGCTTGCTCCATTGGCTGCTAGAAATCAAGTTTTTTCTCAAGGCGATTCGTTACTATTCTTGTAAGGACGATTCTCGTCACTATGAAATTGGTTATAACTTTGTAAATACCCTGCATAACCTAACAAACCTTTATATTTTTGTGATGGAGAAGTTAACAGAATTTCGAATTTAAAATAAAATATAGGGTGGTCTATTTAAAAAAACATAAGTTTGGTCTGCCACTGTGTTATCGAATACCCTGTCACATTCTAAAGTGAAGTTCAAAGTTGGCTAAAATTTTTGTTATTACCTTTTATTGCTATCTGTTACTATAGCGGATCTATTGAGCTTTATCCCACTAATCAATCACCCTGTATACGAAATGAGGATGTCCTGCGATGCAGGACGAAGGTAGAAAATGTGGTACACGACAATTAGACCGAAAGCAGTAGACCGAACTTATTAGACCGAAAAGCACTTTACCGAAACCTCACTAGACCGAACAGCATTAGACCGAAATGGTCAATAAATTTAAAAAGTTTGCAGTAAATTATGCTAAGATTTTGTATATCTGTCTTTTTGTTTATTGTATTTTTTTGTATTATTTTATATAGTCTGTCTAGAAAGTATCCGGAAAAAAGAAAGCAGAATTATAATTTTACGGTATTTATTTCTATCACTTGAAATATAAAATTTCAACAAATAATTTATTATATTTACTTATACAACTCTATTTAAATCTAAACACTTAACTAAACGTCCAGGTACACCCGAAACTAGGTCAAGGCCATAATTTTCGGTAATGGAGTTCCAGCCCTGTAAAACTGACCTAATCAAACCTTCTTTATCTCGTGGCGCTGCTCGTTCCACTTCAATCTTCATCAGTCACCATATGTTTTCAATGGGGCTAAGATCTGGAGATGCTGCTGGCCACGGAATTGTTGCCAATTCGTGTTCTTGCATCCAATCTTAAGTATAAGCAGAAGTATGGCATCTTGCCTTATCTTGCTGAAAACGCCACCCCTCTGGATATAAAACATGAGCCGTTTCAAGAAGAAAACCATTAAGGATGTCACAATATTTAGCATTATCAAGAGCACCATCAACTATACAGAGAGGTGTAGCACCACGCTGAGATTTTGCTCCCCAAACCATTATTTTAGTGGGAAATTTGGAAATTTGAACGGTAACATTTTCTCTTGATAGGACTTTTAGATGATTTGCACCAAGCTGGAAACAACTAAAATTATCTTCTCGAAAACGTTGACAAAAATCTATTCTTCGTTGCCTTTGCAGAGGTGTCATTGTAGAGATTTTTTTTTGAATTCCTTAATATGTAACCTTGCATTTTCAGTGACATGCGGTCAGTTTCTGGACACACTGTTATTCTTCGTTGATTTCCAAACCTGTTCGCTAATTTTCGAAACCCCAGGCACGGATTTTGTCGTCCTAAAGCCACTAAAGCATCTAAATTGTTTCTGCGAATCTTACGCGGTCTACCCGAAACTGGTCTATGTCTCATACTTATGCCATTTTTTATCCTCTTTATTGTCTCATACACTGCACTTTTTCCGAGTTCAGTCAATAATTGTACTAATTTTTTAACGTTTCGGACACCCTTTCTATACTAATATTCCACCACTTTTCTTTTTTCTACTTGTGACATTATTTCACAAATCTTAAGTCTGTTTACAAACAACAATATTTGACAGATGGTGTTATCATGCGATTTTGTCCATAACCTACTATCGGCACAACCTACTTGATGCATTACCTTTGTCTTAAAATGTTACAAAAATAAAATGCATTAAAATTAGGAAAAATATAAAATTCCGGATACTTTCTAGACGGACTATATATAGACTGTGTAAATTGTAACTCTGTACAGTCTGATATGAAATAATTTTCATCCGTTAAACAAATTAGTGAAGGTAAAAATAAATTAAGTGTAGAGTGCCGTTAACACCATTTTAATTGTTTAAAATAACCATCCAAATAGACGAGGGCATTTAGCACAAAATAAATAAATTTTTAAATACATCACCTAGAGACTTGCAGTTTTTTGCATTATGTTCAAGATGACGTCAGGAAAAATTCTACTATTCAAAAATGGGTGGAAATGACTAATTGCACTGTAGAGTGCATAAAATGCATCCATAATTGCATAAATATAAAAATAAAGTCAAAATCAGTATACTAAGGAATAAAATTTACTATTTTGGGGGTTTTTCGGGTCACTGAATACGATTGCGCCATCAGAACTGACCCTCGGATCACCTGGTGCCCAAGGTCACGGCAAAAGACGTCATCTGCTGGAGTTTCGATGGTTTTCCGCATTAAATCGACGCAAACGGATTCCTCACGGGTTTTGGGGGTCACTAAGTACTAATATGTCATCAGAATTGACATCCGTAGTACCTGGTGCCCAGGGTCGCTACTAAGGTACGTCATCTTCTGGAATCTAGAGGGATTTCGGCACTAAATTGATGCAACTGGACTATTCTGGGGATTTTGCGGTGGTTAAACACGAATATGCAATCAGAACAGACTTCTGGATCACCTGGTGCCCAAGATCACTGCAAGGGACGTCATCGTCTGGACTTTTGAGGCCTTTCGGTATTAAATTATTGCAAACGGATTACTCGCGGTTTTTGAGGTCGCCAAACACGAATATGCCATCAGAATAGACCACCGGATTACCTGGTGCCCAAGGTCACTGCAAGGGACGTCATCTTCTGGAGTTTCGAGTGCTTTCGGTATTAAATTGATTCAAACGGATTACTTACGGGTTTTTGGGGCCTCTAAACACGAATATGCCATCCGAATTAAATTCTGTAATACCTGGTGCCCAGAAACGCTACTAAGGCACGTAATCTTCTGGTGTTTGGAGTGTTTTCGGAATTAAATTGATGTAAACGGATTACTCACGGTAAACACGAATATGCCATCAGAACTAAACTCCGGAGTACCTGATGCCCAGTCATCTTCTGGGGCTTCGAGGGTTTTCGGCATTTAATTGATGCAACTGGATTACTGGAGGGTTTTTGAGGTCGCTAAACAAGAATATGCCATCGGAATCGATACCCTGTGCACCTGGTGCCCAAGGTCACTTCAAGAGACGTCATCTTCTGAAGTTTTGAGGGATTTCGGCATTAAATTGATGAAAATGGATTACTCGGGGGGTTTTTAAAGTCGTTAAACGCGAACATGCGATCAAAAAAGACCATCGTAGAACCTGGTGCCCGCGGTCACTGCAAGGGGCGTCATCCTCTGGCCGAGGTTTTTTGGTACTATATTGACGCAAACCGATTACTTATAGGTTTTTGGGGTTGCTGAACACGAATATGCCATCAGAACAGACACTGGACCAGCAGGTGCCTAGGGCACGCCATCTTCTGGAGTTTCGAAAGTTTTCTTCACTAAATTGATTCAAATGGATTACTCATAGCTTTTTAAAGTTGCTGAATACGAATACGCCGTTAGAACACACACTTTAGCACTTGGTGCCTAAGGCATAATATCTTATGAGGTTGCGTGAGTTTTCGGTACCAAATTCATGTAAATAAATTACTTTTGGGTTTTTGGGGTTGTTGAACACGAGTATAACTTAGATAAAGGATTCTGGAGTACCTAGTGATTACGATGATCAATAATAACGCCAACGCATAATAACATTGTCATAATAGAATATAGTAAATCGATCTGGAGATAAATAAAGGAAAAACATTGTCAGATATAAATAAAGTTTATATAAATTTTTTATATATACATAAGCAAGAAAATTGAATAGCACAGTGACGTCCCTTGCAGTGACCATGGTCACCAAGTGCTCCGTGGGTCTGTTGTAATGGCCTATTCATATTTGGTGACCTCAAAAACCCCCCGAATAATCCACTTGCATTCATTTTAAGCCGAAAACCCTCGAAACTCTAGAAGATGACGTGCCTTAGGAGAGATCCTGGGCAACAGGTGCTCCGGAATTAAATTTTGATGACATATTCGTGATTAGCGACCCCAATAACCCGCAAGTAATCCGTTTGCATCAATTTAGTAGCGAAAGCCCTCGAATCTCCAGAAGATGACGTCCCTTGCAGTGACCTTGGGTACCAGGAGATCCGGTGGTCTGTTCTGATGGCATATTCGTGTTTAACGACTCAAAAATACCCGAGTAATCCATTTTTATAAATTTAATGCCGAAATCTCTCAAACTCCAGAAGAGGACGCCCCTTGCCGTGAGCTTGGGCTTTAAGTGCCCAGGAAGTCGGTTTTGATGGCATATTCGTGTTTAGCCACCTCAAAAACCCGTAAGTAATTCGTTTGCATCAATTTGATACCGAAATCCCTCGAAACTCTAGAAGATGACATCCCTTACGTTTGGCCTTGGCCATCAGGTGATCTTAAGGTCTGTCCTGATGGCATCTTCGTGTTTAACCACCTGAAAAACCCACCCGAGTATTCCTGTTACATCAATTTAGTGCCGAAATCCCTCGAAATTCCAGACGATTACGTGCCTTTGTAGCTATTCTGGGCACCAGGTACTCCGGAGGTCAATTCTGATAGCATATTCGTGCTTAGCGACCCCAAAAACCCGTGAGTAATCCATTTGCATTAATTAAATGCCGAATACCCTCGAAACCCCAGAAGATGACGTACCTTAGTAGCGACCCTGGGCACCAGGTACCCTGGAGGCCAATTCTGATGGCAAAATCGTGTTTAGCGACCTCAAAAACCCGTAAGTAATCCGTTTGCATCAATTTGATACCGAAATCCCTCGAAACTTCAGAAGATGACGTGCCTTAGTAGCAACCCTGGGCACCAGGTACTCCGGAGGTCAATTCTGATGACATATATTCGTATTTAGCGACCCCTAAAACGCGTGAGTAATCCGTTTGCATCGAAACTCCAGAAGATGGCGTCTCTTACCCAGGTGATCCGGGGGTAAGTTCTGATGGCGTAATCGTATTCAGAGACCCGAATAATCCCCCAAATAGTAAATTTTGTTCCTTAGTATACTGATTTTGACTTTATTTTTATATTTATGCAAGTTTGGACGCATTTTATGCAGTTTACAGTGCAATTATGCATTTCCACCCATTTTTAAATAGTAGACTTTTTTCCTGACGTCATTCTGAACATAATGCAAAAAACTGCAAATCTCTAAATGCTGTATTTAAAAATTTATTTGTTCGGGTGTTTTTAGTGCTAAATGCCCTGGTCTAAAATAATATTTAGTTGTAATTACATTAGTCTTATCTCTTTTACTGCAACAAGTAAAAAGAACTGCTTTTCGGTCTTCTGCTGTTCGGTCTAGTAAGGTTTCGGTAAAGTACTTTTCGGTCTAATGAGTTCGGTCTACTGCTTTCCGTCTAATGATTTCGGTCTCTTTACAGTACACCAGAAAATGTAATTGAAATAATTGCGAAAGTGAAATAGAACTGGGTAGGATACGTAGCCTGGCAAAACAAGCAAATGTGGAAGGGAAACATTGTATATTGGATACAAGGCTAGCACAGTCGTAGTAGAGGAAGAACACAAATACGATGACTATACGACATCAAATCAAAAATGGGGAGAAACTGGCACCAAATAGCGCAAAACAGAGAAGAATTGAGAACTCATGGGAAGGTAGTTGTCCAAGACTGTCCAAAAAAAAGATTGATATTATGTTACGTGATGTGAACATGAATGAAATCAATCAAATGCATAAGAGTATTGATAAACAGGGGACAGTGCTTTTGTAAATAGTTTGCACAATCCTATAACAATCCTATATACAGAGAGGATCTAAATTATGGAATAAATTTATTTTCTTTAAAATGGACGACTTTAGAGAAAAATACCGGAACAGGTCGATTTTTATTTTCAAATTACAATTTTTTTGGCATATATTTCATACTAGTGATGTGATCCATCTGATCGAGCATGACGTAATCGATAATTTTGTTAAGTAGGAATAGGGGTCGTGTGGCACCTCATTTGGAAGGGTGTTCAATTCTCTATTCAGCAATATATACATTAATATCATTATTTATACAGGGTGGCCAAAATAATAATTTTTTAATTAAATTAATTGACGAAAAAAGAAGAATGTATGCAATTTATTTAACTCAAAATACATTCTATCGCCGTCAGAAAATAGAAAAAAAATGTTTATTTGGCAAATAAACATTGCTTTGCGCTTAAATTAAATGTTCAAACTGCCAAGAGGTAGGTGGGAGGCTGTTTGCTGTTTGTGATTTAATTTAAAAGCGAAAAGAAATGTTTGTTTGTGAAATAAACTTTTTTTCTATTTACTGACAGCCGTAGAATGTATTTTGAGTTAAATAAATTACATACGTTCTTCTTTTTGCGTCAATTAATTTATTTCAAAAATTATTTTTCTGGTCACCCTGTATAAATAATGATATTATCGTTTATATTACTGAATAGAGAATTGAACAAACTTTCAAATGAAGTGCCACACGACCCCTATTCCCATTTAAAAAAATCATTGATTATGTCATCACGCTCAGATGGATGACGTCACTAGTATGAAATATATGCCAAACAATTGTAATTTAAAAATAAAAATCTAACTGTTTCAGGACTTTTCTCTAAAGTCGTCCATTTTAGAGAAAATGAATTCCATAATTTAGATCCTCTCTGTATAAACAAATATAAACAATCCCATGATACCATTTTAGGGGAGTGCAATTAGAACGAAAAGATACAATGTTTCGGAAAAAATCAAACAAGGTTATATTTTTCTAAAACTTTTTTTGTTAGTTTATAAATATGTTAAAGTAAAAAGTTCTACTCACAAATTTCGCCGCTAATTGTTTATTAATTGTTTAAACAATAACAATTGTTTTGTATAAATAATGTTAAGAATATGGGTGAATTCAACATTTTATTTTGAAAAAAAATGTTTTTATTTTAGTTTTGATTATGCTGAACCCGAATCTGACATTTCAATTTGCAAATTCAAAATGGCGGATTCAAAATGGCGGATTTTTCCTAAAAATCCTTAAAAAGTAGTTGTAAAATCCGAATTTTTTTTATAAAACGTGTTTGTTTACATATATGTGGATATTTTTGAGAGGTTGCTGAACCTGAATCAAATTTTGATAATTTAAATTATAAAATGGCAGATCCAAAATGGCGGATAACTTAAAAAATAGTTATAAAATCATAATTTCTTTACAAAATGTATTTATTTCAACATATATTTATTTTTGAGAACTTTGATAAACCTAACTGAAATGTTAACATTATAAACTATAAAATGGCGGATCCAAAATGCGGATTTTCTAAAAAGAACATTAAAAAGAACATTTTTCTAAAACATTTATTGTCTTTATTTTTAACAGGTTGTTGAAACTGAATTAAAGATTAAAAATTTAAATTTCAAAATGGCGGATCCAAAATGGCGGATATTTAAATGAAAAACAAGTAGAATCCAATCAAACAAATATGGAATTTCATTCTTAAAAAAAAAGATAAACAAATAATTTTCACAATAATATTAAAAATTAAAATGTATTAGAAAGAAAGAACAAATTCTCGATTAGAAGGATATAATTACATATTGGAACATAATTTTTAATTCCAAACAACTTTTCTTTATAAAAATTTTCGATATTGTGAAATATAAAGGTACTTTACTCTTGAGTGAAATTCATATTTTTTGACATACCTCGTACAAAATTAACAAAATTTGATATTTGATGGCTGCATCTTATGTTATATACGATGCAGAGTATTTTATAAAGAATAACTTTTTTTCGTAAAACTTATATTAAAAAAGTTATCAATAGGTTCCAAGTTACGCAGACATACTGTATAAGAGCTAAAAAAATTTTTTTTTGTTGAATATTTATTATTGTTGAAGCTTATTATTAAATGTATTTTAGGTAAGTTTTACAGAAAAAAGTTTTGATCACTCTGTATATACATTTTTTCAGCTGGTAATTTTCGGTTTTTGTATTACATTTTTGTTATCTTTCTTAGTTTTCTCAAAAAGAAATTGTTTATTTCATTTCTAAACTAAAATAATTCAGTGTTTTTTAAAGATTACATCCTAAGCTTCAAAAAATATCAAAAAAATTGTATTAGATTTATTCAAACTTGAGTAATACCGTCTTAAAGTGGTGGGAATTCTGTAAAACTACGAAGTTTTCAAAAATTACATTTTTTGAGACATCGTATTATTTGAATTAAATTTTTGAGATTTTTTTTGAATAAAACATCGTTTAGTAAGATAATTGAGAGATAAGTTGTGCCAATTTGAGAGTTTTATAAGTAAAATTGTATTAGTTACACATTTATAAATCATTTTTAAACAAAATTCATGTAAGGCTCACTTTCCGCCCACACCGTACTTATGTCCATAAATTTTATTTCTTTTTATTACAACCATAAGATAGCTTATTTCATCTTCTTTCATGTAAAATTTGTAAAAAAATTTTTTGATCCATTAGTTAAAGATTTACCTTAAAAAAACTCAACAGTGCACTTCTTCCAACGCTAGTTTACAGTGCGCCAATGTGTGTGAGAAGGGTGACTTTAGCGTTATAAATAAAAAATTACAGAAGCTAGAGATTTAATTGTAGAAAAATCTTTATATAAGGTTTTTTTTGTAAAATTTTCTGAATTTTTCAATGGTCAAGTCAGTTTTTTTCTAAAAATTATATTTTCGGAGTTATTTAAAAAAACATCTAACTTCGCTGTTCATTTGTTTAATAAAAAATGAAGCACCCACTTCTCGAGTAGAACTTTTTGATATGTTGTTTATTAAACATTTCTTAAAGAAATTACAAAAAGTTTTATCTTGTTTGATTTTTTCCGAAGTGAAAATCTAAATGCACTCCCCTATTTAATTAGAATCAAATGTTTAATAACTACATAGTTTACTTAGGTACCTTAATAGCTGGGTTGTCTGTATCGAAGTGTCCTTGTCTAACTCTATTGATTTCTGCTTGGGTTACACCTGGAATGTAAATTCTACAATTGTCGTGCCACTCTTGAAAGTCAGTCTTAGCCGGTTCGCCGAAATTCTACAAATAAATAGTATTAGTTAACTGTCTTAAGTTTAGGCCTTAAATATCAATCCCAGCAAAACGACTCTAATACCATTTACAAGGAGACCTAAATAGAATTTACAGGCTCCAATTATGAATGGCATCACATTAAACTATTCCAGAGAAGTAAAATAGGGGTAACCCTCGATCAAAAATTCACCTGGAAAAATCATATTGAAAAAATCTTATCTAGAGCCTTAGTGATAAGTTAGAACTACGGCAAAACGTTGAGAAAGACTTGGCCTAAAACGGAAAATGATTCTCTGGACATATAAAACGATTATTAGGCCGATGGTCACATACGCATCACTCGTATGTGGACAAAAACACAACAAACAACAGTTAACGCCAAACTGCAAAACGTGCAGCGGCTCGCTTGTCTGGGAATCACAGGGACAATGTCAACATGCCCAACTGCAGCCTTAGAGGGCGATGCTGAACCTTCCTCTCCTGCAGTTCTGCTTAAGAAGGGAGGAAGTAACCACTGCCTTAAAGCTGCGACAGACACAAATAATGAAGCCTGGCGATCTAGTGGCCCATGTTAAAACCTTGGGAGAAATTCATTTGAATTCTAAGGATAAGCCGACGTCATGCCAGTCAAATTCGACTTCGAAACACCATTTGAAGTGGTCATAAAAAATCCACCAAATGGATGAAGCAGTTGAACCGAAACTGGAGGAAGGTTCACTCGTATGGTATACGAATGGATCTAAGATGGATAGAGGGCGGGAGTGTGAGTTACTGGGCCGAATTTCAGGCTATCTAAATTTCTTGGAAACGTCCCAACTATCTTTCAATTACTGCTCCTCAAAAATATCTCAACCGAGACACTCGTAGGTTCAAAGCCTTTAATTTGTCATACAGTCAAGCTGCATAAAAGGCTCTAAAGTCATTTACTTGTAAGTCAAAGTTGGTTTGGGACTGTAAACAATCCCTTAAGAAGGTGACGGAACGCAACAAAGCAATTTTGATGCATGTACCAGGTCACAAGGGAATTGCAAGAAATGAGGAAGCTGATAGGCTCGCAATAGAAGGGGCTAATACCCCATTGCAAGGTCCATAACCCTTCTGTCGACTACCAAAAAGCCACATCAGAGAGGAACTCCGGACCTGGGAACTCAATCAACTACAACTATACTGGTGTAACACACAGGGACAAAGGCAAGAAAAAGGCTCATAAAAGTGTCGCCTACCGCAACAAAGCGCCTTCTTGAAATGAGTAAAAAAGATATAAAAATGGTCACTGGCCTTCTCACTGGGCACTGCCCTCTGATTATCTTCTCAAAAAAATGGGCAAATCAGTGAGAACTATCGTATCTGTGACAACGAAAAAGAAACGGCAGAGCACATATCATGCAATTGCATAGCACTCTTCAACAAACGACTAAAATTCCTAGTAGAGCGCACTCTAAGGGTAAGAACAGAACAGAAGTGGGTCGCGGTGGAGGCGGAGGTGGAGGTCGCGGTCGATGTCGATATCCATGTAAAACAAACACATTGTAGTGAATGGAAGAGAACAGAGCAGGTAAGTCGCGGTGGAGGTTTAGCGCGATGCCATCCAGGAGGTTTACATCGATGCTTTTGAAAATAAAATGAGTTTGTTTTACATGGATGTCTACTGCGCGGCCTACAAGGATGCGTCCTTGTCATTGGTCCGTTCGAAGCCAAGTTTATTTTTGTATTTCTAAAGAAACTAAATTCAGTAAATTTTTGAAATATTAAGGAGGATCTGATTAATTACAGAAGACATTTCATCACTCTCATCACTTGACTGACACAACATTGCATAAGCACAGTCTTTTTGTCATTCAAATTTCATTAAACTACTTTACTTGATAGTGGATCTCTACTGACAGCGCAGGTGACCTCCTTGCTATGTGCTGTCGACATCGACCGCGACTTAACTAGTAGTATCCACCGCGACCTACACCTCCACCTCGACCTACTTGTTCTGTTCTGACCCTAACATAGGAAACAAGTCATCTAGGATGCCAATCAAGTTTATTAGAAGCATTGGTATCGTAGAGTTTAACTAGATTAATAGACGGAGAGGCAGCGCTTAAAAATCTCTTTGAATTTACTAATGCTAGATTTTTCACAGTTGATTACTGTGAGTGTGTAGAGAAACATACTGCGGTCGGTCAAGCGAATCGTAGAACAGGGGTTACTGAGAGGGTATCAAATTTGCTTTCTTTCGAAGGTCATTAAATCCATTTACTAAGGCTGAAAATCAGTACACACATTCTAAATTAAATATAAATAAAAGTTATTATAGTCGGTCAGCTGTATGACGGGACAGAGCCGGTCGGTCGGCCCCAATATTCGATTGAGGAAATTAAGCATTTTGGCTCGCAATTTTTTCGTCCAGCATGGATTTACTTGAAATTTTCACAAAAAGTAGGGAATAGTCCAAGGATCATTTTCTATCAAGTCTAAAAGTCCAAGGATCATGCCGCTATCATACGCTAAAACCTTGAGAGTGGTTGCCACCCCATCTCGGGGGGTGGGAATTTTTTATTACATTTTTACCATGTAATTCGATAGAAAAAGTGATTATATAAAAAAAGGTCTTTTACATTTTCTTCGTAAAGCTAATACTTTTCGAGTTATTCGCGCTTGAAAATAACAGTTTTTCGACGAAAATCGATTTTTTTAGAGGGTTTTTTGAGAATACCTCGAAAAATATGCATTTAATAAAAAAACTGTAGACATCCAAATTGTATATTTTAGTAACACAAAAAAATTATTTTCCAATAATATCTTTAAGTCCAATACAAACCGATATATGGCATGTTACAGGTTACCTTTTTTCGTCAAATGCATAATTTGCAATATTGAAAGCCAAATAATGGGAAAAATTTGCATTTTTCGATGAAAACTTACATAATATTTTTCCAAGTATACAATTAGACCTTTCAAAAAAATAATAAAAGTTTCTAGCATGAAAATTAAGCGACTTCTAATCAAAAAAATGTCGGTACCCGCTTTTCTCTACGAAAAAATCAGTGAAAACAACCCCCTAATAACCTTCCTAATTCAAAATCGGTCTTCACCTTTCTGTATTTCCTTTTATATGTATATTATAAATACACTCAAGGAGTTTGACTTATTTAAAACGCCTAATTTTAAAAAAATTGGAGTTAAAAAAAATTGATTTTTTGCAATTTGGTATTTTTCACCTTTAACTTCAAAATATCTCCGAAAATACTGAAGATGCGAAAAGAAATATAAACTACTAAATTGTAGCTTTTTTAATTACTAAAATTATCCTGTGCATAGATTTTCATTACAGTGAATAGTAGCCAGATATAGCTGTTTAAAACATCTATTTATCAGCAAACACCCCTTACTCTAGCCCTTTAAACCCGCCCCAATTAAAAACTAAGGTATCCTACGGAATTTAATTTACACAGTGTTAGAGCTCTTTAAAAATCCTACAAAATCATTTTTGAAAAAAAATTGTTATCGCCAGAAATATATAGAATATTTTTCGAGGTATTCTCAAAAACCCTTTAAAAAAGTCGATTTTTTCGTCGAAAAACTGTTATTTTCAAGCGTGAATAACTCGAAAAATATTAGTTTTACGAAGAAAATGTAAAAAATATTTTTTTCTTAGAAAAATATTTTTCCATCGAATTACATGGTTAAAATGTAATAAAAGATTCCCACCCCGAGATTTGGTGGCAACCACCCCTAAAGTTTTAGCGTATGATAGAGGCATGATGTAGAAAATGATCCTAGGACTATTCCCTACCTTCTGTGAAAATTTCAAGTAAATCCATGCTGGACGAAAAAATTGCGAGCCAAAATGCTTCATTTCCTCAATCGACTATTGGAGCCGACCGACCGGCTCTGTCCCGTTATACAGCTGACCGACTATAATAACTTTTATTTATATTTAATTTAGAATGTGTGTACTGATTGTCAGCCTTAGTAATTGGATTTAATTACCTTCGTAGGAAACCCTCTCAGTAACCCCTGTTCTACGTTTGGCTTGACCGACCGCAGTATGTTTCTTTACACATTCACGGTAATCAACTGTAAAAATCTAGCTTTGGTAAATTCGAAGAGATTTTTCAGCGCTGCCTCTTGGTCTATAAGGGATGCACATAAGCCTTAACGACTTTATATAATCTAATCTAATGTGGTTAACTGTGACAACGCCATGCAAAATATTGAACATATACAGGGTGATTATTTGGAAGTTCCAATTAGATGATTTAAAAAGCATTGTTGCAATTCTTTTTATATTATATTATTAAATCACGCGAGAAATGAAAATTTTTTGCTACATTTGACGAATCCAGTGTAAGTAGATGGTCTATTGGAACAACCGGCTAAGTCGGTGGTTACTTAAATTCACCGCGTAATATGAATTTGCTTTAGAATTACTCTTTTTTTAACTATTTTCGATTGTAAGATAGTTTCTGTCCTTCAAAGTTTATTAAAATAGTAAAAAAGTAACGAAAATGAACAATTTTCCTACTAGGCCTGGATAACGCGTGCCAAAAAAAGTTAAATAATAGCAAGCTGGAAATTTGTTAATACCTAGCTTAACGGTGTCTCGTCGGACAAAATTTCATGTATGGGAACACTGGAACAGGGGAAGTAAAACTACCCATTTGATGTACTTTGATGTTCCTCCCCGGAACATTAAAGTTTGTCCGACGAGACACCGTTAAGCTATTAACAAATTTTCAGTTTTTGTAAAAAATCTTACCACCATCACTCAAAGAAATCTTTAAAAATAATGTTTATACATATATAAATACTATTCTACTTACCTTATAGGATAATGCAGCATAAGATAGCTGAACTAAACATACTACAGCGAAAGCAATACTTAGTAACTTGTGCATTTTAATAAATTAATACTTTGGGACTAAATGGTCAATATTGGGACAATACTAAATACTGGTTAATGTTAAACTGGCTAGCAGAAATCTTTTATTAATAAATTTGCCTTTTAATCAAGATCATTATCTTATCGCAAATTTTAAGGGACTTCCTATTTCATTAAAAAGTTCTAAAAACAAAATAGTTATACCCAAAGAGATTTCGTCAATTGAAGACCTTGGGACCAGAAGGGGGCATGCCACCAAACAATATTTTGGAGAAAACATTTTAAACTTATTTTCAAATCCTGAAATCCAATTTTTAAATTTTTCTTGGTAGTAAGGCCCATATTCGTTTGGAAATATGATATTAAGGCGGAAATACATATCCGCGCCGCAAACTCCGCGCCGTGTAAGCGCCGCGCGTTCTTGGCGCGGTTATTGTTCGTTAAAATTTTTCATTTTGACGATCCAGAGGAAACTTACGAACGATTAGTAATTGTAGATAATGTCTCTGTCCTGTACTTCTACTACATCTTATTTTGGTATTGTTCTGAAACTATTTTCTTGTGTCATCTTATGCAATTTACTATTTTATGTGGAATAAGCCACAGTTTGGAACATTTCGGGAACTACCTTTTTCGCTTCCCGGCAACACAATTATAATGGTAGGGGATCCCAAGCGGGGATTTTTGCAGTTACTCGAGCGCGTCAGATTATCATATGGGGAGAAACGTGGTACCCTGCAGATGTACCACCACCATATATTGGCTCTTAACACAGGGGAGATTGTTCAGGGGGGCCCGAAAAAAAAAATCTATCCTTAAAAATACTCGAAATTGTCAAATTAAGATAAGGTAAGTTAAGTACATGCAAAAGAGTCTATATTTCAAAAATATGACGATTTGAGCGGGGCGTACGGAAATGGGTGAGTCAAAAAGTTTCACAAAAAAAAGCGAATATTTCGCGAAATGAAGGACAGATTGAAAAACTAAAAACTACGTGTCCAATATTTTTCAAAAATCTATCGAAAAATACCAAACTTGACCCCCCACAGAGAGGGGTGGGGGGTAAATTTAAAATTTTAAATACAAATCCCGCGATCTTTCGCAAAATAAACATCATATCGAAAAACTGCAAAATACACTTTATCAATATTTTTGAAAAATCTATCGAATGGTTAAAAACACGACCCCCCACGGAGGTGAGGTGGGGGGTTACTTTAAAATCTTAAATGGTAGCCCCCGTTTCTTATTGCAGATTTGGATTGTTTGTATAAAAATAAACAACTTTTATTCGAAACATTTTTTTGAATTATGGATAGATGGCGCTATAATCTGAAAAAAGATTGTTGGAAATGGAAAATTAAATTAAAAAATGGGAAGTCCCCACTAAAATGGAAAATTTTACTTAACTTTTTTTGGTTTTAGGACCTAATAATCACAACCCAATAGGTCCACAAAGCGCTCGAGTGACTACACATTTAGCATACTTTGTTCCCCTACCATAATATATCTGCTTGTTCCTACAACCAGAAACAAAATTAGAGAACTATAGGTACTTCCAAGTCGTGCGTTACCTTTTTCGTTTTCCGGTGACACAATTGTAATGTATCTGCTTGTTTCAAATGCGTAGCTTCACTAGAAACGAAATTAGAAAACTATAGGTTCTTCCAAGCCTGTGTTAACTTTTTCGCTTTCCGGTGACCCAATTATAATATACCTGCTTGTTCCAACTCAGTTGCTTCACCCGAAGTTAGGAAACTATAGGTTCTTCCAAGTTGTGCGTTACCTTTTTCGCTTTCCGACGACACAATTATAACATATCTACTTGTTCCAACTCCGTTGCTTCACCAGAAGCGAAGTTAGAAAACTATTGGCTCTTCCAAGTTGTGCGTTACCTTTTTGGCTTTCCGGTGACCCAATTATAATATATCTGCTTGTTCCAACTCCGTTGCTTCACCAGAAGCGCAGTTAGAAAACTATTGGGTCTTCCAAGTTGTGCGTTACCTTTTTGGCTTTCCGGTGACCCAATTATAATATATCTGCTTGTTCCAACTCCGTTGCTTCACCAGAAGCGAAGTTAGAAAACTATTGGCTCTTCCAAGTTGTGCGTTACCTTTTGGGCTTTCCGGTGACCCAATTATAATATATCTGCTTGTTCCAACTCCGTTGCTTTACCAGAAGCGAACTTAGAAAACTATTGGCTCGTCCAAGTTGTGCGTTACCTTTTTCGTTTTCCGTTGACCCAATTATAATATATCTGCTTGTTCCAACTCCGTTGCTTCACCAGAAGCGAAGTTAGAAAACTATTGTCTCTTCCAAGTTGTGCGTTACCTTTTTCGTTTTCCGGTGACCCAATTATAATATATCTGCTTGTTCCAACTCCGTTGCTTCACCAGAAGAGAAGTTATGAAACTATAGGCTTGTCCAAGTTGTGCCTTACCTTTTTCGCTTTCCGGTGACACAATTATAATATATCTGCTTGTTCCAAATCCGTTGCTTCACCAGAAGCGAACTTAGAAAACTATTGGCTCTTCCAAGTAGTGCGTTACCTTTTTCGTTTTCCGGTGACCCAATTATAATATATCTGCTTGTTCCAACTCCGTTGCTTAACCAGAAGCGAAGTTAGGAAACTATAGGCTCTTCCAAGTTGTGCGTTACCTTTTTCGTTTTCCGGTGACCCAATTATAATATATCTGCTTGTTCCAACTCCGTTGCTTCACCAGAAGCGAACTTAGAAAACTATTGGCTCTTCCAAGTAGTGCGTTACCTTTTTCGTTTTCCGGTGAACCAATTATAATATATCTGCTTCTTCCAACTCCGTTGCTTCACCAGAAGCGAAGTTAGGAAACTATAGGCTCTTCCAAGTAGTGCGTTACCTTTTTCGTTTTCCGGTGACCAAATTATAATATATCTGCTTGTTCCAACTCCGTTGCTTCACCAGAAGCGAAGTTAGAAAACTATGGGCTCTTCCACGTTGTGCGTTACCTTTTTCGTTTTACGGTGACATAATTATAATATATCTGCTTGTTCCAACTCCGTTGCTTCACCAGAAGCGAAGTTAGGAAACTATAGGCTCTTCCTAGTAGTGCGTTACCTTTTTCGTTTTCCGGTGACCAAATTATAATATATCTGCTTGTTAGAACTCCGTTGCTTCACCAGAAGCGAAGTTAGAAAACTATTGGCTTTTCCAAGTTGTGCGTTACCTTTTTGGTTTTCCGGTGACCAAATTATAATATATCTGCTTGTTCCAACTCCGTTGCTTCACCAGAAGCGAAGTTAGAAAACTATTGGCTCTTCCAAGCTGTGCGTTACCTTTTTCGTTTTCCGGTGACCCAATTATAATATATCTGCTTGTTCCAACTCCGTTGCTTCATCAGAAGCGAAGTTAGAAAACTATTGGCTCTTCCAAGTAGTGCGTTACCTTTTTCGTTTTCCGGTGACCCAATTATAATATATCTGCTTGTTCCAACTCCGTTGCTTAACCAGAAGCGAAGTTAGGAAACTATAGGCTCTTCCAAGTTGTGCGTTACCTTTTTCGTTTTCCGGTGACCCAATTATAATATATCTGCTTGTTCCAACTCCGTTGCTTCACCAGAAGCGAACTTAGAAAACTATTGGCTCTTCCAAGTAGTGCGTTACCTTTTTCGTTTTCCGGTGACCCAATTATAATATATCTGCTTCTTCCAACTCCGTTGCTTCACCAGAAGCGAAGTTAGGAAACTATAGGCTCTTCCAAGTAGTGCGTTACCTTTTTCGTTTTCCGGTGACCAAATTATAATATATCTGCTTGTTCCAACTCCGTTGCTTCACCAGAAGCGAAGTTAGAAAACTATGGGCTCTTCCACGTTGTGCGTTACCTTTTTCGTTTTACGGTGACATAATTATAATATATCTGCTTGTTCCAACTCCGTTGCTTCACCAGAAGCGAAGTTAGGAAACTATAGGCTCTTCCTAGTAGTGCGTTACCTTTTTCGTTTTCCGGTGACCAAATTATAATATATCTGCTTGTTAGAACTCCGTTGCTTCACCAGAAGCGAAGTTAGAAAACTATTGGCTCTTCCAAGTTGTGCGTTACCTTTTTCGTTTTCCGGTGACCAAATTATAATATATCTGCTTGTTCCAACTCCGTTGCTTCACCAGAAGCGAAGTTAGAAAACTATTGGCTCTTCCAAGCTGTGCGTTACCTTTTTCGTTTTCCGGTGACCCAATTATAATATATCTGCTTGTTCCAACTCCGTTGCTTCACCAGAAGCGAAGTTAGGAAACTATAGGCTCTTCCAAGTTGTGCGTTACCTTTTTCGTTTTCCGGTGACCCAATTATAATGTATCTGCTTGTTCCAACTCCGTTGCTTCACCAGAAGCGAACTTAGAAAACTATTGGCTCTTCCAAGTAGTGCGTTACCTTTTTCGTTTTCCGGTGACCCAATTATAATATATCTGCTTGTTCCAACTCCGTTGCTTCACCAGAAGCGAAGTTAGGAAACTATAGGCTCTTCCAAGTTGTGCGTTACCTTTTTGGCTTTCCGGTGACCCAATTATAATATATCTGCTTGTTCCAACTCTGTTGCTTCACCAGAAGCGAAGTTGGAAAACTATTGGGTCTTCCAAGTTGTGCGTTACCTTTTTGGCTTTCCGGTGACCCAATTATAATATATCTGCTTGTTCCAACTCCGTTGCTTCACCAGAAGCGAAGTTAGAAAACTATTGGCTCTTCCAAGTTGTGCGTTACCTTTTTGGCTTTCCGGTGACTTAATTATAATATATCTGCTTCTTCCAACTCCGTTGCTTTACCAGAAGCGAACTTAGAAAACTATTGGCTCTTTCAAGTTGTGCGTTACCTTTTTCGTTTTCCGGTGACCCAATTATAATATATCTGCTTGTTCCAACTCCGTTGCTTCACCAGAAGAGAAGTTAGGAAACTATAGGCTCGTCCAAGTTGTGCCTTACCTTTTTCGCTTTCCGGTGACACAATTATAATATATCTGCTTGTTCCAACTCCGTTGGTTCACCAGAAGCAAACTTAGAAAACTATTAGCTCTTCCAAGTAGTGCGTTACCTTTTTCGTTTTCCGGTGACCCAATTATAATATATCCGCTTGTTCCAACTCCGTTGCTTCACCAGAAGCGAAGTTAGGAAACTATAGGCTCTTCCAAGTTGTGCGTCACCTTTTTCGTTTTCCGGTGACCCAATTATAATATATCTGCTTGTTCCAACTCCGTTGCTTCACCAGAAGCGGACTTAGAAAACTATTGGCTCTTCCAAGTAGTGCGTTACCTTTTTCGTTTTCCGGTGACCCAATTATAATATATCTGCTTCTTCCAACTCCGTTGCTTCACCAGAAGCGAAGATAGGAAACTATAGGCTCTTCCAAGTAGTGCGTTACCTTTTTCGTTTTCCGGTGACCAAATTATAATATATCTGCTTGTTCCAACTCCGTTGCTTCACCAGAAGCGAAGTTAGAAAACTATTGGCACTTCCACGTTGTGCGTTACCTTTTTCGTTTTCCGGTGACCCAATTATAATATATCTGCTGGTTACAACTCCGTTGCTTCACCAGAAGCGAAGTTAGGAAACTATAGGCTCTTCCAAGTTGTGCGTTACCTTTTTCGTTTTCCGGTGACCCAATTATAATATATCTGCTTGTTCCAACTCCGTTGCTTCACCAGAAGCGATCTTAGAAAACTGTTGGCTCTTCCAAGTAGTGCGTTACCTTTTTCGTTTTCCGGTGACCCAATTATAATATATCTGCTTGTTCCAACTCCGTTGCTTCACCAGAAGCGAAGTTAGGAAACTATAGGCTCTTCCAAGTAGTGCTTTACCTTTTTCGTTTTCCGGTGACCAAATTATAATATATCTGCTTGTTCCAACTCCGTTGCTTCACCACAAGCGAAGTTAGAAAACTATTGGCTCTTCCAAGTTGTGCGTTACCTTTTTCGTTTTCCGGTGACCCAATTATAATATATCTGCTTGTTCCAACTCCGTTGCTTCACCAGAAGCGAAGTTAGGAAACTATAGGCTCTTCCAAGTAGTGCGTTACCTTTTTCGTTTTCCGGTGACCAAATTATAATATATCTGCTTGTTCCAACTCCGTTGCTTCACCAGAAGCGAAGTTAGAAAACTATTGGCTCTTCCAAGTTGTGCGTTACCTTTTTCGTTTTCCGGTGACCCAATTATAATATATCTGCTTGTTCCAACTCCGTTCCTTCACCAGAAGAGAAGTTAGGAAACTATAGGCTCGTCGAAGTTGTGCCTTACCTTTTTCGCTTTCCGGTGACACAATTATAATATATCCGCTTGTTTCAACTGCGTTGCTTCACCAGACACGAAGTTAGAAAACTATAGGTTCTCCAAGTCGTGCGTTACCTATTTCGCTTTCCGGTGACACATAATATATATCTGCTTATGAATGTTTTTTTGATATTGATAACTATTTCCGAAGTGAAAGTCGAAAGGTCAAGTAAACTTGATTTCAAACTCGAATTGTGGCTTATGCCCAAATAAAATAGTAAATCTTATTTTTAATACATGTTATTTTTAGTACAACAATGAACTAACATTTTTTAAAAAGGTCCGCATGTACATTTTTTTATTTCAGCTTCTATTTCCGTTCAGATCGGATTTAAGTTGTTTCTTTAAATTAAATGGTTCTTTATTGAGGATCCCACAATAATGATTTTCTACGGTAAACATCAATAAGTTAGATATTTCCTTCCGACAATTCCGACCATTCCATTACTAACAAATATTCAACTTATGCGCGCCAAAACCAACAAACCACTCGCAAACCCGTCCAAATACGTATTGCGAACCATCAAAGCGTTTGTTGAAAAACCAACAGAATTTAGATCGTGGTGCGCCGTGTGCGTGCCGTTTGTGCGTCACTTGAAAACACGTACTAATCTGACGAAACTCGCACACCGAGCAGAGCGCATATGTATATCCGCCTTTAAATACACAATAAAAGTAACACAGATGTTTATTTAACGGCTCTTGAGTTTTTGAACATTTTTGAAAAAATATGAGGCTTATCCCCTTTTGTATAAAAAAATATTCTAAAATATGAACATAACACGCAACAATAAAATAATTCAGTTGTCAATATTTTCAATATCTGAAAAGTCGTCCAAATGTTCAATGTCTTCCAGTGGTTCATTATTCTCAATATCTGGTAGAATCTGTTGGCAAGCACCAATTTCTGCCTACACTGTTTTTTGCAACCGCAAGGTGCACCTAATTTTTTTGGTTCTAGTTTCTTCCCATTTGTATTTACAGTCTTGCGCTTAATTTTTTATGTCGTTAGGTACCCTTGTGTCTCCATCTAGAATGCGCCTTCTTTTCTGGAGTTGGCAAGAAAACTCGAGAAGTCTGTGGGGTATAAACCTATTTATTTTCCTACAATGAAGTAGGTATTTTACTAAAAAGGTATAAGCCACAAAAAACCTTTAGAACAATCCTAATATTTTTAGGTTCGAAAAATATAACATAAGGGGACAAGCCACACAGTAAATAAACTTACTGTTCCTGAGTTTATATTTTCCCAATCGCTGCTACTTCCTGATACTGTATAGTCTTTGTCATCTTCGCTTTTATTTAAAAACGTATCTTGGTCACTGTGTTCAGAATCAAACTCAGAAAAGTCTATTTTCCGTTTACATGCACGGGAATGTTCTGCCGCCATGTTGATTACTACTGTGGCTTGTCTCCTTCTGTTGCAATATAAAGTAATGGTGACACAACGGGACTTAACTACAGCGGCGCCATCTATGAGAAAACTGCTGAAATTTTCTGTTTGGGACATTAGTATGGTCTTAAAGTGTGCAATTTCTACTTTAACTCATTTTTGACAAAATTGTGGCTTGCCCCCTTCTGGTCCCAAGGTCTTCAATTATTATTGTGATTATTTCATTCATAGGAGATTCTGACCAATAGAAAGCTGCATTAATAAAAATTACAGCGATAATTTTTGATAATATCCCGTCGTCAAGCATTACGTCAGATGACTTTTATTACTACGCAAAAATATACATTCAGTAACTTTAATGACAATTAATCTTTTACAACTTGTCACAGAGAACACCAAGCAACAGGTTTAGCAAATATTCAGGTGAAGATAACAATAAAATATTAGTTAAAATGATTTAAAAAAACAGTTTTATTCATGAAATAATCTCAGCGAATTACACTCGATCTCTAAAATTATTATCGACTTGTTGCCCTAGTGACACTCTGACATAATTTCACTCCCCTTCGGGTCCTGAAATTAAAACTGTCAAAGTATCGCTCGGGAAACAAATCGATAATTTTAGACAATCTCTCTCTCTCGTACAATTACTACTAATAACACTCGTATGTACTACAGTCAATGAACGTAAAAATCAACTATGCATTACCTCCGATCTCGTTTTCCATCGATTTTCATGAAAATTGGTGAGTGGTTAGAGGACTCGTCAGTAAACAAAAGTAACATAGTGCCAACGTGAGGTTTTACCCTGGGGGTGGATGCCACCCATTTTCGTGGCATCGATAGAGGGATAAACTGTGAGCATTTGTTACAGTTAAATTCAAACTCTTTTTTCAGTGCGTCATTAATTTTGACGTCACATAAGATTTTAAGAATTTCACAAAGTAAGTTTCAAAATAAAAACAAAGTATAAAATAACGAAATACTCAGAGGGAAAATTAAAAAACGAGTGGCTGTATATGACAACAAAACTTAAAAGTTATGAAGTGGTCCAATGAGGGATATAGATATCTGTCTCCATAACCAACTAGCCAATATCCCTACCCCATACTTTGATCATTCTCGCACCTGGTAACACAACGAAAAATATAGTATCACAAGGATGGTATCACAAGACACAAGGTCCTTCAAAAAAAAATCATCGACACAACTGCATTCCTATTATCAAATGGCTACTTTTATGCCATATGGATGAGCTTGTTTTTAAACGTTTTTAACTATTTAAACTTAAGGGGTTAGACGCAAAATCTTGGTCCAATGCTATTAAAATGATTTTGTTCGAATCCTGAGAAAACTAATAAATATTTTAATGTTGTTCTGAAGCTATTTTGTTGTGGCATTTTTACAATTTTAACTATTTATACTGGGAAATAAGCCACAATATTATTAAAAAAAAAATTATGCTAAACGAAACCAATTGTGTCGCAAATTCCTCGGTGGAATGCAGTAGGATGTGGATACCCATACTGAAAGAACTGAAAGAGGAAGTCAATAGAAAGAAAATACCACAATTAGTAAGTCAATAGTCGAGTTAGTACATATTTTATTTTAGTATTACTTATATATCCATGTATTATTGATATTATTTATAATTTAAACAAAATTATAGTAAAGTCAGAATTTGGTATTAATTTTGAGAGTAATTTAAATGTAAGACCAAATACTTACGATGTCGGGATAGTATCACGAGGTTTTTCCTGGTTTTCCCTCGTGATTTACTATGAGATCTCTAACGCGAGAATTTTAATGTCACCGTTGCATGTGGTTGTCTTTTTAAAGACAGATCACATGCTATGATTTTTTTGTGACGGATATTCTTGAGTTGGGGTTGATTTCATGTAATCGAATGAACTATCTTTCAGTAAAGTCGTCCCAGGAACGCAACTCATAAATATTGGCAATATCATTTTAAAGTCTTCTACTTTAAAATGTATCATATGTATCTGAATTGCCGATATAAATGAGTCAAATTAAATAAATTATTAGAAGAATTTTTTTACTAAGCAACAACATTTTTGTTTCTATTAGTAGTATTTTGTATTTTGACAACGGCACCCGATTTGGGCGTCGAAACGTTAATAAAAATCATTTTTTTAATAATATTGTGGCTTATTTCCCAGTATAAATAGTTAAAATTGTAAAAATGCCACAAAAAAATAGCTTCAGAACAACATTAAGAAACCGGTATGGGCCTAGCGTGTGTCAAAATTTTAGGAAATTGGAAACCTTCTACGAGAAACTGGCACACTGTCAAAATTCTATCAAATTCCTAAAACGATGTAGAGATAACAACTTAATACCGAAGGGCTTGAGGTTACGGCCAGCATACTCAAGCAGAAGACTCCAAAATATTCTACATAGAGCCAGTTTGTCAATGATCCGGGAAAGGTTACAATTTCACAGGTCAAATTTATTTTTTATTGAACAAGACATCGTAAGTATTAAAGATTTGCTTTTCGGAATGATATCAAATTCTGATTTTGATCGAATTATTTTTAGTTTACACATAATTTATCAAAATTCATATCAGAAACAAAGAAATATACATTTAAATAAATTTAATATTCTTTTAGAACAAAATAGTATACATACTTTTGATAACCTAAATAGAAATAATGACATATTAGCGACAGTTGTCAATCTATCAAATAGACAGTTAAATGCAACGGAGAAATTGGTATTGTCAAAGGGTTTAAACTATGCTGTTACTCATCCATCTATTCCAAAATTAGACATAATTAGTTCAGTGGAAAAAATATCCCAGTGTTTACCAACTCATGAAAAAGAACAGTATAGTGTACTATGTAAACTTGAATTGGAAAAGACAAATAAAATTGAACAGAACATCAGTAAAGAGGAAATGAAAGCTTTAAAAACTTTAAAAAATGATGACTCCATAACGATCCTACCAGCGGATAAAGGAAATGCAACTGTAATAATGGACAAAATACAATATAAGGACAAAATTACAGATCTAATTACAAATGGACCTTATACCAAATTAACGAAGGATCCAACGAAAACACTGGAAAACAAAATCTATAGAACTTTATTCAAATTTAAAAATGATCTAACATACTATCAAAGAAAATTAATGACACCTCATTACAGTAAGTCACCACATTTTTATGGAGTGCCGAAAATTCATAAAGCGAACATACCACTTAGACCCATTTGTAGTACCATCAGTTCTCCTTGTAGTGAACTATCAAAATTTTTATTAACCATTATAAAACCATTTGCTAATAATGATGACACATTTAAAAAAAAATACAAAACATTTTTTAAACAAATTATCAACTATTGAGTTTAATCCAAATAATATTTTAGTAAGCTTTGACATAAACAGTTTATTTACAAATGTGCCATTAGATAAAACTTTAAACATAATCAAAACGAAATTAGAGAATGATGATACATTGACAAATAGGACAAAACTAAATGTATCAGCTATAATGGAGTTATTGACATTATGTACTAATAATACCTACTTTCAACTAAATAATGAATTTTATAAACAAAATTTTGGTCTAGCAATGGGCTCCTCTTTATCTCCATTATTGGCTAATATATTTATGGAGGATTTCGAAACTAATATCATTTCTAAACAAAATTTAAAACCCACTGTATGGTGGAGATATGTAGATGATGTGTTTTCAATATGGCCTCATAGATCAGAATTGTTGGATACATTCCTGAATATTATAAACGATCAAGAAGAGACAATAAAATTTACAATGGAAAAGGAATATAATAACACCCTGCCTTTCCTCGATGTTTTAGTCTCAAAGAAGGATACTGGATATAAGACTCAAGTATATAGAAAACCAACACATACCAACAGATATCTCAATTACAAATCAAATCACAACATCAACGTTAAAAAGGGAATCATAAAATCCTTATATGATAGAGCCAAAATTACTTGTTCTAACGAAAATTCATTTTTAGAAGAAAAACAATTCTTAACATCTATTTTATTAAAAAATGATTATCCTTTATCGTTTATAAATAAGGAACTGTCGAGATTGGATCGAATGGAACAGAACAACATAGAACGGGATCCTACAACATTCACAAGAAATAATACGAGGAAAATATCAATACCATACATAAAAGGACTATCCGAGAAACTTAAAACAATAGGAAATAAATTCAACATTTCAACAACATTCAAAACAAACAACACATTGAGATCTATTCTATCTAAGACTAAACCTAACAATGAACAAGAAAGGACAAAGAATTGTATTTATAAAATACCTTGTGAATGCGAACAGTTTTATATAGGTAAAACATCAAGACCATTAAACGTTAGAATAAGTGAACATCAATCTTATATTAAAAATAGAGAGTTTGATAGATCTCAAATATGTCAACACGCATGGGATAATGAACATAGAGTTCAGTGGAGAGATTCAAGTATAGTCCTGAAAGAAACAGATAGTATAAAGAGAAAAATCAAAGAAGCGGCTCTAATTATGCTAAACGAAACCAATTGTGTCGCAAATTCCTCGGTGGAATGCAGTAGGATGTGGATACCCATACTGAAAGAACTGAAAGAGGAAGTCAATAGAAAGAAAATACCACAATTAGTAAGTCAATAGTCGAGTTAGTACATATTTTATTTTAGTATTACTTATATATCCATGTATTATTGATATTATTTATAATTTAAACAAAATTATAGTAAAGTCAGAATTTGGTATTAATTTTGAGAGTAATTTAAATGTAAGACCAAATAATTACGATGTCGGGATAGTATCACGAGGTTTTTCCTGGTTTTCCCTCGTGATTTACTATGAGATCTCTAACGCGAGAATTTTAATGTCACCGTTGCATGTGGTTGTCTTTTTAAAGACAGATCACATGCTATGATTTTTTTGTGACGGATATTCTTGAGTTGGGGTTGATTTCATGTAATCGAATGAACTATCTTTCAGTAAAGTCGTCCCAGGAACGCAACTCATAAATATTGGCAATATCATTTTAAAGTCTTCTACTTTAAAATGTATCATATGTATCTGAATTGCCGATATAAATGAGTCAAATTAAATAAATTATTAGAAGAATTTTTTTACTAAGCAACAACATTTTTGTTTCTATTAGTAGTATTTTGTATTTTGACAACGGCACCCGATTTGGGCGTCGAAACGTTAATAAAAATCATTTTTTTAATAATATTGTGGCTTATTTCCCAGTATAAATAGTTAAAATAATAAATATTTTTGAAAAATTTTAACGTAAAATGAAAGAATACATTATTATCGACGGCCGAAAGTCACTTACGGCCGGTTTCACAACATAAAGTTAACTTGTGGTTAAGAGATAACCAGAAGTTACGTCAAAATATGCGTTTTAGTTTCAGGTCAACGGCGAAGTATGGTTAACTCACAGAATTTTTAACCAGAGGTTGGAGTGGGTTACCCTTATGGGTATACCCAAAAGGGTAACAATTATGAAACTGAAACGCATATTTTGGGGTAATTTTGAGGTTATCTCTTAACCACAAGTTAACTTTACTTTGTGAAATCGGCCGTTAGAATAAACAAAAAGTTTCTGGTGAATGAAATATTTAAAAAATCACACAAAATTTCCTTTTTTTTTTTCACCCCTGTAACCTATTTAATCAAACATTATAGAAGTTTTCAGGAGCTTTCGGCCCCCGGTAATAATGTAATCTTTCATTCTGCTTTTAAATTTTTCAAAACTACTCAGGATTCAGGTTTTCTCAGAATTCAAAAAAAAATAAATGCATTTAAATTGTAGTGAACCGAGACTTTGCGCCCACCCTCTTAATCACAATAATGTTAATATAAAAATAAACTGAAAATTCTCAGATACAGAAACCTGAAACTTTTCGTGTTGGAAATTCTTTCTGGTACATCCTTAATCTGCGACTTTACTCCAGGCTGTGGGTGAAAAATAGGTCGATTTCAGGATATAATTCAGGAATTTTTGAAACCTCTCAGGTGTTGTAAAGGACGATGCCAGGAATAGCTTCTACTAAAATGTGACCAAAAATATTGTGAGCTTTTTTTGTTATTACGATTTTCATTTGTTAAATTTGCAATTTTTAAAGATTTTTAATTTTGCAGCTTAGGATATTGATTCTAGGGAAAAACTTTTTAATAGAAAGTTGTAGTAAATTACAAAACGTACAATTTTGAGCTATGGTAAGTTTATTTTCGTTTATTGGTTATTGCAGCACAGCCTGAGAAAGGTACAAAATCGCCGTTTTTTACAATTGCGTTATTTATTGTACAAATAGTTTTTTTTATTTGTTAAAGCTTTAAAGTGAAGATCTTTCAATTCCAAACGTAAAAAAAATTGTAAGACCGGATTAACGAATTTGTTGCTTAGATATTATAAATTGTTTATCCCAAGAGGTCAAATGTCGAAGGCTATAACTTTTTGAAAAAAAAATCGTAGAGTTGGTGAAACATCCAATCTCCTTCTAAAGAGTTATATTTTCATATTCTGATGTAAATAAATGCGTAAAACATTTTTAAACTTCTAATTTTTGGGTTTGAAAATAAGCGGGCAAATTTCGTTAAAAACATTTAGAGCTGAAGCGGCCCTGTACATCCTATGAGTTTTTAACTTACAGATTATTGTTGCTAAAAACGAAACGAAGATTTATAAAAAAATAAAAAATTTCTACGACCAACTGAAGCCGAGCTAAATGTTGGGCTTGAAAATAAGGGGGCAATTTTCGTTATAAACATTTAGAGCTGAAGCGGCCCTGTACATCCTATGAGTTTCTGACTTACAGATTATTGTTGCTGAAGACGAAACGAAGATTTATAAAAAAATAAAAATTTTCTACAACCAACTGAAGCTGAGATAACTGTTTCTTTTTTCTTAAATCCTAGTGCCTTTATTTACAACAATTAAGAAATTATTTTACAGTCATTGTCTAAAGAAAGACTTATATTATTTTAAATTAAAAATAATTATAAAATATAGTTACATTTAATTATTAAAAATTATTTTTAAAATCGGTGTTTTTGCGAGCGTCCGAATTTTGCAAATCTCCCGGCTCGATTCAAATCCGCGCGCTCGGAAAACTTTTACGCAACTTGTATTAAATTTTGACCGAAAACAATTGAATAATATTACCATTATAATATACAGTCTATTTACCACTGTATTTGTTTTTCTTGATAAACTTTTATATAAGAAATCTCATTTCTGAAGAAATAATATTACAAAAATGATACATATATATCGCTCCCTTAGTATTAAAAGGGCACATCTCGAAAATCGTTACTTTTGGGAAAACGAGATTAAAGATTAAGCAACTTCATCGTTTTCATTTACTCACCTATAACATTTTTATTTGAAAAGATAGATAAATAAAAATCTAGGTATACAATTTACAGTATTTGTACTCTATAATGGATAATCGAAATATTACAAAAAAAAATAATTTAATTAAAAAAAAAACGTTTCAAAAAATCTCTCCCAAGATAGGCCCCTCTCCCACTAAATTTCTTTAAATTTTGAAGGCATCTTACGAATTAAGCCTTTTAATGATTAAATATACACTATTTTTTAAGTTACAAATCTAAATATGGCTGTGTAATAATAATGTTTAACTACTTTCAATGATAAAAGTGCCTCTTGTAAAGGAATTAATAAAACATTAAATCGTAAAAGATTAACAAAAAATAACTTTATTCTCAAAAACCAAAAAGTAATAGGCATGTAGCATACAAATCCAATAACAAAAACTATAACACTCTTTTTGGGACAGTCATATAAAAAAAACCAGAATTGTCTTAACGTTTATAATGTAACACAAAACTAAAATATTCTCACAAAAAATTACTGAATTTACTAGACAAAAAAATTAACAAATTTTCTCAACATAAAATCATTCTTCTTTTGTGCGAGCGCTTAAGATCTATCATATTCATTTTTTACAATCAGTCGTGTTTGAATAGAATAGAATAGCTAACGACTGGAATAGTAGCTAAAGAACTATGAAATATAAAATAGCCAGCAGGTTTAAGTTTTAAGTAATAGTCATAAATCATTTCAAAAATAAAACAAAGTATTAAAAATTACAATTAGAAAACAGTTACATTAACATATTATTATAGTAACAGGCATGATAAGGGTCAATAAGTCTCTTAGAAATTAATTCTTTGAGATCCTGTTTCTTATTTAAACTTAACTCAAATGGCGCACTATAAACTGTTTTGATAGATATTTCTTTATTATCCAACATTTTCTTTCTTTTGTTTCTAACATTTATTTGTTTAAACGCGTCTTTGTATGATGTCTTATATTGAAAAAAGAATGGGTTCCCTTTCGTAAATTTCATAACTTTGATGTGATTCCATACGATGGTATTCTTCTCTTCGTCAACGTTGAAATTATATCCCCACTTGACTTGTAAATCTTTCAAGTCGTAAAAGAAATCATGATTCAAAGTATGAACGATAAAAGGTTTCCCCGTTTTCCTAGCTCTCTGAATTGCGGTGGTGTATTGAAGTGGTGTTAAGATTGGACCAGCTTTTAAATCTCTTGATATTTGTTTCTGTATCAGCATGTGTACATTGTCGGCTTCATTTTGCGTATGACCTTTTATAAGGAATTTGTGAGTTATGCCCTTTAAGTTTTTTATAGTAGTGACTGCAAACATGTATAAAGAAGCTATGTATTTATTTTTGTTTTGGCCACAACAATTATCTGTTACAAATGTTACGTTAACTTCATGTTCACCTGCATCCTCACAAACCTTCTTTAAAAAGTCTAAAACGCAACTTCCAATCTCCACTGCACCTCTTTTTCCTTGGGTCTCATCCCAGAAATAGCAATGCACGTCACCATAGCCTTTAAAATCGTCTTCATTCTCTGGTAATTTATTTAACACAGTCAAAGTAAAGTTGTAGCTATTCAATTTGGATTTATAATAAAACGATGATGTTTCTCCATTGGGACTTTGCATTATCGCTTGAACATCGTAGCAAACGCATAAATTATATTTGTCAAGAGTCATTCTATCATTCTTTTTTTCTGCTCGGCTTAATTCCTTTTCTTCTAGGTGAGTATCATATTTGACTTTGAGAGCAAGCCTCTGATCAGCAGAAGAGTTGTTATACTGTAAACAAAGATCGCATTGATCTTTCTTGGGTTGAAAAAAACCCAAATTAAAATGGGTAGTAAAAATCTCATAAAACAAATGAAACTTTCCAGAATCTCGGGAATTATTCTTCTGTTTTTCTTGAAAGTCTCTAAACAAGTCAGTAATACTTTTCGATCCACTTATGAACTCTCTTGAGGTCGACGCTCTTAAATAATGCGATTCAATTCGTGGTATTAGATTGATAAATCTAATGATATCTTCTTTCAGATTGTCATCCACGCGTCTATGACTATTATGTTTGCCTCTTCTATCTTCTTCAACAGAATTGCAATTGTTAGTCTTATATCTTACTGTGCGAATCATTTTACTTGTTATTCCCAACGTATTGATAAAAAATGTTTTGCAGACTCTGATTTTGGCGTTATCATCGTACAAGTAGAAAGCAGCATTTGGTGCTCTGGGATGTTGAGCGTTTGAATACTTATATTTAGGTTCAACTAAAGCCATTCTTGCTTTTATAAACATACGCTGTAATTGCAAATCTCCTAGTGCCCAAAAACATTTGAAATGTTGAAGTCTTTTAGCCTCATCAAAATTTTCGCTGCATTTCAATCTGCATTTCTGATTGCATGGACTCTTCATTTGACGCGCAGGAACAACGTTTCTAGTCTTAGTAGAAATGTATTGTTCTCCTGCATTTCGTTTTATCTTTTGGTTATTTTGCTTCCATTTAGTAGGATCAGCTTTACGTTTCTTCGATCTCCTGGGCGATGTTGCAACTACTTCAGAAGTACCATCATCAGAGGAACTTGAAGATGAGCTTGGCGAACGTTTTCTACCTTGATGTTCATTATAAGTGGGATCATTGTCACTAATATCAGCATCACTCTCTTCTGAATTCATTGGCGATATACGGTAATGTACAGCTGGAGTTCGTGGTGTTAAAATTACGGATTCTAGTATTGAAGGTGAAGTAGTTCTAGACGATAAAGACTGAGGCTGGGCTTCAATTTCTTTACCTTTTAAGATATGGGAAACAAATCGTCCTTGTTCCAGTGAACAACATCGAGAGGAAGAGCTGCTGCTAGAAGATGACGAACTGCTACTGTTGACGCTAGAAGACGAACTGGAACTACTAGATGACGATCTCGACGAACGTTTTGATGTTGAACTTAAAGGGATGTTCTCTTTTTCTTCATTGCTGACCTAAAAATGCAAAATAATATGTAAGTAGTTTATACATGTTAGTAAATTATAAACTTACGTTTGGGTCCTTATCGCAACTGTTTTCCCATTCATCAGGTAGATGTGAAACATTAAGAAGGTTCATAATTCTTCGCGATCGTGATGACATATTTCTTCAATTTTTTTGCAATGTATCTGTAAGAGGTTAAGATATGGTTACCCTCTTATTTAATACTTGTTAGTACATAAAATAATAACAATAATTAAGGCCTTAGTACCAAAAAACTTTGTAGTTTATGGACACAACTAAGAAACTCGTTGAATTATTTTAGTATTACAAGGATTTAACTTTCAATGATATTGTAAATCAAACAGATATTTTTGTAATAACAAGAATCCTTTAGATATAGTTCCAAAAATCATACAATAGTTTTAGTAATATAAAGAACTCTTTTTAAATAAACCCATAAATTTTCGGAAGTTTTAGAAATATACAGCATTTAATCTTAATGTGCCTTTATAAAACAAAAAATATAAAACAACACGTACCTCAAGTTTTGTAATAGAAGGGCTCAACTCGTAATGAGAGCGCTCACTAACACACCTGCTTCGACAGACATCGGCACCTTACTGAATGGGTCTATCTCGCGGGAAGATGTGTTGGCGGAGAGGGGAGTACGAAAGGGTCACATTATATCGGGACTTGCTTTATATTCTCCGTTTTCAATTTCTGTCAAGGCCAAGTTGTAGTACTAGTAGTTTTGTGCCCATTTATGCCAAAAACTCAGAAACGCTAATTTTCGAGATGTGCCCTTTTAATACTAAGGGTGCGATATGAAATATATAACTATATTTTTAATTTTTTCATTGTTATATAAATATAATAATAATAATGTTACTTCTTATTATACAATATAAAACTTTTTCTTCTTGTAGTGACTATCCGTTTTGGATGTTGGCGACCATCATGGCAATCTGTACTTGCACACTAAATCGGTACTGATGCTCTAAAAAGATTTGTAGTTGTTGTGTTGAACGACGTACGTAAATTTTCTAGCAAGGTAATCCTTCGCCTTCCTGGTTCTCAGTTTCCAAATGGGGTTTGGGAAATTGCCATGATGCTATGATGCCAAAAATTAAAAATATAGTTATATGATATATGTATCATTTTTGTAATATTATTTCTTCAGAAATGAGATTTCACATATAAAAGTTTATCAAGAAAAACAAATACAGTGGTAAATACACTGTATATTATAATGGTAATATTATTAAATTGTTTTCGGTCAAAATTTAATACAAGTTACGTAAAAATTTTCCGAGCGCGCGGATTTGAAGCGAGCCGGGCGATTTGCAAAATTCGGCCGCTCGGGATTTTTAAAATAATTTTTAATAATTAAATGTAATTATAGTTTATAATAATTTTTGTTTTAAGATAATATAAGTCTTTCTTTAGTCAATGACTATAAAATAATTTCTTAATTGTTATAAATAAAGGCACTACGGTTTAAGAAAAAATAAACAATTATCTCGGCTTCAGTTGGTTGTAAATTTTTTTATTTTTTTATAAATCTTCTTTTCGTCTTTAGCAACAATAATCTGTAAGTTAGAAACTCATATAATGTACAGGGCCGCTTCAGCTCTAAATGTTTATAACGAAATTTGTATTTTCCGTACCCGTATTTTCAAACCCAACATTTAGCTCAGCTTCAGCTGGTCGTAGAAATTTTTTATTTTTTTATAAATCTTCGTTTCCTCTTCAGTAACAATAATCTGTAAGTTAAAAACTTACAGAGATTGGATGTTTCACCAACTCTACGATTTTTTTTCAAAAAGTTGTAGCCTTCGACATTTGACCTCTTGGGATAAACAATTTATAATATCTAAGCAACAAATTCGTTAATCCGGCCTTGCAATTTTTTTATGTTTGGAATTGAAAGATCTTCATTTTAAAGCTTTAAAAAATAAAAAAAAAATATTTGTACAATAAATAACGCAATTGAAAAATCGGCCATTTTGCACCTTTCGCATGCTGTTTTGCAATAACCAATAAACGAAATTAAACTTACCATAGCTCAAATTGTAGGTTTTTTAATTTACTACAACTTTCTATCAAAAGTTTTTCTCTAAAATCAATATCCTAAGCTGCAAAATTAAAAATCTTTAAAAAGTGCAAATTTAACAAATGAAAATCGCAATTAAAAAAAAAGCTCACAATATTTTTGGTCACATTTTAGTAGAAGTTATTCCTGGCATCGTCCTTTACAACACCTGATAGGTTTCAAAAATTCCTGAATTATATCACGTTTTTTCACCCACAGCCTGGGGTACTTTTACAATTTATAAGACAGCAAACGACGAATATAGAAAACAAAAAGGACTCTACTATATGTAGTCACATTCCGTTTTCATTCGTCTAGGAAAAGGAGAGAAAGAAATTTCCTAGATATTCAAGTCTGAGTAAAGATAGAAAAGAAAAAGACGGTTTTTGCTTGCTGTCGATTCAGAGGGATGCACAATCCCTGGACAGCTGTATACAGGGTGAGTCATGAGGAACTATACATACTCCTACCTCGTATAGAGGCTCCTATGGGGAATAACAAATGACCATTAAAAAGTGTCTGCTTCCCTTGTTTAATAATATACAGAGCGAGTTTCGCATTTTGACAGAAATTTATATTTGTCATAATTTTTGAACGGTCAGATCGATGTGTCTCTTATTTTGGTCAATCGTTACACTATTACCAACTAATCATCTGATTTATTCAAACTAGAAAAAAATCAGGTCCGGCTTTAAAAAATTAGTTCGTTTGGGTCTTAGAAAAAATTTCACCCTGTATACGCTTTTTAAAAACTCTAATATGAATTTTACAAATTAGACAAATAGTCAATTAAAATGGCATATTAATTTTTTCCCCACATTATTACTTAATTATTTATAAAAAAATCAAATTTGACTATGAATAATAATTAATAGTGTGGCAAAGTGAACCATAGATTTAAAAAAAATTACTTTTATTACAAAAATTAATTATTTTTGAACAAATATTTAATTTATATTACCACCCAATCAACTGATTTATTCAAACTAGAAAAAAGTCAGCCCCGGAGTTACAAAATTATTTCGTTTTGGTCTTAGAAAAAATTTCACGTTTTATACGCTTTTTGAAAACCCTAATATGAATTTTACAAATTAGAAAAATATTCAATTAAAATGGCATATTTATTTTTTCCCCACACGATTACTTAATTTTTTATAAAAAATCAAATTTGTCAAAATCGGAATTTTAACCTAAAAATGAAAAGAAAAAGATGAAATCACGGTTTAATTCGCTACAACGTTCCATTTAAAAAAAAATTCTGAAATTTTTACAGCACATATCTCTTACCATTGTGAAGACTATGACAATTGTTGTACACTTTCAGTCTTCTTATCGTAAAGTTATGAATTTTTAAAAATTAAAGGTGCAGCTTCGTGAATTGCAAAGTTAAATCGCAAAAATTAAGTGAAAAAATTTAAAATTTATCTATTTGATCACGTCTATGTTAAACTATAGAGTCCAAAGAGAAGTGTTATGGGAAGTTTTAGATCTAGACGTGTTATAGAAAAAAAATTGTGAAACTTTTAATTTTAAGAGGAAACAATAGCGATCAACAGGTAGCGAAAGCGCGTTCCAAGATTGCGGCTGTAATTTTGAATATTTTTTCGAGATATTTGGCACACGTATTCGTAATATAATAAATAAAGAATGGCGGTACCGAGCCCAATTTGAAAAATATATTAATATGTGGAAATTACTCTGTAATTAAATATAATATTAAAAAACGAGCCTGTACCGCCATTAAGAAGAACAAAAAATACACTTTCTTCAAATAAACTTTTTTATCCCATGCCTAGATTTTGTGTCATTTTGGAACTACTAATGAAATAAAAAATTTTGGTAGTTCCAAAATGACACAACAACTAGACATCGGATAAAAAAGTTTATTTGAAGAAAGTGTATTTTTTTGTTCTTCTTAATGGCGGTACAGGCTCGTTTCTTTAATATTATATTTAATTACAGAGTAATTTCCACATATTAATATATTTTTCAAATTGGGCTCTGTACCGCCATTTTTATTTATTATATTACGAATACGTGTGCCAAATATCTCGAAAAAATATTCAAAATTACAGCCGCAATCTTGGAACGCGTTTTTGCTACCTGTTGATCGCTACTGTTTCCTCTTAAGAAAAACGTTGTTTAATTTTTTTTATTTTTATGGTAAAATTGCGATTTTGACAAATTTGATTTTTTAATAAAAAATTAAGTAATCGTGTGGGGAAAAAATAAATATGCCATTTTAATTGCCTATTTGTCCAATTTGTAAAATTTATATTATTGTTTTCAAAAAGCGTATACAGGGTGAAATTTTTTTCTAAGACCCAAACGAATTAATTTTTTAAAGCCGGACCTGATTTTTTTCTAGTTTGATTAAATCAGTTGATTGGGTGGTGACATAAATCAAATGTTTGTTTAAAAAAATTAATTTTTGTTATAAAAGTTAATTTTTTTAAATCTGTGGTTGACTTTACCAAATTTTTAATTCATAATCAAAATTGATTTTTTTATAAAAAAATTAAGTAATTGTGTGGGGAAAAAATAAATATGTCATTTTACTTGCATATTTGTCTGCTCGCCCCACTTTTTAATGGTCATTTGTTATTCCCCATAGGGTCCTCTATACGAGGAAGGAGTATGTACAGTTCCTATTGACTCACCCTGTAGATGGGTTGGCATGACTTCGCCTCAGAGTTGTGCACGCTAGCTCTGCTGAGGAAGCCTGTAAGGCAGAAACAGCAGTCCAGGGAAAGTGCATCCCTCTAAATCCAAAGCAAGCAAAAACCGTCTTTTTCATTTAATTTAAAAAGTTGGCAGAAATTATATAGCTTTAATTATATAATTAACCAGAACATTTTTTAATTCTAAGAAGTTCGTCGGGTCAGTTAGTTCTACACATATTTTTATAAACATGCCATTGAAAACTTACTCCTGGACTTCTGTTGCAATTGCATTGGATCATTCCAAAGATATTATCTGCAAAGTGCATCTTGTTCTCTGAAAAGTAATAATTATTGTTAATAAACTTTATAGTCTGGGCTGATTATCGGAGAATAGGCCATTTTTGGGAAAAGTTATTTACCAGCAATTTTATTGCTGGAATCGAATCTTATGATTGTATATATTAATAATATAGGTATGCAAAGTCCGCAGATAGTGTGCTACTTTTTTTATAAACAAAATGGCTCCCGAAAATCGTGTTTTTTTCTATTTTTGCTCTATAACTCCAAAGATTTTAACTTTACACCAAAAACACTCAAATAAAAATTCACCGCAATTAAATTCTGCATAGACACGTGTTTTTTCCGATTCACTTCGACGAAAACTTTCCCCGGAAAAAGTGGGTTTTTCCAACAAAATCTTTAATTTTCAACTAAAGTTTTAGATAAGTAATTGTTGTGTGTGTGTGTGTGTGTGTGTGTGTGTGTGTCTGTGTGTGTGTGTGTGTGTGTGTGTGTGTGTGTGTGTGTGTGTGTGTGTGTGTGTGTGTGTGTGTGTGTGTGTGTGTGTGTGTGTGTGTGTGTGTGTGTGTGTGTGTGTGTGTGTGTGTGTGTGTGTGTGTGTGTGTGTGTGTGTGTGTGTGTGTGTGTGTGTGTGTGTGTGTGTGTGTGAAAAAATGGCTTGGATGCGAGTCCGTTAGCCACAGATTTTTATTTTATTTTTACCTCAATTTATTAGTTTTGTTATATTTATACGTATTTCACTTAAATGATTATATTTGTTTCTTTCAAGTAGTTTATGAGTAATTTAAATATTTCCATTTTATGACAACTTAGTAGATATTCTATACTAATTGGAAGATGAACTTGTGTTTGTCGTAAATTGTAATATAATTGATTTATATATCTCTCGTTAATTTTGCATTCCAAGAAAATATGGTTTAAATCTCTAATCGAAACATTATCACAAAAACATACTGATGATTTAATTATTCCTAATTTGTGCAGATGTGCCTCATATTTCCCGTGTCGAGTTTTTAATCTGACGATAATAGAAATATCTTGCTTTGGCAGGTTATATTTAAATATGTATTCAGGTGGCGGAGGAAGTTCTTGATGTAAAGAAAAATATAAATTTTTTGACATGCTTGTAATATTTTTCCATTCTTTTTTCCATATTTTATTTATTCTAACTTTGACGTCATTTATTGCATCTGTCGATTAGATGTGAGTTAGTATCTCACCTTTTTTTATTGCATCTTTGGCCAACTCATCCACTTTCTCATTACCCAGTATACCGGCATGCCTTTTTGCCCATATAAATACTACTTCAACTTTAGACAAATTATTTTTTATATTACATAAAATTTTTGATTTGTATGAACTAAAATCAGTATTTTCAATTGCATATATTGCAGATCTGGAGTCTGTTATTATCACAGCTTTTTCAGTATTATTCTCTTTGATCCATTCTAGAGCTTTTTCGATGGCTATAATCTCAGCTGTAAAAATACTACTAATACTAGATAATTTGTAATTATTATGTTGATGGGTATTTTGCACATACATAGCACATCCTACTCCTGTTTGATTTTTAGAACCGTCTGTATAAATTACTGTGTAATCCACAAAGTCGCTCAGTATAGATTTTACTAAAATATTATTTAAATGATTTGATTCTGTATATTTAGGAATTATGATTCTGGGTTTTTTATCAAAGTTTTATATGGAAATTTATAAATTGGTAATAATTTACTCTTGTGTAAATCTGTATAATTCCTGGTTTCAATTAATGCATCTGTTAGTGGTGGTGAATTTTTTATTCTCCAATATTTACTAGTTAAGTTTTCCATGTTTAATAAAGCCAGATTTGTTAAAAGGTCTGACTCAGTGATTCTTAGCTTTATGCAGTATTTTTGAGCTAAAAATTGTCTACGTAAATTTAATGGGATTTCATTACACTCTGCTAGCATAACGTTTATTGGAGTGGATACCATTGCACTTAAACATATTCTCAAGCATCTGTATTGTATCCGATCTAAAATTTTTAAGTTCGTATTGCTTGCTGATCCATATATCCAACACCCATAGTCCACGACTGACCGAATACAAGCATTGTAGAACAATAAAGCTGTTTTGGGATCTGCACCCCATTTTCTGTTGGTAATACACCTTAGTATATTTATTTTTTTTTCACACTTACCTTTGATGTATTGAATATGTTTAGTCCACAGAAGTTTATTATCTAGTACTATCCCTAGATACTTATACTGATTCACCACTGGTATAGTACGCCCACTCGAGGTTACGTTTCCCGGTGCGCGCAACCTATGCCTGGTGAAAAACATAATATTGGATTTTTCTGTGGACATTGTCATATTATTTTCATTTGTCCATTGTATAATAATTTCAACTATATGCCTCAATGATCGTAGACAGTCGTCGTAGGTTTTTTCGGTGGAGTATATACAGATATCATCTGCATATTGTAAACATTTAATATTTTCGTCAAACAAACTATGAATACTAGCAGAATATAAGTTGAATAATGTTGGACTTAATACTGAACCCTGTGGCAGACCTTGATTTACAACTCTTGGTCCGTGTAGTATATTTCTATGATCTTTTAACCATACTGTTCTATTAGTATATAGATTTAATATATTATTACAGATTTCATTATTGAAACCAAGTGAACACATTTTATATTTTAGTATGTTAAGATCTACTGAATCATAAGCTCCTTTTATATCCAGAAACAAACAAACTAGGTACTCATTTTTAGACAGCGCAATTTGTATATCTGTAACTAGCTTTGTTACTACATCCAATGATCCAAGACCTCGGCGAAATCCATACTGTGTACTAGGTAAAATACAATTTGATTCTAAAAACCATTCTAATCGAGCTTTGATTAATCTTTCAAAGGTTTTACTTATACATGACATTAAAGAAATTGGTCGATATGACTTGGATAAATTTTTGTCTTTATTAGCTTTTAATAATGGTTGTATGATATATTTTTTAAAATGATCTATGTATTGCTCTCCTACCCACCAAGTATTGAAAACTTTAATTAATTGCTCCTTAGCTATTATGGGTAAATTATAAATTAATTCATATGTAATAAAATCATATCCAGGAGTAGTATTCTTCGCTGTTTTCATTGCAACCTCCAAATCTTCAAGATCAAACGGAATTTGAAGCTCATTGCAATCTATTACATGCATATTATTATCAATAGTCTTTAATATATTTGGTACATAAGTTGGTGCATATGTATCTAATAATTCCTCAATAATTGATTGCGTTAGTGGAGGTTTTTTGTGAGTGTTATTCTTATTTGATATTTTTTTAACAAAATTCCAAATTTTTGATATTGGTGTGTTTTTATTTAGTTGATTGATAAATGCTACCCAACATTTTTTTTTTGTTTTTGTTTGAATAGTAGTTTACACTGTGCTTGTATTTTGCGTAGATCTATATAATTTTGAAAATTTGATACTCTATTGTACTTCTTTAAAGCGTCTTTTCTATCTCTCACTTTCTCGTCGCAATCTCTATCCCACCACACTGGTCTTGTGTTTTTCTTACTAGCGGCTGTGCGGCATTTCATTGCCTCACAAGCTGCTTTATTAATATTAGAGACTAACTGTTCAAAATTGTCTTCAGTGGAAGTAATACTTTCATTTTCCATGCTGTGTGTTAAAATATTTTGATAGTTTTCCCAGTTGGCCGAAGATTCAATCCATTTTCTACTTGGTTGTATTATGCTGTTATTATATCTCCTTGTTAAGATTGTACTTATGGGAAAGTGGTCTGAGCCTAGCGTATCATCTAAAGGATTCCATCCTATGTAACCGATCAAGCTTGGTGAAGTAAGTGTTAGATCCACTGGAGAAGGATTTTCATTTGGTCTAGTAATTTTTGTAGGTCTACCATCATTTAAAACAATAAAATTGAGATTTTCTAGAGCGTCTGCTAAATTTTTACCTTGAATATTGTCGTGTACCGAGCCCCATATGCTATGATGTGCATTGAAGTCCCCACAAATTATACTTTCTCCTTGTATTTGTGTAAATATGTTCGTCCAATCATTTTTTGTAGCTTGTACATTTGGTGGTTTAGATATAAATATGATTGATATTTTGAGGTCTTCTATATATATTGCACAAATTTCTATTTTTGTATTAAAGTTGTTTCTAAATTTTATTTCAGAATAACAAAAATGATCTTTTATAAGTATTCCTACGCCACCATATCCATCTGCTCTACTTTTATTTATGAAATTATAATTATTTAATCTAAAACTTTGGTTAGGTGATAACCAAGTTTCATTTAGTGCAATTAAATCAACGTTTTGTGTTTGGTTTATATGATTTAAGATATTTGCTTTATTTTTTATTATAGACTTTGCATTCCACTGTAATATATTAAACTCCTTATTCATTTTCTTGATTTCCAGCATCTTGTTGAATAGATCCTAATAAATTTTTTAGTTCATTTTGTGTCTCTTTTATAACCTGCATTTCTGTGACATCTAAATTAAGTTTTTTATATATTTTTTCGAATATTATAGGTAGTTTTTGCATTACTATCATTTCTAATTTTTCCTTGTATATCTGAAAGTCTTCTCTGTGCGGATTAGGTAAGATTGAATTATTTATTTTAATTTTGTTTTGAAAATTTGGTGTTTCTTCTATAATAATCGGTGAAATAGTTTTACGCTTTTTTGGTTGTGATTGTGGTCGTGGTACCCAATTTTTATTTGAACTGGTTGGCGTAGATGATATGTCAGAGTTATCAATTTGACTCATTTGTGGAAAATTTTCCAAATTGTTCAATACATCAAATCTATTATTAGAAGTTATTTTAGAGTAACTGCTATTTTTTTTTAACAATTCCGCTTCCTTAAAAGATAAATTTTTTTGTGACATAATCTTTTTTATATTTACCTGCTGCAAATATTTGGGACAATGTTTGGAAATAGACTGATGTCCATTTGTTTCACAATGTATGCAATATTCTTCTTTTGTGCATTCTTGAGTGTCTGCATTTTCGTGTATTTGGCCACATCGTTTACATTTATTTGTGGTACTTCTACAGTACTTTGCTGTGTGTCCATACCTTATACATTTGAAACACTGGACCACTGGATAAACATATGGTTCTACTACAAACCTGACCAAACTTATTTTTACATATTGTGGTAAATTATTACCTAAAAATATCACGATAAGCATTTGTCTAGGTACATATTGTACCTCCTTATCTGGGCCTAGTATTTTCTTCGTCATTCTTTTTACCTGTACTACTTTTCTTTCGCTCTCAATATTATCTAATATATATTTGTCAGTTAAAAATGTGTCAATTTCTTTGATTATACCCTTCTTGTGATTAAAAAACATAGGTATGTAAGCAATTAAATTATTTTTTTTAATAACCTCATGTTCAATGATTTTATTTGCTGTATGGAATGTTTTAAATATAACTTTTACTTTGTTTCTACCTATTAATTTAATATCAACAACCTCGTTTTTAAAATTAGAATTATTAAAAAGAAAATGACCTACTTTTACTGGTGATAAACGATAGCTATTATCTACTGGTTCAACAATGACATAAAAGGGACCTATATCTATTGATGCATACCTGTTCTGGATATCATAAACTTTACCATTATTTTTTGTTATATCCATTTCTGAGTTCATAACGCTTCTATCAGGTGGATCCTGTTTAGGCGGGGGCTGATCCCCGTCTATTTTATCGTCCATATTACCTTAATATTATAGTATAATAAAATTTCCAATACCTTACCTAATCAGAAGAACTAAATGGTCAGTAAACTATTCTAAACTGCAAATAACAAAATTAAAAAACCAAACGGGAACACAAACCAACACACTATCTACGAAAAAACCGCCAAAATTCAATATTTTCTGTAAGAGATTAAAAAATTATTGTAAGTAATTGTTAACCAATAATTAAATAACTTGGTAATGAAAAAGCCCTTTTTGTGTAGATTATAATTCCAGAAGCCGATGGAAATTGAATGAACAGTTTAGCAACAATTGAATTGTTAATTAAAAATTTACGGTCGCTATAATAACGACAGCAGATTCTGGCAGCAGATTGAAAGCCACGCTTAGGTTGTGCTCCAAATTAAATCTTCAAAATCAGACGAAAACAGAACAATTAAATTATTTTAGTGATTTGATAGTGAAAATAAGGGTGATAAAGTGTTATCTGAAACTATTTTAAGCAGCGTTAAAGTAAGATTGAACCAATATTTAATTATTTTATATACAACATCATTATAAATGTAAGCCATCAGTATATCCGATAAAAAACCTAGGTCCGCTGAGTTGAACAGCCGAAGTTTTTTTACGCGGTAATACTGATAATAAAACCAGTAACCTACTAATTACTTGGTCAATTACAATAGATATATTTTATTATTTTTCAAATAGACAGAGAAATATGTTACAGGATTGGATTTAAATATTTAAGAATAACTATAGGTGATATCGATTTATTGTTATTGTTGTTATATACTGTTATACTAAAATATTATAGCTACAAACAATATTAAGGCTAGTAGAAGTTGAAGCGTTTTACATGTCTGCTCATTATGGGGACAAGGAAAGAACTAACTATAAAAATACTGGGGGGTAGAAATGGTGCTAGCAGAAGGAACAGACATGCAAACCTTCTTTGCAAGACGGCAGCTCATTTGTTGTGCGGGAGCTAGGTCGTAGATTCGTTAGGGAGGGTGAAGGGGTGTTAAGATGACTAAACTACCATAACAAATACAAAGGGTACTTACTCTGACTAGAGGATCTTTCTACTATTTAAAAAAGGACGCCGTTCGAAACAAATCCTCTGGTTCATATTTTGGGTACTTACAGGACATTTGGGCTACACTTATGGGTACCAATTGGGGGGACAATCATCATTGATTCCTCTTTGGGGTTAGACTGGGCAACATCTTTTCTTTTACTGGCTTCTATGCCATATTCTTTCTTCTGTACTAAAACTTACACACAGTTGCATTAGAATTTAGTTAAAATTTTTCCAAAAAAAGGTTACAAAAATAAAATGGTAGATACACTTACAAAACGTTTATTCAAAACTTTAAACTCTTACCAGGTTTATTCAAAATTTTACTACAAAAACAATGATTACAATGATTACAAACAAAACAATTACAATTGAACTTGTTGGGCAGTATATGTCAAATAAAATTTGACCTATTTATTTCAACACAAGATTTGACGTAGCTGTCAAATGTCATAAGTCTCTGCCTTTTTTTACCATTATGAAAGCAAATTTCTTTATACAATTATTTACCAGCAATTTATCCACTTGAAATTTAGTAAAATTAAAAAAAACGTATCATACCTTAAAAACAAAAAAAAACTGTTCGTCACAGTCACGAACTACAGGGGAGGGGTTCCTCAACAAACAGGGTCATCGAACTGAGGCAGGGGGCAGGGGGAGGACATGGCTTCTTTCTTCAATTTCAGGACAAATGGGGACTTGCAGATTTCATTTCTGGGAACTGGAAACAAAACATCACGGAACAGGAACGACATTTCTTCGATGAAATCAGGGCTTGACCATCATACATAACACAGGAAAAAATGGGCAACAATGCCGGTTTGTAGAACTGCGTATTTGACTCTCAAGAGGCTTCGATTTTCCATTAAATCCAATACTATGTGGAAAAAAATCCTCTCAGAGCACTCACCACACATTCAGATCTTCACAGCGACCATTCTACATTTTACCGGCGGGGAACAAAGGGACTACGCCCTAATTCGAGCGAGTACCAGCCGAGGAGATGCTATCACCTTGGGACGTAAAGCTGGACTAATTTGCGCTTCGCTCTGAAGCTACTACAGGGGAAAAATACGACGGAAATACCGAGCGATTTTGATCCTTAGGGATGCTTAGTTGACAAGAACTCAACTTTCAGTTCAACATTTCTTCTAGAAAGTTCTTCTACGCATCTCACTTCTTACAAATTGTAACAAATTGAAATGTTATGCAATACTTCATGGCTGTGTACAGGGTCGGCTTGGGATCTTATAATGATATTGAACTTCACAAAATAAATTAAAAAAATGGACATTCTTTTTGGGAATTGGAATATTAAATTAATGTTGGAGTTTTTTTAAACGCTACAAAGCCTCCGCGCAAAGGAGAAACCTGGATAAGATTATCCAGTTTTCGATAACAAACAGAAAAAAATCCAACATGGACATCTTAGGTGTGACAGGACAACAATATCAAAATATTTAGATAATGGCTAGTGGGGATTAAACAAAACAAAAAAGTCGTTAGGGATTGGGCTAGCGTGCCATCAATCGCCAGACTCTTTAAAGTCGAGTAGACTTAAATGTTTCTTGACTCTACTAAGAACTGTAGGTGACAAGAGTTTCTGTGCCTTGGGAAAGAAACTAAACTTGTGCCCTGTGTGGACCTCGCTGACATCCACAGCAGTAACACAAGTGACATACCAGGGCAGACACAGCCTTGTCACCTCGTTGCCTAACCGCGAGCGGTTCATCCCCTGAGACCCTGCTTTCATAATGGTAAAAAGTGGCAGTGACTTATGACATTTGACAGCTACGTCAAATCTTGTGTTGAAATAAATAGGTCAAATTTTATTTGACATTTATTTGACATATACTGCCCAACAAGTTTAATTGTAATTGTTTTGTTTGTAATCATTGTTTTTGTAGTAAAATTTTGAATAAACCTGGTAAGAGTTTAAAGTTTTGAATAAACGTTTTGTAAGTGTATCTACCATTATATTTCTGTAACCTTGTTTTGGAAAAATTTTAACTAAATTCTAATGCAACTGTGTGTAAGTTTTAGAGAAGAAGAAAAAGAATGTGGCATAGAAGCCAGTATTGAGATAAAGTTACCTAGTATAACCCCAAACGAGGAATCTGAGAGGAATGTCCCCCCATTTGGTACCCCGTAAGTGAGAAAAAAGTCTTAATAAGTACCCATATATGAACCAGAGGATTTGTTTCGAACGGCGTCCTTTTTTTAAATAGTAGAAAGATCCTCTAGTCAGAGTAAGTACCCTTTGTATTTGTTATGGTAGTTTAGTCATCTTAACACCCCTTCACCCTCCCTAACGAATCTACGACTTAGCTCCCGCACAACAAATGAGCTGCCGTCTTGCAAAGAAGGTTTGCATGTCTGTTCCTTCTACTAGCCCCATTTCTACCCCCCAATATTTTTATAGTTAGTTCTTTCCTTGTTCCCATATGAGCAGACATGTAAAACGCTTCAAATGCCGCCCAACGTGTGTGGCTCGACTCATTTTTAGCCTCCTTCCGGCTCCAGTTGTACGCAAAACGCTTCAAATGGCGCCCTAGAACGTGGGGCCGATTAATTTTTCTGCATCCTTCAGTATCCAGTAGTTGTCTTGTCCAGTTAAACGCTTCAAATGGCCCCGACAACGTGAGGCGTGTTATTTCTAGCCCCCCTGACCCCATTAGCATGTGCCCACTACCATGTCCTTTTAGCCTCCTTTCGGTCTCATTTGTACTACAACTGTTAGGCAGTGCCCGTCCCCTTGGGCAGCCGATCTCAGTTTGTGGTGCAGGTGTTTCCGATAACATGGAAGCTTGACTCGTGTCATGTTTTGTATGCCCATTGTTACAAGTCTAGCTTGTAGACATGTTCAACTAGTAGTTAGCCTATCTACTAGTCCCCAATGTCTTTAGCCACCCCCCACTTAGTGTTACATTTGTAACGTACACCCTGAAGTTTGACCCGAGTAAATATCGCCCCAGTCTTCCCATGTAGTTTAGCCCAGATTCCTATTGTCTTGCCCCCAGAAACTGTTTCATGTCTGTTAGTGCCCCCGAAACTGTTTCAGTCTGTTAGTCCCCATGAAAGAGCCCATTTTTGTAGTTTTTGTTGCAGAAGTTAATAATTTTTCCAAAGAGGTGTAAGTATGTACACATTTTGTTGTGATGTTGATTTGGTCATGCTGTTGATTGTATGGGCATGTACCATTTCATATATCATAGTGTATTTAACTTGTAACCCCATATGTATACTGGTATTGTATTGTATTGTAAGTATCGTAGAACAGAATTGTATGTTATTGTAGCGTACTAACTGTATTGTATTGATATTGTACCCATGATGAAAGCATTGATTTGAATCTTTTGAAAATATTGATGAAATATATAGACAAACAGTTGAGTAAAAAAGTAACGTAAAATTTTTTTGAAAATTTTGATTAAAAGTAACGTTAAATATTTTGAATATTGAATCCACTTATGAAGTATAACAGTATGTTGTATTTTTTGCATGTATTCCTATAGATCAACAGTTTTTTACAGAATAACCGTTTTTTGTGATTTATTGATTTGGTCATTTGAGTAGATGTGTAATGTTGTTGGTATGGTCCGTGTATGAGCTTAGTCCCGTATTGTCTGTGAGAAGTCATCCCCTTGAGAAGTCATCCCTTTGAGAAGTGGCCCCGTGAAGAAGTGAAGAGGGAAACCGTGGAGAGGCCCCCCACTTATTCAAGAAGTCACCCCTTGTAGAAGTAACCCCATGAAGAAGTGAAGAGGGAAACCGTGGAGAGGCCCCCCACTTATTCATGAAGAAGTGAAGAGGGAAACCGTCGAGAGGCCCCCCACTTATTCAAGAAAAAGCCCCCCCCTTGTCTGTGTTGCCCCTTGTTTTTTTGACTAATCTATCTTTGTAGGTGTCAAAAGGATGCCAGAGGTTGGTTGAAAAGAGCCCGTGAAGTGAAGTAGTTGAAGTCCCCCCGTGAATGAAGTATGTCTTTTTGTATCTGACATGTCACAAGTGTAATACTCGTGATGAAGGAAGTGTTGTTCAGCTATCTGTGAACACTTTCATTAGTAGTCGGAGCAAGAAATGTCTTATCCCGTGTGAGCTCATATAGGAACCAAATTTCAATATTGTTTGTGTTTGTAAGCCCCTGAGTATCTAGAAGTCATTGAGTATGTTGTTGCCTGTTTGTTTGACTATCCCTGTTTTGTCTGGAAGTTTTAGAGCCCATTGTCTGTTGTCCCGTGTTGTCTATTAGCCCGTGTTGTCTATTAGCCCGTGTTGTTTGTTAGCCCGTGTCCGTGCTGGAGTTTGATTTTTTTTGGCGAATAGTTAGTTGACCTCTCTTCTGTTTGTTGATTGAAAGTAGGCCAAGAGCAGAAGCTGTGACAAGGCTGGTGAGGTTAGGATCTGGCCGCGTTGAGTACAGGTGAAGCTTGCTTTCGGTCGATAAATGGAAGCGGTTGTTCGTCAGGACTGTCATACTTTCCAATGTCCCTTTGGTCTTTCCCTTGTGTGTTGCTTTCATCCCCTGTTTTGAAAAAGTAGCCCCCCCGTTTTGAAATATAAAGTCCACCCCCAGTCTTGAGAAATGAAATGCCCCCAGTTTTGAAAAGTAAGTCTATCCCCAGTTTTGAAAAGTAAAGCCCAACCCCCCTGTCTTGAAAAATGAAGTCTATCCCCTGTTTCGAAAAGTGAAGTGTAGCCCTGTTTTGAAAATGAAGTCTTTCCCCAGCTTGTGATTTGAAAATGAGAGAGTTGTCTTTTGAACTTTCATGAAAGGTTCTTATCTCCTAGATTGGACTGTTGAGTGAAAACGTAATGATGTAGTGTTCTCTATATCATATGTTGCGTTCATTTCCCTTAGTCTTGTTTAAAAAGTTTGATATCCTGTTTGAACCCAGTATACTAGTCTTTTTGGTCTTTTGTCGTTGTCACACGTATCCCCCCTCCCCCCTTGTTAATATTGTCTTGATTTTAGTCCTTGTTGTTGTCATATACCCCTTTGTCTAGCCCTGTCTTGTTTGAATGAGTTGTTGAGGTAAGTTGTTGGTGAGATTTTGTCTCACTGAGGTATTTAGACTGGATTGTCTAAATCCTCATTTTGCAGAACCGTTGCCAAAATGTCCCGTGAAACTCGCTAGGTGTTAGCAGAGTTTGGGCAGATGTATATCTGTCATATTTTTTTAGTTTTTGAGAACCGCTCGCGGTTAGGCAACGAGGTGATAAGGCTGTGTCTGCCCTGGTATGTCGCTTGTGTTACTGCTGTGGATGTCAGCGAGGTCCACACAGGGCATAAGTTTAGTTCTTTCCCAAGGCACAGAAACTCTTGTCACCTACAGTTCTAAGTAGAGTCAATAAACATTTAAGTCTACTCGACTTTAAAGAGTCTGGCGATTGATGGCACGCTAGCCCAATCCCTAACGACTTTTTTGTTTTGTTTAATCCCCACTAGCCATTATCTAAATATTTTGATATTGTTGTCCTGTCACACCTAAGATGTCCATGTTGGATTTTTTTCTGTTTGTTATCGAAAACTGGATAATCTTATCCAGGTTTCTCCTTTGCGCGGAGGCTTTGTAGCGTTTGAAAAAACTCCAACATTAATTTAAAATCCCAATTCCCAAAAAGAATGTCCATTTTTTTAATTTATTTTGTGAAGTTCAATATCATTATAAGATCCCAAGCCGACCCTGTACACAGCCATGAAGTATTGCATAACATTTCAATGTGTTACTATTTGTAAGAAATGGCTGATGCGTAGATGAACTTTCTAGAAGAAATGTTGAACTGAAAGTTGAGTTCTTGTCAACTAAGCATCCCTAAGGATCAAAATCGCTCGGTACTTCCGTCGTATTTTTCCCCTGTAGTAGCTTCAGAGCGAAGCGCAAATTAGTCCAGCTTTACGTCCGAAGGTGATAGCATCTCCTCGGCTGGTACTCGCTCGAAGTAGGGCGTAGTCCCTTTACTCCCCGCCGGTAAAATGTAGAATGGTCGCTGTGAAGATCTGAATGTGTAGTGAGTGCTCTGAGAGGATTTTTTTCCACATATAGTGTTGGATTTAATGGAAAATCGAAGCCTCTTGAGAGTCAAACACGCAGTTCTACAAACCGGCATTGTTGACCATTTTTTCCTGTGTTATGTATAATGGTCAAGCCCTGATTTCATCGAAGAAATGTCGTTCCTGTCCCGTGATGTTTTGTTTCCAGTTTCCCAGAAGCCCCCTTTGTGATTTGTGTTATGTAATGTCTACCCCACACCCCACCCTCCAGTGATTGCCCTGAAATTGAAGAAAGAAGCCATGTCCTCCCCCTGCCCCCTGCCTCAGTTCGATGACCCTGTTTGTTGATGAACCCCTCCCCTGTAGTTTGTGACTGTGACGAAGAGTTCTTTTTGTTTTTAAGGTATGATACGTTTTTTTAATTTTACTGAATTTCAAGTGGATAAATTGCTGGTAAATAATTGTATAAAGAAATTTGCTTTCATAATGGTAAAAAATGGCAGTGACTTATGACATTTGACAGCTACGTCAAATCTTGTGTTGAAATAAATAGGTCAAATTTTATTTGACATATACTGCCCAACAAGTTCAATTGTAATTGTTTTGTTTGTAATCATTGTTTTTGTAGTAAAATTTTGAATAAACCTGGTAAGAGTTTAAAGTTTTGAATAAACGTTTTGTAAGTGTATCTACCATTTTATTTCTGTAACCTTGTTTTGGAAAAATTTTAACTAAATTCTAATGCAACTGTGTGTAAGTTTTAGAGAAGAAGAAAAAGAATGTGGCATAGAAGCCAGTATTGAGATAAAGTTACCTAGTATAACCCCAAACGAGGAATCTGAGAGGAATGTCCCCCCATTTGGTACCCCGTAAGTGAGAAAAAAGTCTTAATAAGTACCCATATATGAACCAGAGGATTTGTTTCGAACGGCGTCCTTTTTTTAAATAGTAGAAAGATCCTCTAGTCAGAGTAAGTACCCTTTGTATTTGTTATGGTAGTTTAGTCATCTTAACACCCCTTCACCCTCCCTAACGAATCTACGACTTGGCTCCCGCACAACAAATGAGCTGCCGTCTTGCAAAGAAGGTTTGCATGTCTGTTCCTTCTACTAGCCCCATTTCTACCCCCCAATATTTTTATAGTTAGTTCTTTCCTTGTTCCCATATGAGCAGACGTGTAAAACGCTTCAACTTTTTCAAAGCAGGGGATGAGACCGAAAGGAGGCTAAAAGGACATGGTAGTGGGCACATGCTAATGGGGTCAGGGGGGCTAGAAATAACACGCCTCACGTTGTCGGGGCCATTTGAAGCGTTTAACTGGAAAAGACAACTACTGGATACTGAAGGATGCAGAAAAATTAATCGGCCCCACGTTGGGCGCCATTTGAAGCGTTTTACATGTCTGCTCATTATGGGGACAAGGAAAGAACTAACTATAAAAATACTGGGGGGTAGAAATGGGGCTAGCAGAAGGAACAGACATGCAAACCTTCTTTGCAAGACGGCAGCTCATTTGTTGTGCGGGAGCTAGGTCGTAGATTCGTTAGGGTGGGTGAAGGGGTGTTAAGATCACTAAACTACCATAACAAATACAAAGGGTACTTACTCTGACTAGAGGATCTTTCTACTATTTAAAAAAGGACGCCGTTCGAAACAAATCCTCTGGTTCATATTTTGGGTACTTACAGGACATTTGGGCTACACTTATGGGTACCAATTGGGGGGACAATCATCATTGATTCCTCTTTGGGGTTACAAGTTAAATACACTATGATGTATGAAATGGTACATGCCTATACAATCAACAGCATGACCAAATCAACATCACAACAAAATGTGTACATACTTACACCTCTTTGGAAAAATTATTAACTTCTGCAACAAAAACTACAAAAATGGGCTCTTTCATGGGGACTAACAGACTGAAACAGTTTCGGGGACACTAACAGACATGAAACAGTTTCTGGGGGCAAGACAAGAGGAATCTGGGCTAAACTACTTGGGAAGACTGGGGCGATATTTACTCGGGTCAAACTTCAGGGTGTACGTTACAAATGTAACACTAAGTGGGGGGTGGCTAAAGACATTGGGGACTAGTAGATAGGCTAACTACTAGTTGAACATGTCTACAAGCTAGACTTGTAACAATGGGCATACAAAACATGACACGAGTCAAGCTTCCATGTTATCGGAAACACCTGCACCACAAACTGAGATCGGCTGCCCAAGGGGACGGGCACTGCCTAACAGTTGTAGTACAAATGAGACCGAAAGGAGGCTAAAAGGACATGGTAGTGGGCACATGCTAATGGGGTCTGAGGGAGGCAAAAAAAGATACGGGCTCGACACGTTGGGTGCCAGTTGAAGCGTTTTGCGTACAACTGGAGCCGGAAGGAGGCTAAAAATGAGTCGGCCTCACACGTTGGGTGCCAGTTGAAGCGTTTTGCGAACAACTGGAGCCGGAAGGAGGCCAAAAATGAGTCGAGCCACACACGTTGGGCGACATTTGAAGCGTTTTAAGCCTCACACGTTGGGCGCAATTTGAAGCGTTTTACATGTCTGCTCATTATGGGGACAAGGAAAGAACTAACTATAAAAATACTGGGGGGTAGAAATGGGACTAGCAGAAGGAACAGACATGCAAACCTTCTTTGCAAGACGGCAGCTCATTTGTTGTGCGGGAGCTAGGTCGTAGATTCGTTAGGGAGGGTGAAGGGGCGTTAAGATGACTAAACTACCATAACAAATACAAAGGGTACTTACTCTGACTAGAGGATCTTTCTACTATTTAAAAAAGGACGCCGTTCGAAACAAATCCTCTGGTTCATATTTTGGGTACTTACAGGACATTTGGGCTACACTTATGGGTACCAATTGGGGGGACAATCATCATTGATTCCTCTTTGGGGTTAGACTGGGCAACATCTTTTCTTTTACTGGCTTCTATGCCATATTCTTTCTTCTGTACTAAAACTTACACACAGTTGCATTAGAATTTAGTTAAAATTTTTCCAAAAAAAGGTTACAAAAATAAAATGGTAGATACACTTACAAAACGTTTATTCAAAACTTTAAACTCTTACCAGGTTTATTCAAAATTTTACTACAAAAACAATGATTACAATGATTACAAACAAAACAATTACAATTGAACTTGTTGGGCAGTATATGTCAAATAAAATTTGACCTATTTATTTCAACACAAGATTTGACGTAGCGGTCAAATGTCATAAGTCTCTGCCTTTTTTACCATTATGAAAGCAAATTTCTTTATACAATTATTTACCAGCAATTTATCCACTTGAAATTTAGTAAAATTAAAAAAAAACGTATCATACCTTAAAAACAAAAAAAAACTGTTCGTCACAGTCACGAACTACAGGGGAGGGGTTCATCAACAAACAGGGTCATCGAACTGAGGCAGGGGGCAGGGGGAGGACATGGCTTCTTTCTTCAATTTCAGGACAAATGGGGACTTGGAGACTTCATTTCTGGGAACTGGAAACAAAACATCACGGAACAGGAACGACATTTCTTCGATGAAATCAGGGCTTGACCATCATACATAACACAGGAAAAAATGGGCAACAATGCCGGTTTGTAGAACTGCGTATTTGACTCTCAAGAGGCTTCGATTTTCCATTAAATCCAATACTATGTGGAAAAAAATCCTCTCAGAGCACTCACCACACATTCAGATCTTCACAGCGACCATTCTACATTTTACCGGCGGGGAACAAAGGGACTACGCCCTAATTCGAGCGAGTACCAGCCGAGGAGATGCTATCACCTTGGGACGTAAAGCTGGACTAATTTGCGCTTCGCTCTTAAGCTACTACAGGGGAAAAATACGACGGAAATACCGAGCGATTTTGATCCTTAGGGATGCTTAGTTGACAAGAACTCAACTTTCAGTTCAACATTTCTTCTAGAAAGTTCTTCTACGCATCTCACTTCTTACAAATTGTAACAAATTGAAATGTTATGCAATACTTCATGGCTGTGTACAGGGTCGGCTTGGGATCTTATAATGATATTGAACTTCACAAAATAAATTAAAAAAATGGACATTCTTTTTGGGAATTGGAATATTAAATTAATGTTGGAGTTTTTTTAAACGCTACAAAGTTAACAAATAAAAAATAATGGACTCAGATACATCGGATGAAATCAAAAAAAGAGGCAGAGAAGGAGACGATGGAACATTCAACGAAAGTAAAAAAACGGCTAGAACTGCAATTGATAGCCATAACCAAGAAAAGAAGCTAGATCAAATAATTAGAATGATGCAAGATCTAACTGAAGAAATAAAAAATCTAGCAGCAGAAGTCAAAGATATAAAAGAAGACCAAAGGGAGTACTGGAAAGAATTAAGAGAACTCAGAGATGAAATAGAAAAGGACAAACAGGCAAATCAAAAGTCGCAAATCGAGAAGGATGAAATGAAGAAAGAACTGAATGACACGAAGCTACGACTAGAAAAATTAGAAAAAGCAAGAAAAGCCAACAACGTCGTAATACAAGGTTTGGAAATTGATACAAACGACAGGGACATACTCAGGCAGACCATAGGTAATTTCATGGAAGCAGAAATGAATATTAAGGTTAAAATTGATGAAGTAATAAAATTAGGAGAAAAAACATGTTTAGTTAAGCTACCAAACCATCATTAGAAAGAAACGGTTATGAAAAACAAAGCGAAACTACAACATGCAAAAACAGGAGAGTGTTCATCAACAACGATATGACCAAAGAAGATTTGCAAGTACAGAAAAAAATAAGACAAGTTGGCCATGAAGAAGCAAATAAGGGTAAAAATGTAAAAGTAAAATTTAATAAGCTAATAATAAATGGGAAAACAATGAAATGGAATAAAAACAGTAACCAGCTAGAGGAAAGTCCAGAAGGGAATCCAAAAAACTAGCACCTGAAAAAAACCCACAAAACACTTCACAAACGATGACGGATATGGCAAAGAAAAAGGCAGTGAATAAAAATACAAGAAATAGACCGAATACAACTGACAAGACCGAAATTGACACAAGAGAAACCATAGCCATTGGAGCATGGAATGTAAGAACCTTATATGAAAACGGCAGATTAGAGCAAGTAGGCCAAGAAATGGATAATTACAAGTTGAAATTTATTGGTTTAAGCGAAACACACTGGAACGGCAGCGGATCAACTCGAGTAGGAGACCAAAAATTAATGATTTATTCTGGGAATACATCTGAAAATGCGAAACACGAAAAGGGTGTAGCAATACTTTTATCTCAAGAAGGAAAAAATGCTTTAATGGAATGGGAACCATCATCTGAGAGAATTATTTGGGCTAGACTCAAAGCAAAGTACTATAACCTAATAGTGATCAACGTTTACGCTCCTACAAATGAAAATAATGATGCAGAAAAGGAAGAGTTTTATGAAAAATTGCAAGCAACGTACAATAATATAAACAAAAAGTATAAAAGGGATATAAAAATGATAATTGGAGATTTCAATGCCAAGATTGGCAATGATAATATAGGATATGAACATGTGATGGGAAAAGAAGGTCTAGGAAGGAAAAATAACAACGGAAATCGATTAATTGAATTCTGTGAACAGAATGAGCTCATTATAGGTGGCAGTATTTTTAAACATAAGCAGATCCACAAAGAAACTTGGAAATCACCGGGTGGTAGATATAAGAACCAAATCGACCATATACTAATTGAATCAAAATGGAGAAGCTGGCTACAAGATGTCAGGGCCTTAAGGGTTGCAGATGTGGATTCGGACCACATGCTTATCAGGGCCCAATTAAAGATGAAACTAGCCAGAGAAAATAATCGCAAGACTACCAGAAGAAAAAGATTCAATATAGAAACCCTAAAGCAAGAAGAAACAAGGAAAATATTCACCGACAGACTTAAAGTAAACCGAAATATACACCACTGTAATGTAAACTCTGTGGAAGAAATATGGAAAAACTTCAAAGAGGTCATGATGAAGACAGCAGACGAAACAATCGGGTTGAAAAAAAGTGAAAATAAAAAATGGATAACTAAAGACACGTTACAGCTTATAGAAGAAAGAAAGAAAATCAAGAAAGACATATTGCAAAAAGAAGGAACAAGGGAAGAAGAGATCCTTGAAAGAAAATACAAAGCAAAAAACATAGAAGTGAAAAAGGCATGCAGAAACGATAAAAGGAATTACATAAACGAAATGCTAAAATCAGCAGAGAAAGCAGCACAAGATAATGATCTACGAACACAATACACGATTATACGAAACCTAACAGGCAATCGAGCAAGAAGTGTAAGAGAAATAAAAGATAAAAAAGGAAAATTAATTAAATCTGAGAAAGAAATAACTCAAAGATGGAGAGAATACTTTGAAGAAATATACGCCAAACATGACCGAACCCAAGAATTGGATGAGCAAATTGAAATACAAGAATTAGAGGTTAACACTGGGGTAATTAAAAGAGAGGAAATTGCCAACGCACTTAAATTATTTAAGAATGGCAAATCCGCAGGAACAGATAATTTACCTATGGACCTGATAAAAGCAGACACCGAACAAGCCATAGATATGCTACATAAACTTTTAAATAAAATATGGGCCAACGAAGAACTGCCACAAGAATGGAAAGAGGGACTGATAATAAAAATACCAAAGAAGGGAGATCTGAGTAACTGTAAAAATTGGCGTGCAATAACTCTATTAAGCGCCTCATCCAAGGTGCTAACAAAAATTCTGCTCGAAAGAATGAAAGAAGAATTGGACAAGAAACTGAGAAGTAACCAAGCAGGCTTTCGTGCTAAACGCTCTACTATAGATCACATATGCACCTTAAGAATCATCCTAGAACAAGCTAATGAATGGCAGAAAGACATAAATTTAAGTTTTATCGACTTTGAAAAGGCTTTCGACCGAGTCAATAAGGAACAAATGTGGACAATTTTAAGACAGTATGGTCTACCAACAAAAATTATTAACCTGATCAAACTGTTTTATGATGGGTATAAAGCTAGACTAGAACACGAGGGAGCAATCACAGAAGAAATAGCTATTGAAAGCGGTGTTAAACAAGGTTGTATCTTATCTCCTACTTTGTTCCTTATCTTGGTAGACTGGATTATGAGGAAAGTAACGGATGATCGGACAGGCATTAGATTGAACCTCTTTAATCAGCTTGAAGATCTTGAATTTGCTGACGACGTCTGCCTGTTAACAGAACACAGAACTCACATGCAAACAAAAGTCGATAAGCTAACACAGTACTCTGATATGATTGGTCTCCGGATAAATACAGAGAAGACAAAAATCTTAAAAAATAATAACCCGCAAATAAACAAAATAAAAATAAAAGACAAAGAAATTGAAGAAGTAGAGAAAGTCACTTATTTGGGATCAATCATGGAAAGAAAAGGAGGATGCATGAAAGACAAACAAGCAAGAATAACGAAGGCACAATTCGCCTTCAATGCGTTAAATAAAATCTGGCAAACAAGTGAAATAACAGAGTCAACAAAAATCAATATATTCAATACATGTGTAAAAAGCATATTACTCTACGGAGCAGAAACTTGATAGCACGACGAAAGCACAACAAAGAGGCTACAGACTTTTGTAAATAGGTCCTTAAGAAAGATCTTAAAAATTTACTGGCCTAATATAATAACAAATGAAGAACTATGGAAACGACCGAAACAAACCAGTATAATAGCAACTATCAGACGGAAGAAATGAAAATGGATCGGCCATACGTTAAGAAAAGATTCTAGTAACATCACAAGACAAGCACTCGAATATCAACCTGAGGGTACAAGGAAGAGGGGACGACCAGATAATACTTGGAAGAAAACAGTAACCAGAGAACACAACAGAATCGGCTTAAGTTGGGGGGAAGTGAAAAACAAAGCAAGAAACAGAGGAGAATGGAAGGAAGTCTTACACTATCGGCCAAGAAACGCAGATGCGCCCAATACTCCACTAGGAGTGATGGTCCAAGAGAGAGAGATAATAACGACAATAATTACGGAGCATAAGAATAACTATGATTTTTTCATAAAAAGACACTATACCTATCTAATGTACTTTACATAATTGAAATTGGACAATTTAAGCGGCCTCAGGAATATTTTAAAATTATAAAGAATTTTTTGGCTTAAAAACAAATAGAATATCTCGGGAAATATTAAACCAAATTAAATTGTAAAAACGGTATTCGAAAAACAGCGGTAAAACGCTTCATTTAAAAGAAAAAACGTTTAATTATGATGAGCAGTTCCTAAGATACAATCGGTCAAAGTTGACCAGAATTTACGGCAAAGATTTTTACTTTTTATTTTTGTCCTCTTTCTCCAGACCAATTTTCATATCCTTAAAATGCTCATAACATATATTATTATAATAAAAACTGTCGATAATACGTGTGAGAATTGCCAAAAATAGCAAAATTCCAATCAAATTTAGGTTGGAGAAAATGTAACCCTCAAAGTTCAAAATCGGTATACGTTAAAAAAATGCATTTTCTCGGCTTTCCATGGAGCAATTTCCTTCATTATTTTTTTTCCCAAGTAACTCGAGTAGAGCCATCGAACTAATGTATCATTAAATGTCAAACTTGCTTTTGTTTGGTTATAATAAATTAATTTATTTATTATAATAAATGGTTATAATAAATTAATTTATTTATTATAACACAAAATTTTAATTTGTTTAAATAAAAATTGTTTAAGTCATTATACAACTTTCAAATGAGAATATTTATGTTTTTAACTTTAAAAGGTACACTTGTAGTAAGTTTATCTAAAAAAAAGCCTACAGCTGGAAAAAATATGTAGTTTTCTTTCTTATAAATAAATCAACATATTATAACAAAACAAAAGCAAGTTTGACATTTAATAATGCGTTAGTTCGATGGCTCTACTCGAGTTATTAGGAAACAAAAAAAGAATGAAGGAAATTGCTCCATGGAAAGCCAAGAAAATGCATTTTTTTAACGTATACCGATTTTGAACTTTGAGGGTTACATTTTCTCCAACCTAATTTTTGATTGGAATTTTGCTATTTTTGGCAATTTTCACACGTATTATTGATAGTTTTTATTATAATAATATATATTATGAGTATTTTAAAGATATGAAAATTGGTGTGGAGAAAGAGGACAAAAATAAAAAGGTGATGGTTTGAAAATTATGATCCTATTATTTATATCTTTGCCGTAAATTCCGGTCAACTTTGACCGGTTGTATCTCAGGAACCACTTGTCATAATTAAATGTTTTTTCTTTTAAAAGAAGCGGCCTGCCGCTGTTTTTCGAATACCGTTTTCACGATTTAATTTTGTTTAATACTTACCCAGATATTCTATTTGTTTATAAGCCTAAAAATTGTTTATAATTTTAAAATGTTCCTGAGGCTGCTTAAATAGTCCAATTTAATTCTGTAAAGTACATTAGATAGGTATAGTGTCTTTCTATGTAAAAATTATAGTTATTCTTAGGCATCATAATTATTGTCATTATTATAGCAACCGTAAATTATTAATTAACAATTCAATTGTTGCTAAACTGTTCATTCAGTTTCCTTCGGCTTCTGAAATTATAATCTATATGAAAAGTGATTTTACATTACCAAGTAATTTAATTATTAATTAACAATTACTTATCTAAAATTTGAGTTGAAAATTAAAAATTTTGTTGGAAAAACCCGCTTTTTCCGGGGAAAGTTTTCGTCGAAGTGAATCGGGGAAAACACGTCTCTATGCATAATTTAATTGAGGTGAATTTTTATTTGGGTGTTTTTGGTGTAAAGTTAAAATCTTTTGGAGTTATAGAGCAAAAATTGAAAAAAAAACACGATTTTCGGGCGCCATTTTGTTTATAAAAAAAGTAGCACACTATCTGCGGACTTTGCATACCTATATTATTAATACCTACAATAATAAGATTCGATTCCAGCAATAAAATTGTTGGTAAATAACTTTTCCTTGTATTTTGCTAATTAGCCCAGAGTATTAGTGATTTTTCAGCTTGTGATAAAAGCGTGTTATCAGATTTATTTTGCACGATTATTTATTTTGTAGACAGGCACGAGTTGTTATTTGTAGTAACTAGTTTTAGTTTTATAAAAGATTTTACGTTTCATGATAACAAAAATTATACTACTACACTGAATGAAAGTAAAAATCAAGTATTACCTCCAATTTCGGTGAACCTCAATCGATTTTCATGAAAATTAGTGAATGGTTAGAACATACCTCAAAAAACAAAAGCGACATAGTGCCAGCTTGCGTTTTTACCTTGGGGGTGGTTTAATTATTTTATTAAACATAACCCTATTTTTAATGGGAAATAAGCCACACTTTTACCAAAAAAATTATTTTATTAACGTTTCGAAGCCCAAATCGGCTTTCGTTGTCAAAATACAAAATACTACTAAAATAAACAAAGATGTTGTTGCTAAATAAAAAAATTCTTCTAATAATTTATTTAATCTGACTCATTTATATTGGCAATTTAGACGTATATTATACATTTTAGAGTAGAAGACTTTAAAATGATATCGCCAATACTTATGAGTTGCGTTCCTGGGACGACTTTACTAAAAGATAGTTCATTCGATTCCATGAAATCAATCCCAACTCAAGAGTATCCGTCACAAAAAAATCATAGCATGTGATCTGTCTTTAAAAAGACAACCAAATGCAATTATGACAGTAAAATTCTTCCGTTAGAGATTCCATAGTAAATCACGAGGGAAACCAGGAAAAAACCTCGTGATACTACCCCGACATCGTAAGTAGATTTGTAGATTGCAAAAGGGGTCGATTGGCCCAGTTGACCTTACTACACTGCGACCTATAAGATCTTTTGTGTATACCCTACATCTATATTTTAGTCCAAAAGGTCTAGGCTTCTAAGAAAGTCCATTATCCGTTTTGGAGCTAGGTTTGTAATCTGATCAGGATCAAGGAATACCTGTTCCAGATATTTATGGCGTTGTCGAACAATTACTCTGCAATTGCAGATAATATGTTCTGACGTCTCATCTGCCTCATCGCAGAATCTACATGTACCACTGTCCAGTATGCCCATTTTACAGAGATGGTATCTGAGTGAGCAGTGTCCAGTGAGAATTCCTGTGATTACTCTGAGATCAGATTTCTGAAGCTCTAAGAGTAATTTCGCGTAGCGGGCAGAGGGTCGTAATAACCTTTTTGCCTGTCTTTGGCCTGGAACATTTTTCCAGTAGACTGCACTGAGTTCCTTTCCATATTTTCGAACTTCTTCCATTATGCGGCTTTTTGGTATGCCACAAAATGGTTCAGGTCCGATGAAAGGAGTACAAGCTCCTTCCTGAGCGAGACTATCGGCAATCTCATTTCCGACAATTCCTTTATGCCCTGGTACCCATAGCAACGTTAGTTTGTTGCGACTAGCCAGTTGTTTAAGGGATTGTTTGCAATTCCAGGCTATTTTTGTCTCGTAAGTTGTGGACTTCAGAGCCTTCAAAGCAGCCTGACTTTCAGATGCAATAAATATTCTTGCTGAGTTGAGGCCTTTTCTTAGGCATTCTTGAGCACAGAACTCTATTGCTATTCGTTCTGCTTGAAATATTGTTGGAGCATTTCCAAGGGCTGCGGATATCCAAATATTAGGACCTGTGATCCCTATTCCTACTCCTTCGTTTGTTTTTGACCCATCAGTATAGTAAGTGAGGGCACCTTTTGTGATTTGAGCGATTTCGTTTTGTGTCAACTCGCGGTCGTTAATAATAACATCTAACGCGAGTTCGAAATCTTGTTTTGCAGGCATTACGTCTGTAGGCATCTTCATGATTTGGGTTGTTCCAGCCCTTAATACCTCAAGATGTCCCCTTAAGTCACCGGGTTTTAGAGATTTAGTCTGTGTCAGCCTATAGGCATTTTCTAGAGTATTTGGAGTATTCTATCGTAAGTATTTGGTCTTACATTTAATTTACTTTTAAAAAACTAATACCAAATTCTGACTTTATTATGTTTAAATTATAAAAAATATTAATAATACATAGATGTACAATAAGTAATACTAAAATATAAAATTTGTACTAACTCGATATGTTATTGACTTACTAATCCTGGTATTTTCTTTCTATTGACTTCCTCTTTCAGTATGGGTAACCACATCCTTTGTGACGGATATTCTTGAGTTGGGATTGATTTCATGTAATCAAATGAACTATCTTTTAGTAAAGTCGTCCCAGGAACGCAACTCATAAATATTGGCGATATCATTTTAAAGTCTTCTACTTTAAATTGTATAATATACTTCTAAATTGCCAATATAAATGAGTTAGATTATAGTTATTTATGTATCAAGTCAGTAAATTTACTCTTTATCGAACGAGTCTGATAATATGAGCAGAGCGAGAATAGCAAGCGAGGCGAATAACAGACGAGTTCGATAAAGACTCTTTACTGACGTGGTGCATACAAAAATGTATCGCCAACAATTTGATATTGGTTTAACACTTATTTACAATTTACAATGTAAGATTTTTCTAAATTTTAGACGTCATAATAATTCTTGACAGTGATGACAGATGACTTTTGCATTATCCCTTTCAGGTCTGAATTTTTTTTTTGAGTGAAAATGAAGTTTCCCTTTGAATAAATACGATATACGGTATCCAAAAAGGTGTAAAAAATGCAGAAAAAAAATTAATTGTTTGAATCTGTCACAAATGACATGTCACGTTCGTGCGCTCTGGGCTTATGTTCTATGAATGCAGGATCGTAAGTGTATGAAAAAATTCATTTTTATTAAACGTAAAACATCATTAGGGCCAAATAAAAATTATTTTTATAATTGTTTAATATGCTATTACATACTAACTAAAATAGAACAAAATATTTTTGCTGAAATGCCATGTCTTTCCATTGCCTCTTTGCTGAAGAAGAGCTCGTTGAAGGAACAGGTTCTTCATCCAATACAGGTTCTTCATCTAATACAGTTTCTTCAATATCCTTGTCATCGGTGTTATTTTTAAACATTTGAACGTCAAAAGCAACATCATTTTCGCCATCTAAATCTTCTATTTCGGACTAGTTACCATCATTTAACACCTCTAGAGCCAAATCGTGGGTGAGAGGCACACCTGTAATAATTAGAAAAACTACTTTTATCATTAAAATATAGAAAAATTAGTAAAAAGTCAAATCAATAAATATTTAGTATTTTAATTTCCTGCTATTGAAAATTGAATGTGTGACGGCAACTCACTATCGTGATATTCAAACATTACGGGACAAGATCTCTACAAACAAACCAATAATTTCTTAAATCTTGTTTATTATCTTGAAGTTGAAACTTTATCTATACCACAACCCCGTTACAATAACATAAACACTTATAAAAAACAAGATATCTTTTACTTACCTTTACCGGTTTTGTCGTCAAAATACACAGCCTTCTTTATAGGGTATTCTATTGCAAACTAAGCACGAATTCGTTAAATAATTTCAGTTACTCTGATAATACACGATAGACACAACATATTTATATCATCTTTCCTATTAAAAATATGTTTATTTTGATATTGATACCCACATAAACATGTGCTCACGATCGTGTGAGCCGGTCACGAAAGGGTTATGGCCGCTTTCGATTTTTAATCGATAGTTATCAATATTGAATAATTACTAAATCGGTAAAGTATTTATTTACTTTATATGAATATAATTGCAAAATACTACAGAATTTCACTTTTTGACAAAAAATTAATTAACAATGTCATAAATTTTGTACAATATTTTTTATAATTAAAGTAAGCAAATTTTAAGTTAACTAAAATAAATAATCGATTACTGCCATCGGCCACTTACATTCAATCTCGATTAATAGCGGCAGGTAAAGTAAAATTCTTCTTTCAGTACAATAAAGTGTTACTTTACTGCCGCAAATGGCAGCAAATGAGTACAATAATGAATGACTTTAGTGACGGTTGGCGATAAATTAAATTATAGAAGAATTTTTTTACTTAGCAACAACATGTTTGTTTATTTTAGTAGTATTTTGTATTTTGACAACGAAACCCGATTTGGGCTTCGAAAGGTTAATAAAATCATTTTTTTTTGTGGTAAAATTGTGGCTTATTTCCGAATAAAAATAGTTGATTATAAAAATGCCACAAAGAAATAGCTTCAGAAAAAAAAAATAATCCTATAAATCGATAGAGGGACAAAGGCTATAGCGGGATAAGATGGTCAAAATTGCACCAGGCTCGATTCAGTTTTGGGTTTAGCCATTCGAAAATATATAATTGAAAACTCACTCAGCCAAATTTTCAAGTCCCTAGGTGCTCCGGGGGGTCCGCATTGGAAAAAAACGTGTTTTTTTGAAAAAATTTTTTCCAGACGCTCCATTGCTGCAAAAAATCTGAAAAAATTAATGAGTGCGTATCTTAACAACACAAAGCTGCCTGATTTTTTCAGATTTTTGCTTTAAAATTGAGCGCAGGAAAAATTTTTGAAATTTTCAAAAAAATTTTAGGTTATGTTGTAAATTTTTCGCAAACTTTAAAATATTGTTGTTTTGTGTATTTTTTCCATTCTTTCGAATGGCATAAGCATCATTATCATTTTCGACGTGGAAAATACCTAAAAATCAAAAAAACTGTTTTTTTTTTGCATTTTCTGAAGTTTTTGACTCATAAACATACAGCTAAATTAATCATCATTTACATTTTTATATGTATTGTTACATTTACAATCAAAATCAGCTATTAGAACTTATTTTTTTTTGCTACAGGATGCTCAAAACCCCCTTTTTTCGGCGTGTTTACTAAATAGCCTCAGAAATCAGTAAAAAAAATTCTTTTAACGTTTAAAAAATTAAAAATTTGTTGTTCTCGATAGAATGTAATAGAATTAATACTTAAATAAATTATTTTTTTGTTTTGCACGATTATTTGAGTTTCATATATAATAATATCGTCCCATTAAGGGTATCCTGCCATAGGCTTATAAAAAAATCAATAAATTTTTTTAACGTTTAAAAAATAAAATTTTTGTAGTGTTCGATACAAAAAAAAACCACTCCTCAAGTACTGCCGTCGAAGTCACTAACTATGTACTTACGTAATAAAAATCGTGTTATTAAACGTTAATGAAGAAAATTTTTTAACGTTTAAAAAATAAAATTTTTGTAGTGTTCGATACAAAAAAACCACTCTTCAAGTACTGCCGTCGAAGTCACTAACTACTTACGTAATATAAATTTTTACTAAATTATTTGAGTTATTTAGTTGCTTAAATAGTGCAATTTAAAGAGTGCAGTGTTTAAAGGGATTAATAAATTAATTATTAAAAAGTTACTACGTACTCATGAAATTACAAAATTCAAATTCAAATTAATATACAGTATGATGCAAAGGAAAGGAATAAATTCGTTATTTATTAAACTGTCGAGTCTAAGGAAAAATTCCGAAAGAGGTCGATTTTTTAATTGTAATTTTTTGGCATATATATCATACTAGTAGTGACGTCATCCATCTGGGCGCGATGACGTAATCGATGAATTTTTTTAATGAGAATTACGGTTATTTGAAAAACCATAGTAGTAAAGAACTTTGGTTTGTATAATGGTGTAAAATTTTATTAAAAAACTTTTAAAAAAGTCATCCAAGAACATCCAGAATGTTTTCGATCTAGTCAAATCATCTTCAGTGACATTCTTTGTAGTAATTGAAACTAGCCCACTAGTTGATATATAGTCTTTAAAATTACATAATTTTATTAAAATAAAAATTTTATTAAAATTATACTTTTGGAATGACAAGTCAAGACGAGTGACACACACCGAATTCCGTCTTGACCTCGAACTCGTTGTGACAAGTACCCCTTCAGTTTTTCGAGCAGGGAAGCCATGCTGCTTTTGAGCTTTAGTAAAATCCATTTATATCGACATTGTGCCGCATTTCAAAAGTATAATTTTAATGTTGTTCTGAAGCTATTTCCTTTGGCATTTTTATGATTAACTATTTATATGGGAAATTTTAATAAATAATTATGTAATTTTGAAGACTACTACATAATAATATATCAACTAGCGGACTATATAGTTTCAGTAACTAAACAGAATGTCACTGAAGATGATCTGACTAGATAGAAAAAGTGCTGATGTTTTTCTATAATCTATTTGGATGACTTTTTTAAAACTTTTTTAATATAATTTTATACCATTATACAAACCGAAGTTTTTTATTTTTGTGTAAGTTTTTTAACTATGGTACACAGCCAATCAGTGGGACTTTACTATAATTTGGTTATTCGAAAGGTTATTCAATTCTCTATTCAGTAGTATAAACATTACCATTATTAGAAAGGACTAAGTTTTCAATCTAATAGCACATAAAATAACATCAAAAATATTACTCTACATCCCACCAGATTGAAAACAATGGAAACTTTACCCTTATTATTTATACAGAGTGACCAAATTTTTTTAAATAAATTAATATCCAAAAAAAATAATGTATGTAATTTTTTTAATTCAAAATATATTTTACTTTCAGAAAACGGAAAAAAATGTTTATTCGAAAAATAAACATTGCTTTTCGCTTAAATAACAAGAGGCAGGTGGCTGGCAGGAGCTGGCTTGAACATTGAATTTAAGTGAAAAGCAATGTTTATATCGCAAACATTTTCTTCTGTTTTCTAACAGAAGTAAAATATATTTTGAAGTAAATACATTACTTAAATTCTTCTTTATTTTTTTGTCAATTAATTTAATTCAAATTTTTTTTGGTCACCCTGTATAAATAATTGTGTTAGTGTTTATATTAATGAATAGAGAACTGAATATCTTTTGAAATGAATTGCCACAGGACCCATATTCTCATTTAAAAAAATCATCAATTACGTCATCACACCCAGATGGATGACGTCACTCGTATGACACTCGACCCGTTTCGGTATTTTTCCGAAAGTCGCCAGTTTACGAAATAACGAATTTATTCCTTTCTTTGCACCATGCTGTATATTAATTTGAATTTTGTAATTTCATCATTGTGTAGTAACTTTTTAATAATTAATTTATTAATCCCTTTAAACACTCTGCACTCTTTAGGTTGCACTATTTAATCAATTAAGTAATTCAAATAATTTAATAATTATTTATTTAAATAATAATTCCTCATTAAAGTTTAATAAAAATATTTTTTTATTTATTATTTTTTTATTTTTTAATCAAAACGAAACCGTAGATTTTCTTATTTTATTATTTTAAAAATATTTTTATTACGTAAGTAGTTAGCGGCTTCAACGGCGGGTACTTGGGGAATGGTATATCCTGAATTTTTTCCAAAAACGTGGCTAGAAGCGCTTCCTTACGTACGGCACCAAAGTGCCGAGCTTTTTTTAACTTTAGCGCGCTTTGAAAATCATAACCGCAACAAGCATTTTTATAAAGGGGCAACATTTTATATCGAATACTACAAAAATTTTATTTTTTAAACGTTAAAACGTTAAAAAAAATAATTTATTGATTTTTTTTATAAGCCTATGGCAGGGTACCCTTAGTGGGCCGATATTATTATATATGAAATTCAAAAAATCCTGCAAAACAAAAAAATAATTTATTTAAGTATTAATTGTATTACATTCTATCGAGAACAACAAAATTTTAATTTTTTAAACGTTAAAAGAATTATTTATTGTTTACTGATTTCTGAGGCTATTTAGTAAAAACGCCGAAAAAGGGGTTTTTGAGCATTCTGTAGGAAAAAAATAAGTTCTAATAGCTGATTTGATTGTAAATGTAACAATACATATAAAAATGTAAATGATGATTAATTTAGCTGTATGTTGTTGAGTTTATGAGTCAATAACTTCAGAAAATGACAAAAAAAACATTTTTTTCGATTTTTAGGTATTTTCCACATCGAAAATGATAATGATGCTTATGCCATTAGAAAAAATGGAAAAAAATACACAAAACAACAATATTTTAAAGTTGACGAAAAATTTACAACATAACCTAAAAATTTTTGAATATTTCAAAAATTTTTCCTGCGCTCAATTTTGAAGCTAAAAATCTGAAAAAAATCAGGTAGCTTTGTGTTGTTAAGATACGCATTCATTAATTTTTTCAGATTTTTTGCAGCAATACAGCGTCTGGAAAAAAAGTTTTCAAAAAAACACGTTTTTTTCTATAGCGGACCCCCCGGTGCACCTAGGGACTTGAAAATTTGGCTGAGTGAGTTTTCAATTATATATTTTCGAATGGCTATACCCAAAACTAAATCGAGCCTGGTTCAATTTTGACCATCTTATCCCGCTATAGCCTTTAAGCAAAATTTAATATACAGGGTGTCCAGAAACTCTACCGACAAATGAAGACAGGAGATTTTTCAGATAATTTTAAGATAGTTTAACCCAATTCACTTAGTCCGAAAATGCTTCCTAAGGGAGCTAGAGCTCTTTGAAGATGGCGTCTTGTAATTAGTTTTTCTTAAATACCTCCAGAACGCTTCTATTTGGAAAAACAAAAATTAGTACACGTATTTATCTTCAAGATATAAATCTAATCCATCCATTGCAAATTTCTAGTACCGATCATAGGCGTCCGTTTTGGGTAGGGCAACGGTTATTTTATCGCATAACTCTTTTATCTTTAGCTTTTATGCATTTCTGATACTGGATTATTAAATTGTGAGGTATTCTAGTACTTAAAAGTACTCTTGTTTTAAATCGGTAGGACACACCGTTTTCTAGAAAAATCGATTTGAAAATTTTTCGCTTTCTGAATTAAAAAACAAATTAAAAAAAAACTGTTTAGAAAGACAAAAGCTGGTACATTTATTTATATTCCAGAGATAAATTGATTTCATTAATTGCGAATTTCTAGTACTGGTCATAGGCGTCCGTTTTGGGTAGGTCAACAGTTATTTTATACTAAAAGCTACTCTTAATTTATGTTAGTAAAATACTTCGTTTTTTGTTGAAAATTTCTTTCAATTTTTTTTCAAATTCCTAAAACGAAAAACTTTCAAATCGAATTTTCTAGAAAACGGTGGGTCCTACCGACTTAAAGCAAGAGTACCTTTTAGTACTAGAATATCTCACAGTTTAATAATCCGGTGTCAAAAATGCATATAAGTTATAACGCCATTTTCAAAGAGCTCTAGATCCCTTAAGAAGCATTTTCGGACTAAATGAATTGGGTTAAATTGTCTTAAAATTATCTGAGGGATCTCTTGCCTTCGTTTGTCGGTAGAGTCTCTGGACACCCTGTATAAACTTATTAAAATAAATCAATACAATTTAAGTTATTAAAGATCAAAAATTTTAATTTTTCGTGAAAAAAATTCTTGGTTTAAAGCGTTTTTTTCACAAATACCTCAAACTAACTCAAAATAACTCAACTAAGTTATTATATAAGTTTTTACAAAAAAGTTTTCATTACTGAAACAGAAGCTAATGAAAAATTGAATATTTCTTACTTGAAAAACCTTTTAATATTGATTTAAAGTGAATTACAGGTAGCTAATTAAATGTACATCTTTTTTTGTGGGTACTCAAGTCTAAGCATTCAACCATAAATAACGGAAAAACGATGCATTTTATAACATATACTTACTAAACACTTCTCATGTAGTGGAGAGGAGAATGCCTCGAAAAATGAGGTCCCAGGGTATTAAACCTTGAGGTCATTTCCATTAAATTTTTCTATTCTAAATCTATACTTGCTGTATTTTCTAAATTGTTTAGCACACAACAAATATCCGATGAAATCGTCTTCAGTTCGCCCATCAAGTTCCTTGGGCATATAGAGATCCGCCAATGCCTTGTTTATAACCATATCAGCGTTAATCTGAAGAAAATACATAATAAAAATCGTTAAACACAACATCCTAAAAAACTAATATTTAATACAGAGTTGATCCACTAGATTACTAGATTGTTGCACATTGCCACCATTTGTATTATATTCTTAATGTTTCCACGTTTTTTGCTTATAGTGTCCATGATATTTTCCACATTATTTAACAATACCACATCTAAAAGACGGCAAGTCTTTTTTCAGCTGCGTCGGTTAATTGTCCAGGCTTCAACTCTACATTATTATAAAAGCAGGTAAATAGGGAGAAGTGTACTTTTGAAGTGTGTAAATTAAATAATTCCTAGCTGAGCGCTTTCGGCTTATAAAGCCATCTTCAGAGCTATAGTCAAAAGGTTCAAAATACCACTATCAAGAGAGATGGATCCCATGTACGATATTTTTTATTTTTTTTGTGTGAATCTGATGGCCTTGGCCGAGCCAATTAGCCAGACATTTTGCGGAATGGGACGTTTCGGCGTCGCCGTTTCGGCGTGGCCATTTCGGCGTGGCCGTTTGGGCGTAGAGCCGTTTCGGCGTAGGCCGTTTCGGCGTAGGCCGTTTCGGCGTCGGCCATTTCGGCGTCAGAAATTTTATTTTAGTTGACTAAATACCTACATTGAGGTTTATTGGTCAGGCAATTTTTTGGAAAAAAATCTTTTAATATAGTTATTTAAATACATTGGAGTTCATTGGTCACACAATTTTAACATTAATGGTCAAGTAGAAAAATAAACTAAATATATTTCTTTTATAAACATTTTGTTATATTTTATTCTGCAAATACCTATATTGGATTTTTTATTAATGCATATTAATAATAATTGCTGTTCTCTTAATTGTCCCAGAGCTAATTAGATGATAACTGACATTTTTCAACTTTAATTAGACATACATTATATGGTATATAGACGGAGAATTTTAATATTGTTAAAATATCTTTTTTAAGCAAAAATATTTGCAGAATGTATATTTTAAAAAAAAATTAAATTATACAATATTTTCTTGAAAGGAATCTGCTTTTAAAATATTTACCATTAGTTAGTATAATAATAGTTATCCCTATATTTATTGCAGTTTCTTCGAAAATTTAAATACAAAATTCTATAAATCACATAATAATGTTATTAACATTTCCTCGAAAACTTAGGTAAAACTTCAGGTAAATTATGGCCCTCCCTGCGGTCGGGCCATAAACTTTACCTTCAGGATTAAATGTACTACTTCAGTCCCGCGGTATATAATGTACTATTATTAGGAAATACCTCGAACAGAGATCAGTTTAAGAGTTTATGTAGTGTCTTATAATATTTCATAGTAGTATTTATACGATATACAGACGAAGAATTTTTAAGCTATGGAACGAAAAATTTTATCGACCAGAGGAAGAGAGAAATTTACCACTGATGGTTTCATGTATGTTTTTGACGCTGTTAGTAAAAGCGATGAATCCCTAAAATTTTGGAGGTGTGAGAGGAAACAAACGTGCAAAGCAAGAATACATACAAGAGATGGTGAAGTCATCAAGAAAGTAAATGTTCACACTCACGACTCCTCGGCGATGGACGTGGAAGTAGCACAAGTTGTTACAAAAATGAAAAAGCGTGCTACAGAAACAAACGAAGGGACAATAGTGGTAATCAATGAGTGCCTGAGAAATACAAGTCAAGCTTGTCATGGTCGGCTCCCAAACACTGGCGCGATGAGAAAATTCATCAGACGAAAACGTAACGAAGTTCATGCAGCCCCATCAAATCCGACAACTGTTGAAGAGTTAGTAATTCCCGAGTCTTATCGTGTTTACACGTTACAAGATGGTGTAGAAGAAAATTTTTTATTAGCAGATGATGGAGAAGGATTGCAAAGAATTTTGATTTTCGGGAGAGAATCGTGGCTGCAACATCTACAGACCTCAGATGTGTGGTATGGTGACGGTACATTTGCTATAGCACCATCTCTATTTTTACAAGTATACACAGTTATGGCCACAAAATATAATGGAGTCCATCCAATATTTTATGCCATGCTGCCGAATAAAACAAGATCCACATATACCCGTATGTTTGAATTGATCAGACAAATTGTACCAAATTTGCAACCCAGAGCAATCCATTGCGATTTCGAACAGGCGGCATTTAAGGCAATGGAAGATTGTTTTCCAGGCGTCGACATCAATGGATGTTTTTTCCATTTGGCACAAAATATGAAGAAACAAGTGGCTGCTATGGGATATACGAGAGAGTATAATGCTGATCCACAATTCGCTTTAAATTGCAGAATGTTGACAGCATTAGCATTTGTTCCTATCGAACATTTAGATGATGCCTTTGCCGTTCTAGCGGAAGCTCTACCTGCTGAACACCAACCACTTGTAGACTGGTTTGAAGACTACTATATTGGACGTATGAACAGAAGAGGAAATGGCAGAAGACCAAGTTTATTTCCCCAAAGGATGTGGAACCTCTACCAGAGAACTCTGGATGGAGAAGACCGGACAAATAATCACGCTGAGGCCGCCCATAGAAGACTCAAGATGGAATTGGGAGCAGATCATCCAACCATATGGAAATTTATAGATGGCCTGCGTCAGGTGCAGAAAGGTCGAGATGCCTATTTCGAGCAACTTGTGGCAGGTAATCTCCCACCATTGAAATTAAGAAAATACAGAGACGCAGATGATCGCATTTCACGGCTTGTGGGAAATTTTGATGCAAACGGGGATGTTTTAGAATTTTTAAGAGGACTAGCACATAATTATAATATGTAAGTAGGTACTTTATTTTAATTAATATTTCGTGAATAAGTTTTGTAGGTTAAATATAAATGTCTTGTATGTAAGTATAAATGTTTCAGAATTTTTAATTGGACTAGCACATATCTAATTATAACATGTAAATAATAACTAAAATAAAATATTCATTTTTCCAAAATCTTGTTTATTCATTTATTTATATATAATATCTACAGCTAGAAGCCAATTACAGATATTACATTAACTATGAGCTAAATAACAAGCACACACACATAAGTATAAAATTGACATATACAAATCTACCATTAATATTAAAATTTTGTGATCAATGGACTCCAATGTATCTACTTAAATAACTATATTAAAAGATTTTTTTCAAAATAATGTCTTACTAATAGACTCCAATGTAGGTATTTAGTCAACTAAAATAAAATCTCTGACGCCGAAATGGCCGACGCCGAAACGGCCTACGCCGAAACGGCTCTACGCCCAAACGGCCACGCCGAAATGGCCACGCCGAAACGGCGACGCCGAAATGTCCTAGACCCGACATTTTGTTATTTTAAAAACAAACAAATTTGATTTTTCAGTCAGAGGAATCTTTTCTTTATTTCTAACTCTAAATACATAACAAACTAACATTATTATCTACAATTATTATCTAAATAATACTCTGTTTTGGTTGTTCATTTTTTTTGTAAATTTTTATTTTTTTTGTACTTTTTTTTGTATTGTTAATTTGTTTTTTTATTATTTTTTTATTGTTATTTTTTATAAATTGTTTTTTTTACTACGCTAAGACGTAAACCCGATTCAACCTCGCGGAGGTTTACATCTTAGTTTTTTTTTGCTTTTTTGCTTTTTTGTTTTTTTTTTCTTTTTTTTGCTTTTCTTTTTCTCTTTTTTTTTTTGTTCTTTTCTTTTTTATGTACGATATAAAATACTTCTATTTTCTTATGCAGTTTTTTTAATTAATAGAAAAAAACCTTGTGTGACTGTTGAAAAATGCTAAACTTTGCTGTTGTTTTTGAGGTCAGAAAAGTTAAAAACATCTATTACAAGCACAAACGACTTTAGATGGTAAGGTTTCTTGACCTTACCATGATCAAATATTCGTTTTATGTAATGTAATTTTTCGTGTGAAAGTCCTTTGTGCTTGTAATAGATGTTTTTAACTTTTCCGACCTCAAAAACAACAGCAAAGTTCAGCATTTTTCAACAGTCAGACAAGGTTTTTTCCATCAATTAAAAAAACTGCAGAAGAAAATAGAAGTATTTTTATATCGTACATGGGATCCATCTCTCTTCATAGTGGTATTTTGAACCTTTTGACCATAGCTCTGAAGATGGCTTTATAAGCCGAAAGCGCTCAGCTAGGAATTATTTAATTTACACACTTCAAAAGTACACTTCTCCCTATTAAACCCGTATTCATAAGTGTGTACAAGACTATTTCAGTCTTTACATTTCTATATAAAAGGAGAAAGAATATCTAATATCTCAATACTCTAGTTCTAATTTCTATTGCCAGTTTCCTGTTGCAAAATACTGTTTTCATCTTATTAAAAATGCTTCTGGTCATCTCATCGCGTCGTTTTATTTCAAGACTGCGCTGCTGTCCCGTTGTTCATTTAGTTCACATCCCAAGTAATTCTATCTGGGTACTTTCTCTAAAGCTTATCCTTTAACGTAGGTTGTTTCGTCTTTAATATTATTTTGTACGTATTTCGTTCAATAGTACGATCAACGATAATTTGCAGCCCATCTCTTCTTTCCAAAAGAAGTATTGCATCGTCTGTATATCTGAGATTACTCATCATTGATCCGTTAATTGATATGCCTTAATTGATGTCTTTTAGTTCCTCTTCAAATATCTCTTCTGAGTACATATTAAAAAGCAGAGCGGATAGTATGCATCTTTGTTGTACTCCTCTGTTTATTGGAACCTCTTTAGATTTTTGTTAATCTACTTGAATAGGGAACTTGCATCAAATTTTAAATTCAAAAAAAAAATTTATAAATCACAAAAATGTTAATGACATAATTTAAAACATGTATCAAAGATAAAAAAGTTCTTTTTGTGTTCAGTTTGGCCCCTAAAGACGATTCTAAATTCAAATTATTGCATCTAGCCCAAAACGCATTGTGACGTCATATGGTTGTGTGTTTACATTCTACACCAACAAAGTAAACAAAATTCTATATAATTTTTAATTAGAAATTAAAAACGTCAGTAGAAAATAGAGCTATGTGAGGTCACAAATGGTTTTCATCGTTTTAACTATTTTAAATACATAGAAAACTTTTACAAAATGGCAGTAAACCACACTTACAGTGTTTCCTTTTTCCATAGTAAACTTTCTTTCCTTTCCTTTAAAAACTTTATCAAACTCCAATTTCAACAAACTGGTATATGTTATATAAATAAAAATTTATACCATTTATATATACCTGGTACAATGACATACGATAAATTTCATTAGAATATAAATATTTTCCCTTATTTCGCGACAATGAGCTGGCCAAATACCCCAGTAGGTTGAGGCCAACAAACTAAAGAAGAAGAGGGATATACCATATAAACATAAAAAAGTTCAACTATGTCCCTAATAACACTAAGCATTCCATGTATGTTCCTAGAATGTACACACAGGACATTGAAAACATTCCTGGAATGTCTTCAAAAGCACAAGAACGTCCCCTGAATGCCCCAGAATTGTCTTCTGTCAGCATTTTAAACATTCCTTGAATGCCTTGTTGGAACATTCCATGAATGTCTACGAATGTTCTTTGGACATTCACAGTATATTTTTTAGACATTCCCTAGATATAGTCGCTGATGTGACATAATACCTCCGATTTGTTTTTCATGAGTTTTGTAAGAGAGACTAAAAACTTTTTTTACAGTCACCTCCTGTTTTCATATGATATTTTTTGACATGTTTTGTAGTAAATTCACCTATCTATTTACTACAAAACATGTCAAAATTTACATGTGAAAACAGGAGATGACCCTAAAAATGGTTTTTCGTCTCCTTCAAAATTCATGAAAAAGCAGATAGGAGGTATTGTCACATCACCGACGATATACCAGAAGTATATGTGGCCATACCAAATAATACATCCTTGATAAATATAAACATTTTTATTGCACAAAATCTGGTCATATATTTTTTCCATGATCATCACTACGATGATGATTCATTGTATTGAATTGTACATTACAATTACAATCTGGTCATAACTGACCAATGAGCAATTTTAATTTAACCTAAATTACTACTGTTCCTTAAAATGAAGAGCTTACCCCATAGCGTCTCTTATCTAATCTAACAAGATCGTGCACTATTCTAACATACACAGGCATACAAGCACTATGCTCTGCTTTTCACTATCACCTATCACTCAAACTAGTTCAAAAGGCTTTGTCCTCTTCAATCTTCTAGTTTGCCCAGTAGTATCGAGGAGCTGGATTTCCTCAATATTCTCGTACTTATGAAGTTGTTGCTCGTGACTTCTCGCCATCTTCTTGATGATTATATCCAGGTTCCATTCCTAGGCTCTTATGGAGATCACTGTTTGTCACATACCAAGGAGCATCTAAAATATTTCTCAGTATTTTGTTCTGGAATATTTATATAATTTTTATATTACTTGTTCTAGTACACCCCCATAGTGGGCATCCATAAGCCCATACAGGTCTTAATATTTGTTTATAAAGTAATAACTTATTATGCATCGACAATGTGGAGTTTCTTACAACTAGCCAATACACTTTTTATATCTTTCTTTTGCCTTTCATAGCCACAAGGCTATACGTTCCTTCCTATTTTTTTTTGTAGTCCACTTTCAGCTGATTCTAAAAAAAATTAAAATGAATGGTAACTTTTCTATTCTATACAATTAAAAATCAAATGAAATAGGTACTATTTACAGGTAATAATATGCATAAATAATTCGTTTCATAAAGAATAAAGAAAATTGAAAACGGATTTTATAATACTTACATATTTGTTTAAACAAAAGAGTTCCAGCCAGAGCAAAACTAACAGTTGTCTGTCAGCAAAACAGCAAAAAAGTCACTAATTTCCATTTTCCAATCAGAAATTTTTAGGTTGTTATGAAATGTGATGACCACGAGACCACGCGACCCTACATAGATACACCCGCGGCAAATTTGAAAATGAACGTAAAGTGAATAGTAAATGGCCTCTCTTAAAATTTATGACATTGGTAGTATGTTCATAGAATGTCTTGCGGTAACATTCCACCAATAATTTAATCAGGTGTTCACCGAATGTTCCTTGAATGTCCAGGACATTGAAACATTAATAGAACAATCCTGGATATTTGATAGTACATTCCTGGAATGGTTTGTGTTGTTAGGGGTGACGTCACGGGTCGTTTGAACTATTTTGAATGACAGAAGATTTTAAATTTGTACTTCTAAGTTATTATGAGTTTTTGAAGCGTGAAATTTTGGAAATCCCATTTTCAAACAAAACTGAACATTATTATGTATAAAAAAAAATGTGCAAATTCCCTATTATGGCTTTTTGATATTGGTATAGAGTACCCCGCACAAACCTTATGGAAATTAGGTCCCAGTGGATTTCGTTTATACTTTGGGAAAATACCCTTTGAAGCATCCTGATAAAAAGTTCTAATGGGCACAACTCAATCGTTTGAAGGAATTTCAAGATATAGAGGCACAAACTCGGAAAATTATTATATTTACTGGGTATTCCAATTCCCTGAGTTACTGGTTATCTGGCAACATGTAGAAGTTTGGATCAAGGAAAAGAACTAGTAGTCTAGGATTTTTTCCTGGCTATCCAATGGCGACCTTTACTTTGACCTTGACCTTCAACGGACGTCATCTTCTAGAGTTTCGAGGGTTTTCGGCATTCAATTGATATAAACAGATTACTGATGGATTTTTTGGGATCGCTAAACCTCAGAGGACGGCGTTATGCAGAAAGCTACCAACCCTCAAAATATCAGATATTGGGTTGGATGCATATTTGGACAACAAAATACGAGTTCTGCATTCTGTAAAAACCTACCACCTCTAGATTGATATATAACCTATAAAACTATAAAAATGCTAAGCCACATATTAAATTTATCTGATATTCTAATTTGCAGAAACCTACCAACCCACTTGGTAGTACACTTTTAATTTACAGAAACCTTCCAACCCACTTGGTAGAATTTTAATAAAGCGCCACTTTCATCCAAGTGGGTTGGTAGCTTTCTGGAAATATTGGGGATTTCCATTGTGGTAGGGGAGCCCAAGCGGGGATTTTTGCAGTTACTCGAGCGCGTCAGATTATCATATGGGGAGAAACCTGGTACCCTGTAGATGTACCTCTACCATATATTGGCTCTTAACACAGGGGAGTTCGTTAAGGGGGGCCCGAAAAAAAAAATCTATCCTTAAAAAAACTCGAAATTGTCAGATTAAGATAAGGTAAGTTAAGTACATCCAAAAGAGTGTATATTTCAAAAATCTGACGATTTGAGCTGGGCGTAAGGAAATGGGCGAGTCCCAAAGTTTCACAAGAAAAAAGCGAATATTTCGCGAAATGATTGACAGATCGAAAAACTAAAAAATATGTGCTCAATATTTTTTAAAAATCTATCGAATGATACCAAACACGACTTCCCACGGAGAGGGGTGGGGGGTAAATTTAATATTTTAAATACGAATCCCACGATATTTCGCGAAATGAGCATCAGATCGAAAAACTGTAAAATACACTTATTCAATATTTTTGAAAAATCTATCGAATGGCACCAAACACGACCCCCCACGGAGATGGGGTGGGGGGTTACTTTAAAATCTTAAATGGGAACCCTCATTTTTTATTGCAGATTTGGATTCCTTACGTAAAAATAAGTAACTTTTATTCGAAACATTTTTTCGAATTATGGATAGATGGCGTTATAATCGGAAAATACGATTGTTGGAAATGGAAAATTAAATTAAAAAATGGCAAGCGCCCACTAAAATGGAAAACTTTACTTAACTTTTTTTGGTTTTAGGACCTACTCTTCACAACCCAATAGGTCCCCAAAGCGCTCGAGTGACTGCACATTTAGCATACTTTGCTCCCCTACCATTGTAACTGTACATATAAATGTACAGAAAATGTTTCTGTTGAAAGTCGAAAATATGAATTTGAGAGGTTTTGGTCGCTAAATTCATATGATGCTCAAACTAATTGTATTCTAGTGTAATTTTATGCTAGTGTATCCGAAATTTTAAAAAAGGTCTTATGGTAGAAATATTGAAAAAAGGAAATTATCTCGAATTTATAAAATAAAGGACACAAAAGTATGTAGAGAAACGTTTATAAATACTCTAAAGGTAACTGCATTTCGAGTAAACACTGCTTTAAAGAAATTTCATGGTCGGGCTCCTATTAGTGATCAAAGAGGGAGGCAAAAACAAATTAGCAGATGAACGAATTCAAGCAGTTGTTAGTCATATTAATAAAATACCTAAATACATTTCACACTACCGTCGGGAACAAACAGAGGCGAAATATTTACCACCTGGTATCACTTTACAACAAATGTATGACATGTACTAGCAGGAAGAAACCAATCCCGTAAGCTTAATGTCGTACAAGGACATATTCTACACGAAATTTAATTTGAAAATAAAGCCATTAAAAAAAGACACCTGCAATGTTTGTGATACCTTTAAAGTGGAAATAGATAATGAAAGGGATAAAGAAAAAAAAGAGTTCAAGCAGGAACATACGAAGCATTTGCAAGTTGCAGAGGAGGCACAGAAAATGAGAAGAGATGATTTCAAGATAGTGACTGAACAAACAGATCAAGAGTGTTTAAGTTTTGACTTGGAAAAAACCCTACCGCTTCCCAGAATACGTACAGCCATTTTATTTTATAAGCGTCAGTTGTGGGTGTATAATGCAGGAATACACAGTGCTAAAGAAAATAGAGGATACTGCTACGTTTGGGTAGAAGGTTCAGCTGGAAGGGGTGTTCAAGAAATAGGCTCTTGCCTTATAAAACATGTTACAACTAAATTAACTCCAGGAGTCAAACATTTTACGCTTTGGTGTGATTCTTGCGGTGGACAAAATCGAAATATTAAGTTAATACTTATGCTTAAATCAATTTTGCATGGGACACGCACAAACCTAGAAAGCATTACCGTAAAATATCTCTGTTCCGGTTATAGTTTTTTGCCCAACGACACTGATTTCAGTGATATTGAGTCGGCTCTTAAACGACAGCAAAGATTATATTCCCCAAGTGACTATATCGAGGTAATGCGTTCTTGTAGAAAGCAGAGACCATTGGTAGTAACCCAAATGCACGTCGAAGATTTTTTAGGCGTAATAAACATTAAGAAAAAAATTGCTAATCGCAAAGTGACCGAAGATAAAGAAAAAATTAATTGGTTGAAGATTAGGTCAATCAAAATAGAAAAGTCTGACCCATTTAGGCTAATGATACAACAACACGATTTTTCACAATCGTATCAAAAAATTTCTATCAAAAAATCTTCTCGAGGTAAAACTGCTAACGGAAAAATCTGTAGCGATTTAATACCACTGTGGCCTAACGAGAAGCGTATCGCTGAGGCGAAATTAAAAAATTTAAAGGAAATGATGACCTTATTCCTGCTGATGCATTGACTTTTGATCAAAATTTGCAGGGTGCCAATGTAACTGAACATGTTGAGGGTTATAATGTCAATATTGAAGATCTAGATTTTGAAGTGGATGAAGTAGATTAATATTAAAATTTATTAAATTAATACGTTAAATATTCATATCCTTAACTTCCTGTAAATAAAAATAATTTTCTAACTTTACTGTTGTTTTTATTTAATATTGTTGGTATTAATTTCCCACTTTGCAAAATGCAGAAACCTACCAATCCACAAAAATTTGCCATTTCTCTTTTTAATTTACAATTAAAATATTTAAACATGTAGAAAATACCAAAATATTTATCCACAGTCAAAAAAAAGTTACAAAGTAGTAGCAACATATCCTACAGATTTTTAAATCAATAAAAACTTTAAACTTGATTATCTCAGTTTGCCTCTATTGAGGGTTGGTAGCTTTCTGCATAACGCCGTCCAATTGACCTTCGGAGGACGTGGTGGCCAGAACCACTGCAAGAGACATCATCTTCTAGAGTTTCGATGGTTTTCGGAATTTAATTGATGCAAATGAATTACTGGACACGAATATGCCACCAGAACCGACTCACGGAGCACCTTGTGTCCAAGGTCAATAGTTATAGGTTGTTTTTGGGGTTGCTGAACACGAATACGTGATCAGCACAGACTCTCGAAACTCCAGGAGCGCCTTTCATTTTCCTTGGAGACCAGGTGCTCCGGGAGTCGGTTTGGTGGCATAGTCGTGTTTAGCGACCTCAAAAAACCCTCCAGTAATTCATTTGCATCAATTTAATGCCGAAAACCCTCGAAACTCTAGCAGATGACGTCAGTTGAAGGTCAAGGTCAAAGTAAAGGTCGCCATTGGATAGCCAGGAAAAAATCTTAAACTACTAGTACTTTTCCTTGATCTAAACTTCTACATGTTGCCAGATAACCAGTAACTTATGGAATTGGAATACCCAGTAAATCTTATAATTTTCCGAGTTTGTGTCTCTATATCTTGAAAATCCTTCATACGATTGACTTGTGCCCATGAGAACTTTTTATCAGGATGCTTTAAAGAGTATTTTCCCAAAGTATGAACCAAATCTACTGGGACCTAATTTCCATAAGGTGTGTGCGGGGTACTTTATGATAATTCTCACATCTTGATCATGTGTTCCATTGATATGTTTGCAAACCTTCATCATCATCATCAATGGCGTTACAACTCTTCGTGAGTCTTTGCCGCGTTGACTATTGCCTTCCTAAATAATGTGTTTGCAGACCTTTTGTGTTGTATTTTTTAGAAAGCTTCCTCAAAGTCAACTAGATATGCACACGTCACAGTTGACATCTCGAAACCGTTCTATGAGTGTTTTTTAAAGTAAATAATGCCTCTCTAGTGCCAAATCATTTTCCAAATAAAAGTTGGTTTCCTGTTATGTTATCGTCTAGTTTTTTGAAGACACGTTCATGGATCACTTGCAAGAAAACTTTTAAAACATTGTTCATTAAACTTTTCGTCCTATATTCCTCGCATTTCATTGCTTTGGGATTTTTGGGTATTGAGATAAGTTCATATTAGCCATTCTTTCAAAATTTCTCTGGTATAGTAAATTTCGTTGAATAATTCTTTAAGTATATCCATCTGGTTCTCTCTTCTCTATGCGATATTATTTTTTATGATATTATTCTCAGCGGGATCTTCCTGTTCGAGTTTTAGTGCAACATTTTATTCATCATCATTCTCTTTACCTTATCCCTATGCGGGGTCGCCTTCCCTAATTGCATTTCTCCAACCAATTCTATCTTGGGCGGTATCAATGTTAATCCCCTTGTCCTAATACCAACATGTCCGTCCTGCCTTATCGTCTCCCCCCAGGTCTTCTTTGGTCTTCCTCTACTACTCCCTCCAGGAATCTGCACTTCAGCTATTCTTCGTATTGGATGACTAACATCTCGACGTTGAACATGACCAAACCATCTTAAACTATGCTCTCTCATTTTGGCATAAATTGGTGCCACAACTAGACTTCCCCTGATATACTCATTTCTAATTTTATCCTTCTTTGTCACTCCACTCATACATCTAAGCATTCTCATTTCCGCCACATGCATTCGTTGTTCCTCTTTCTTTTTCACTGGCCAACATTTAGTTCCGTACATCATAGCCGGTCTTATGGGTGTTTTATAGAATTATACCTTCAGCTTCATTGGAATTCTTCTGTCACACGACACACCACTCGCTTCATTCCACTTCATCCATCCAGCCCTCATTCTACTGCATGCATCTCCATCTATTTCTCCATTTCTCTGTAATACTTAAAAGTATTGCTTTCCAAAATCATTTCACAATCCAAAGATACCATTTTATTTGTAGTAACTCCATCTTTAAATGAACATTCCAAATACTCTGTTTTTATCCTACTAAGTTTTAAACCTTTTTCCTCCAGAGCTTGTCTCCACTGTTCCAGTTTTGGTTCTAAGTCTCTTTCATTATTTCGTACTAAAACTACATCATCAGCATACATTAGGCACCATGGGATGCTACCCTGTAGTTTCGCTGTTATCTGGTCCAAAATTAATGACAATAGATTAAGCAGCGAGCCTTGGAGAAATCCTACCTTCACCTAAAATTTATCAGTCTCTCCCACACCTGTCCTAACACTAGTCGTTATTCCCTCATACATATCCCTCACAATCTTTACATATTCGCCAGAGACTCCTTTCTTATTGAGTGCCCACCACATAATCTCTCGAGGACTCTATCATATGCTTTCTCAAGATCAATGAATACCATATGAGCGTTGGTCTCTTTATTCCTGTATTTTTCCATCAGTTGCCTTACAATGAAAATTGCATCTGTTGTTGATCTGCCCTGTATAAAGAAATTGATTATCGGATATTTCGATTTCTTCACGTATCCGTCTATCAATTACTCTCTCCCATATTTTCATGGTGTGACTAAGTAGTTTTATAGCCCTGTAGTTTGTACATTGTTGTATGTCTCCCTTGTTTCTGTAGACAGGTGCTACAAATACTGCTTCTCCATTCGTCTGGCATTTGTCCAACTTCCATAATTCTATTAAGTAGACCTGCTAGCCAACTTATTCGTGTCTCTTCCAAGTATTTCCATACTTCCCCAGGAATATCAGCTGCTCAGACTGCTTTTCCTCTCTTTATTTTTTGAAGCGCTTGAGCCACTTCCTCGTTTGTTATTCTGGTAACCATTGCTGTTACTATCTCCGTTAACTCCACAAGCTGTCTGTCAAATTCTTAATTTAATAAACTGTCAAAATACTTTCGCCATCTCTTTTTGACATCTTTTTCGTGAATTAGTATTTTATTAGTTTCATCTCAGATACATCTAATCTGATTAAAATCTCTTGCTTTTTTTACTGTCTGTTTGGCTATTTTATAAATCTTTGTTTTACCTTCCTGGTATCAAGTTGATCGTATAGGTTTGAATACGCTTCTGCTTTAGCTTTTGCTACTGCTACTTTCGCTTCCTTTTTGGCGATCATATAGTTTTGAAGATCTATGTCCGATCTGGTTTCTTGCCACTTTTTATGTTATTTTCCCTTCTTTTTTATTTTTCCTTGTACTTCATTTGACCACCACAAGTCTCTTTATCCTTAAACTTCTTTCCTGACGTTTGCCCAAGTGTTTCAATAGCCGCCTCTCTAATAATATTGGCAATTTTTCTCCAAAATGTATTAGGGCTTCGTTTCATGTTACAACATATTTTTTCTAATATTCTTTCCCTGAATAGACCTTCTTTCTCATCTTTTAACATCCACCACTTGATTTTTTGTGGTCCTCTTCGATAGTTTTGGTTAGTTTCGCTTTTTACTTCGATGTCCAGAACAAGCAGCTTATTATGTTGTTGGCTTACTGTCTTACTAACTATTACCTTGTAGTCCTTGCATTCACGTATGCCTTCTTTCGGTAAGTAGTCTATTTGGGATTGATGTTGTCCACTTCTCTAGGTAATAAGTTGAGTTTCTTTCTTTTTAAAGAATGTGTTAACAATAAAGAGCCGTAGTTACTTTTTAAATTTTAGTCATAGCTCTCAAGATGGCTTTGTAAGCCAAAAGCGCTCAGCTAGGAACTAAAGATTTTAAACACTTTAAAATACTTTTCTTCTCTCGTTCATACACATATTATTTTCAATTATTTCTCGTTCAACCAATTTTCCTTTGCTTCCATTATTTTCTTTTGTATTTCTCTATGAATCTTGGCATATCGTGTTTTGTCTGCAGTTTTAAATATCTCCCTGTTCTGCGTTAACTAAAGTATTTCGTCGGTCATCCAGTATTTTTTGTTTTTCTGGTACCTACCTAGTTTTTTAGCTCATATTGACTTTTCTAAAAAAAACAAGTAAAACCCTTTATAAAAGGTATATTTTATTAAAATTCAATACCATTTAATAACATTTTTAGAGAATTTTAATAAATATACCTTTAATAATAGTAGAGTATACCACGAGTCAATAATGATGGCTATTATTCTCGAGGAATATTTACGAACCGAGCCGCGTTAGCGGCGAGGGAGTAACATTCCGAGGGAATGAGAGCCTTTATTGCGAGTAGTATACTCTACTTTATCTACGACAAATTAATTAATTTAAGATTTTTAATGAACAACTTTATTTGTTAAAAACATTAAAAGATTTTATTTATTTTTTGTAATACATGATATACAACCAACTACAGGAAAAACTTTTTCCACCTACCTCTACCGAAAGTATACTTTTCCGGACCTGATTGTAGGGAGCAAAGTTGTACTTTTCCTCCCTAGGGGGGAAAATATTTTTCCTCCCTAGGGAGGAAAAGTAAAAGTGACGTCATGGTATTTCATTCATGAAATATAACTTATTGACGCTCTGTACAATATCTATTTTCTATTTCGTAAGTATCTATACATTTTAACGTTTATTTAAAAACACTCTGTATTTTGCAGAATGGTAAAAAACAGTAAATTGTTATTCTGATTTAACAATGTTTACATTAATAATTTGACTTATATTTGACAGTTGACAGTTATATTGTACCTACTTGTTAGTTTTAGTTCTAATAAATTTTGTTGGTTAGTTACATAAATAAATTAAGTAAAAATGATAAAATGACTTGTTATTTGAGGAAGGTGGAAAAACCATATGTATAACATGGGAGTAAAGTGCCTTTTAGTAAACTTCATTCTCGGGAGGAAAAGAAGCACTTTCCTCCCTTGTTATACAAATAGCTATTTCCTCGAGGCTTTTTATTGACTTGTGTCTAATATAGTGCCTTTTAAGTTCGTCCATTGGATTTTTGCATCCTAATATTTTTTGTTATCAATTGTACCTCGCATTAGTTCTTGATTTATCCTTTTTTCAACGTCAAATTTTATTTTCCTATTTCTTAGTGGGGAAAGATCGATGTTCTGTATCTTCTTCCTGTCACATCTGATTTCTTACAATTTTGTCTTACATAATCTTTTTGGTGGAAGCTTGTGTATATTTATGTTTATATAAACCGTGTTTGTTATAACGTGTTTCTTCTTCTTCTTCGTGTGCCATCTACTCTCAGAAGATCGGCAACCAGCATGGCAATTTGCACTTTCGATACAGCTTCTCTAAAGAGATCAGCAGAAGTGCAGTAAACCAAGCTCTTAAATTGTTTAACCAGGAGGTGCGTTTTCTTCCGCCACTCCTTGCCTGTATTCTTCCTTGTATTATTAATTGCGATAAGTTATAACGTTTCCTCCTCATGACATGTCTCAGATATTGCAGTTTTCTAACTTTAACTGTATTTAAAACCTCTTTTTCTTTTCCCATTCTTCTCGACACTTCGATATTAGTGACTCTATCCACTTATCTTGTTCTTAATATCCTTCTGTACGCCTATAACTTGAAGGCTTCTAATCTGTCCGAAATATCTTTCTTTAACGTGTTTATATAAAGCTAAACTACAAAAGTTGATAATTTCTTTATTTGAACTCTTCAACCACTTGCTTACAGAAAATTGTTATCATATCTCGCAACGTAACGTCTCAGGGTCAAACAAATCCTAGAAATATCAAGTAATATTTTAAGGTAAAAATAACTTATTACCTACAAAAGTGGACAACATCAATCCCAAATAGACTACTTCATGATAAGGAAAGAAGACATACGTGAATGCAAGGACTGCAAGGTAATAGTTAGTGAGACAGTAAGCCAACAACATAAGCTGCTTATTCTGGACATCGAAGTAAAAAGCGAAACTAAACAAGAATATCGGAAAGGACCACAAAAAATCAAGTGGTGGCTGCTAAAAGATGAGAAAGAAGATCTATTCATGAGAAGAATATGTAGTAGAAAAAATATGTTGGAACATGAAAGGAAGCCCTAATACAATTTGGAGAAAAATGGCCAGTAGTATTACAGAGACTGCTATTGAAATACTTGGGAAAACGTCAGGAAAAAGTTTGAGGATAAAGAGACTTGGTGGTGGTCTAACGAAGTACAAGAATAAATAAAAGAGAAGAGAAAATTATATAAAAAGTGGCAAGAAACCAGATCCGACACAGATCTTCAAAACTATATGGTGGCGAAAAAGGAAGCGAAAGTAGCAGTAGCAAAAATCAAAGCAGAAGCGTATTTCAAACCTATACGATCAACTTGATACCAGGAAAGGCGAAACGAAGATATATAAAATATCAAAACAGAGAGCAAATAAAGCAAAAGATTTTAATCAGATTAGATGTGTCCGAGATGAAAATAATAAAATACTAGTTCACGAAAGGGATGTCAAAAAGAGATGGAGAAAGTGCTTTGACAGCTTATTAAATGAAGAATTTGACAGAGAGCCTGTAGAGTCAACGGATACAGTAGCAGCAATGGTCACCAAAATAACAAACGTGGAAGTGGCTCAAGCAATTCAAAAAATAAAGAAAGGAAAAGCGGTGGGACCAAATGATATTCCTGGGGAAGTATAAAGAGCATTGGGAGAGACAGGAACAAGGTGGCTAGCAGGTCTATTTAATAGAATTATGGAAGTTGGACAAATGCCAGATGAATGGAGAAGTAGTATACTGGTACCTGTTTACAAAAACAAGGGAGATATAGTCCGTCCGCTATAACTTTTCCCATGCGGTACGATTTATTTTCAATCAAATTAAGTCAAAACATAAATTGAAACGAACGTCGATGTGTATATACATTTTGTATACTGTATACTATATACTACATACATCGGCGTACGTTTCACTTTCTGTTTTGACTTAATTTGATTGAAAATGAATCGTACCGCATGGGAAAAGTCATAGCGGACGGACTGTATACAACAATGTACAAACTACAGGGCTATAAAACTGCTTAGCCACACCATGCAAATATGGGAAAGAGTAATTGATAGATGGATACGTGAAGAGACCGAAATATCCGAGAATCAATTTGGCTTTATGAAGGGCAGATCAACAACAGATGCAATTTTCATTATAAGGCAGTTGATGGAAAAATACAAGAGTAAAGAAACAAACGCTCATATGGTATTCATTGATCTTGAGAAAGCATATGATAGAGTTCCTCGAGAGATTCTGTGGTGGGCACTCAATAAGAAAGGAGTCCCTGGTGAATATGTAGATTGTAAGGGATATGTATGAGGGAGTAACGACTAGTGTTAGGACAGGTGTGGGAGAGACTGATAAATTTCATGTGAAAGTAGGATTGCACCAAGGCTCTGTGCTTAGTCCGTATTTATTCTCATTAATTTTGGACCAGATAAGAGCGAAACTACAGGGTAACATTCCATGGTGCTGGTACCCCGTCAAAATAGCCCCGTCAAAAAAGCTCCGACAAAATAGCCCCGACATAATATCCCGCACACAAAATAGCTCCGACAAAATAGCCTGCAGACAAAATAGCCGCGGCATAATAGCCCGCCGACAAAATAGCCCCGACAAAATAGCCCCGACAAAATAGCCCCGACAAAATTGCCCCGAAAAAAAAAGTTTCAGAATTCATGAAATAATTCCTTAAAAATACATTTTTTCGGAAATGGTAATTATCCTCTATTCAGATGTTTATCTTAACCACATTAAATAAAAATTGTCTTTTCAGAGAACTCGAGTCCTGTCTTTCCTGCCTCCTGGAAGTTTGAACATTTAAGTTAAGCGGAAATCAATGTTAATTTATAATATAAACATTTTTTTTCTGTTTTCGGGCAACAGTAAAATGCATTTTAAATTAAATAAATTAAATACATTCTTCCTTTTTGTCAAATAATTTAAATTAAAAAAAAGTTTTTGGACACCTTGTATAAATAATTATGTAATTGTTTATAAGAGGCTGTTTTAGCCGGGGCTATCTTAGCCGGGGCTGTTTTGACCGGGGCTATTTTGTGTGCGATCTATTTTGTCGGGGCTATTTTGTTTGCGGGCTATTTTGTCGAGGCTATTTTGTGTTCGGGCTATTTTGACGGGGCTTTTTTGACGGGGCTATTTTGACGGGGCTATTTTGACGGGTCACGCATGGTGCTTAATGTATGCTGATGATGTCGTGTTAGTAGGAAATAGTGAAAGAGACTTAGAACAAAAACTGGAACAGTGGAGGCAAGCTCTGGAGGAAAAAGGCTTAAAACTTAGTGGGACAAAAACAGAGTTTTTGGAATGTTCATTTAAAAATGGAGTTACTACAAATAAAATGGTATCTTTGGATGGTGAACTGATTGTAAAAAGCAATAGTTTTAAGTACCTGGGATCGGTAATTTAGAGTAATGGAGAGATAGATGGAGATGCATGCAGTAGAATTATAGCTGAATGGATGAAGTCGAAAGAAGCGAGTGGTGTGTTGTGTGACAAAAAATTTCCAATGAAGCTGAAGGGAAAATTCTATAAAACAGCCATAAAACCGGCTATGATGTACGGAACTGAATGTTGGGCAGCGAAGAAGAAAGAGGAACAACGAATGCATGTGGCGGAAATGAGAATGCTTAAATGGATGAGTGGAGTGACAAAGAAGGATAAAATTAGGAATAAGTATATTAGCAGAAGTCTAGGCGTGGCACCAATTGATGCCAAAATGAGAGAGCATAGGTTAAGATGGTTTGGTCATGTTCAACGTCGAGACGTTAATCACCCAATACGAAGAATAGCTGAAGTGCAGATTCCTGGAAGGAGTAGGAGAGGAAGACCAAAGAAGACCTGGGGGGAGACGATAAGGCAGGACATGTTGGTAAAGGGGATTAACATTGATATGACCATTGATATTAACATTGATATAAGATAGAATTGTGTGGAGAAATGCAATTAGGGAAGCCGACCCCACATAGGGATAATGCAAAGAGAATGATGATGACGATTTTAAGGTAAAAATAAAACAAAATATACAGATTTTTAAACGTATATTTAAAATATGTTACTGTTATAAATATATTATTAAAAAATATTACCTTTATAATATTAAATAATATTATCTTTTTTTTCTAGTGTTTCGAAGAACACGAAGTGTTACTTCTATTTTTTCATTTGTGGTATTAGAGGAAGATAAAGTCCTGAAATAGAAAAAATCTGTTTTATTATATGGAATAAACAAAATTATTGCAAAAGAAATACATGTCATTAATAATTGAAAAACTATACATAATATAAAACATGTTTTAGCTAACAAACAAACAACTATTAAAACTAATCCAAAAAACAATGGAACAAAACAGAATATAGTCTAAGAGCTAGTGAACAGTCCGACTAACGGTCGTCCTGTAAGGCTAAACATTTTTCTAGTGATAATTTATAGCACACCAAGACTAAAAACCATGACCTGGCAGGCCTCAGCGGTGCACGTGTATCTACCAGGTGAAATTTAGGGGGTAAAATAAACTTTCTCCTGTAAGGTTTAAATTTAAGTATGTGTTTGAGTAAGTCATTTAGAAGAAATGTGTACAATGACAGGCAATTCTGAAGAGCATAAGACCTTGCCAGGCGAGGGGAAAGATTAGGGGATTTTCCTAAAATTATTCTTTTTTCATCGAACAATTTTTTTTAGGTTTTTTTAATCATTTCAAACAGAAAACGTCTTTGGTGATTTTTCTCTTAAGTTAATAGTTTTTGTTATATAAGCGATTTAAAATTTTGAAAATTGCAAAATCGGCCATTTTTAACCCTAATTCGGACATTTCTCTAAAAATTTCAATGTTGCCAAGGTACGTAGATATTCTTTAAACATTGACTGATGAAATCCCGAAGAGTTTTTTGCAATAAAATATCGAAAATCCCTTTGTTTTTTAATTGCTAGTCAAGCGTGTGCGACACTGTAGTATAAGTGAGGACGTTTGAGTGCATAAATTCATTATCTCGAGAATGGGCAAATTTCAAGAGAAATCCTCAGAAAGGTCGATTTTTATTTTTGAATTAGGACTTTTTGGCATAATATAATACTAGTGACGTCATCCATCTGGGCGTGATGACGTAATCGATGATTTTTTTAAATAAGAGTAGGGGTTGTGTGTTAGCTTATTTGAAAGGTTATTGAATTCTCTATTCAGTATTATGAACATTAACATAATTATTTATACAGGGTGTACAAAAAAAAATTTTCTTCTATTTGTCAAATTTAATCAAAGTTAATTTAATAAAAAAAAATTTTTGTACACCCTGTAAAAATAATTATGTTAATGTTTATATTAGTGAATAGAAAATTCAATAACCTTTCAAATGAGCTATCACACAACCCCTACTCTCATTTAAAAAAATCATCTATTACGTCATTACGCTCAGATGGATGACGTCACTAGTATTATATATATGCCAAAAAGTCCTAATTTAAAAATAAAAATCGATCTGTCTGAGGATTTCTCTTGAAATTTGCCCATTCTCGAGATAATGAATTTATGCAAACTCAAACGTCCTCACTTATACTACAGTGTCGCACCTGCTTGATTAGCAATTAAAAAAACAAAGAGATTTTCGATATTTTATTGCAAAAAACTCTTCGGGATTTCATCAATCAATGTTTAAAGAATATCTACGTATCTTGGTAACATTGAAATTTTTACATAAATGTCCGATTTAGGGTTAAAAATGGCCGATTTCGCAATTTTCAAAATTTTCAATCGCTTATATAACAAAAACTATTAACTTAAAAGAAAAATCACTAAAGACGTTTTCTGTTTGGAATGATTCAAAAAACCTAAAAAAATTGTTCGATGCAAAAAGAATAATTTTAGGAAAAAACCCTAATCTTTTCCCTCGCCTGGCAAGGTCTTATACTCTTCAGAATCGCCTGTCATTGTACACATTTCTTCTGAATGACTTACTCAAACACATACTTAAATTTAAACCTTACAGGAGAAAGTTTATTTTACCCCTAAATTTGCACTTTTCGATTCACCTGGTAGATACACGTGCACCATTGAGGCCTGCCAGGTCATGGTTTTTAGCCTTGGTGTGCTATGAATTATCACTAGAAAAATTTCTAGTCTTACAGGACGACCGTTAGTCGGAGGGTTCACTAGCTCTTAGACTAATACCACAAGAATAGAAATCAAGTATCCTAATACTTCTCTTCAAAAAGGGAAAAAAATCGGACCCGGAGAATTAAAAAGGAATTAATTTATTAAACACAACACTAAAATTAATGACCAAATGATAACAAACAAACTGAATCAAATTATAACATAAGCAGAAGAACAACAAGGTTTTAGGTCGGGAAGATCATGCACCGACGCTATATTTATAAAGACACAGGTTCAAGAGAAATCGCTAGAATACAACAAACTGGTATACTTAAGTTTCGTGGACCTTAAGAAGGCATTTGATAGGCTCAAATTAAAGGACGTTATCCATTTATTGTACGCAAGAGAGGTACCTCTAGGAATAATTAAAACGATCGAAAATATCTACCAGAACAACACAATAAAAGTTAAAAAACCATACAGAAGTAAAAACTTCTTTTGTATATTGGTATAAAAAGTTTTATTAAAAAACATAAAAGTCCTCCAAAAAGATTTGCAAAACGTTTTCAATCTGAATCAGATCATCCTCAGTGCCTAGAACGAAGTATTTCCACGTTAAAATGAATGCAAAAGGTTAAAATTGTGACTAGGTTAAAGAAAAATGTGGCAATACTTACGTTCTGCTTCGTACAAGAAACTAGCAACTTTTTGAAAAAGGTTACATCGATATTTATGGTTTACATAATAAATAAGTGGTAATTATAGCGACTCCAAGTCGATGTTACAAGATGAAATGTGTTAGGAGTGCTCAAAGGGCAACATGGTTCCCTGCTCGTTAAGAACTTGTGGTTCTTGCCAGTTCAATGGACACAGACCAACAAAAGTGAAGGAGATGACAATCCAATTATCAGACCGAAGTGACATGACAAGATAGGTAGTCAATTTTTGGTTATGAATTTCAAATTATTATTTTGGTTTAAAAAAAAAATTTGGATTATATATTAGTAACTGTATAAAATTGAAATTTAAATTATAATAATTAGATTTTATTGTAAAAGTATATAAGGCAACTCTCTATCTCTGTTACACAAAGAACTGCTGTTAGTGTTAGGTAGATAAAATGCTAGTCAGTGACGTCATCGGTGATTAAATTTGAGAAAGAAGGCAAACATTTTTAGTTAGTTTGAAAGAAAAGAAAATTAGTTATATGTGCACCACCTATATAGGTACCAAGATAAGGTGTATATTAATGTTGTAAAAATAGCTAGCTGATGTTGGTTGCCTATGTATATGGTTGTAATGGTTATTGACAAATTGAAAATATTATAATTTAATTGGTGGTCTGAATTAGTGAACTAAAAACTAGAAAAGATAATGGAGCAAACAGACTGATGTGAAAGTAATGTATATTATTGTAAAGCTTCCCACATAGGCTAGAAGATTGTTTAGCAAAATCAAGTTGAGAACGAGTGATGGTGGTTGCCTGATATTATAGGTTGAAATTAAAATTGTTTAATTAAAATTACTGAAAGAATGTTAGTTATTTAATGATAATGACCTAAAAGATGTCAGAAAATTTTTTAAAAATTTTAAATTTTATAATTATGATTTAAAAGAATCCAGTCAAAGATGGAATAACCTGAATGATAATATCAGAAATGCAAAATGAATTATGTGTCAAACAATTGTTATTATGAAACTGAAAGGATGAAGGTAATGAGTTATAACATAAGAGGCAACCATAGGAATTAGTTAGGGTGTGAGTGTATATTGGAATTATATTTATATAATGCAGGCTAAAAGTTGGGGTTATTGTCAATATGAGGCAAAGATCTTGATGGAATAATTCATTGGATGGGTTAACTGAAAATTTGAACTTTTATAGTCGGTAATGGAAAAACAGGTTGATATATTGTTGAGAGAAAATTAGAGAATAGTGTTGCCAAATAGAAAAAAGAAGAAGAACAACCAGATCAAGAAATGCATGGGGAACCGGAAACATCAGAGACAAGAGGTGGTGCACATATAACTAATTTTCTTTTCTTTCAACCTAAATAAAAATGTTTGCCTTCTTTCTCAAATTTAATCACCGATTACGTCACTGACTAGCATTTTATCTACCTAACACTAACAACAGATCTTTCTGTAACAGAGAGTAGAGAGTTGCCTTATATACTTTTACAATAAAATCTAATTATTATAATTTAAATTTCAATTTTATACAGTTACTAATATATAATCCAAAATTTTTTTTAAACAACAATAATAATTTGAAATTCATAACCAAAAATTGACTACCTATCTTGTCATGTCACTTCAGTCTGATAATTGGATTGTCATCTCCTTCACTTTTGTTGGTCTGTGTCCATTGAACTGGCAAGAACCACAAGTTCTTAACGAGCAGGGAACCATGTTGCCCTTTGAGCACTCCTAACACATTTCATCTTGTAACATCGACTTGGAGTCGCTATAATTACCACTTATTTATTATGTAAACCATAAATATCGATGTAACCTTTTTCAAAAAGTTCCTAGTTTCTTGTACGAAGCAGAACGTAAGTATTGCCACCTTTTTCTTTAACCTAGTCACAATTTTAACTTTTTGCATTCATTTTAACGTGGAAATACTTCGTTCTAGGCACTGAGGATGATCTGATTCAGATTGAAAACGTTTTGCAAATCCTTTTGGAGGACTTTTATGTTTTTTAATAAAACTTTTTATACCAATATACAAAAGAAGTTTTTACTTCTGTATGGTTTTTTAACTATGGTATACAGCCAGCTACGGGGAATTTCCCATTGATTTTTTTAATAAAAGTTAAAGTAGATGAAGAAGTAACTAACCCAATTGAAGTGGACAATGAGATAAGACAGGAAAGCTCCCTGAGTCCTATATTGTTCAACCTGATCATAGATGAAATAATAAAAAAATAAGAAAAAAAAAGGGTACCAAATGGGAGAAAAACAACATAAAATTATCTGCTATGCAGACGACGCGCGACGCAATACATATCTCTCAAAGTGAAGATGATTTACAGCGTATGCTGCACCAATTTAATATAACCGCTAGAAAATTGGACATGTTAATTTCCGCAAAAGAGACTAAATGCATGTAGTCCAGGGCGCATCTGTTTTGAGATGGACGTTGAGAGGTGACTCAAATTTTTTTGCAGAAATTGCTTGAAAATAAATCAAATAATAATATTTGGGTTATTCTCCCTCTCAAAAAAGTCCGGAACATTGTTTAAATAATCAAAATATCAAAAAATTAAGGAAAAATTCGATTTTTTTTTCGTTTTTTGAATATAACTGTGAAAGTATTCATTTCCGAGAAAAGTTTTAGTAACATAAAAACTGCGCAATTAAATTTCCTACAGTAGATAACCTACACTCGGAAAAATGAAAGAATACCCATGAACGAACATATAAAACACGCTGTATTTTCCTGTCACCGTATCACAAAGAAAATTGTCCAGTGCAAGTACATGTAACAATAATTATTACATGTACTTGCGCTGGCCAATTTTTTGTGTGACACGGTGACAGGAAAATACAGCGTGTTTTATATGTTCGTTCATGGGTATTCTTTCATTTTTCCTACTGTATGTATGTTCTGGCACATCCCCTAAATCGCAACCCTTAAATATTAATAAATGCCAAACGGCTTAACGTAGGATGACGTGTGACGTATCGTTGGAAAGGGGATGAAAAAGGGGGTTGAATGCAGTATGTGGCGTGCGCATCGGAATATGCCAAAAGGGCATTACGTCATATCTTCGTTTCTATTGGTCCGATTTTGACGTAAGAGGGCTCGTCGGAACGGGGAGGGGGTAACGAATAAGTTGAGACAAAAAAAAACAAAGATGGCGCCAGTGCCAAAAGGGCATTACGTCATATCTTCTTTTCTATTGGTCCGATTTTGACGTAAGAGGGCTCGTCGGAACGGGGAGGGAGTAACGAATAAGTTGAGACAAAAAACAAAGATGGCGGCAGTGCCAAAACGGCATTACAGCATATCTTTGTTGCTATTGGTCCGATTATGACGTATGGAGTGTCAAATGAAAGCGGCGGCGACACAGAAGCCAACTGTCAATTCTTCTTCTGTCAACGTTCAATATTAACTGTCAATTCTTCTTTTCCGTATAGTGCCTAACAGAACGTGACATTTGACGTATGACGTGACATTTATGTGTGACGTGGCAAAGCGCTGACATTCGACGCAGAACGTGACATTTGACGTAGATATGTGACATTGTTCAGTTTTCCGTCCGACATTTGACGCAGAACGTGGCATTTATGAGACATTGTGACACTGAACATGTTCAGTATTGATATGAATCCCACCGAGTACATACATAGGGTTATGGAATTTCAAACTAAGCTTAATCAGTTAAATAAAGATATTAAATCATATGAGGATATAAAACAAATTAAAAGACATTTTGATAGTCTGCATATTGAGGACAAAACGTGGAAGCCTGAAGAGTTGAATTTACAGCAGCAGCAGCAAGGTCTTTACGCTTTTAGAAAACTACCACAAGCTACATATCCATTGAGACGTATTCAGCCTACACCATGGGTGCCAGCAACAACACCAGCGAGTATGTGAAAAGTGAAATAGACAATGTCTTTGCAATGTCTTGTGTAATATTAGCATCTATATTTATCTTAATTTTAAAAATTATGTTTGAAATTGTAAAGAGAAAATTTGAATCTTCATGTAATATAAGACTTGATCAGTAAATAAGGTGTTTAAATAAAAAAGCAAACATCTCTATCTAAAAATACTTATTTATACATAGAAAAATTACAATGGTAATATTGTATAGGATCCTGGACACCCATATAAAAAGCATGGAAAACGGAAAGTTTACCATGGACAGTAAAGTCCTTTGTGAACATTTAAGTCAAACTTGGACAAAAATTCAATACAAATTAAATGGGGTCAATTCTTTGTTACACATTATGCAGTCTAGGTTGGACTGGACTATTCTAAATAAAATTTCTAAGATAGTCGCATTCAAAAGGTGTTTTTGTGTTAGGACATAAAATATCAAGATATTACTTATTATTTATTAAAGATATTACAATAGTTCCAGTAATTTTAAGATAGTTTTTCTTTGCAGTTCTGCCTTTTTATTTAAACCTAAATTCATTAGTTCAGTAATAATTTTACGTTTCTGAAGCATTTTTTCTTTGTATGATTTTCGTATGGTCAGTTTTGTAAAATTGTCTTCTCTTTTCATTGGCTTCATCTTTTCTTCTAATACCTTCCTCACCTCTTTCACACTTGCAGGTTGATTTTACGTGTAGTTCATGCACTGAAGCATATTTTTCTAAATTGCTAACGCCTCTGCTCGCTAGGGTAGAAATTTCATTACGTATACTTCGACAGAATTTTCCTCTCGAATGTAACCACTCTAATTTAAATACACTTCTCTCGTAATGGGAGTGAGGTTTACCTAAAAGTCCATCTCCATCTCGACGAAGGGGTTTTTGACCATCAGCACATGCAATGTATCTTAAAACACCAACACAATGATCCAAACAAATAATTTTTCTAAACGTAGTTTTTGGATGTAGTCTTTTCCCTGCACGTTGTATTTTCTTCTTGTAAGCCAACATTGTAGATCCATTTGTAAAGTGAATTAATGAATGCAGATGTTCGTGTGCAGTACTTCCGTCGTCTGCTACTAAATGACAACGGCAAATGGAATACCATTTTACATTAGGAGCACATGCTAGAAGAGTAAAGTCACTCTCATTTAAGAGTAAATGATACCATTCTCTTGGTGACTCTTCGTAATCTTTTGCCATATCCGCTGGCGAAAGAGCTTTAATACCACTGGCACTCAAAAGAGCCAGATAGTCACTTTTTGACAAAATAGACATATCTTAACTGGCTATTTAATAACAAAGAACTGAAATCTCAAAACTGTCTCACTAGACTAATAGTCCTTACGAAGTTGTTAAATTTATCTACCAGTACAGCCATTATTGTTCTTTCAAATAAATTAGTCAAATTTCCCCTTTTCTACAAAGATCTTAAATTCTTTCGTCTATGAGTAATTTTTGATCAACCCCCGTATATACAATTACTAATTTTTTTCATACATTACAATAATTCACACGAAAATTTAAATCTGGACTTCTAAAATCTTTTATTTTATAATGTTTATTTCACTAGTAATTTTTGATCAACCTCGTATATACAAGTAGTAATATTTTTCATACATTTCAATTAAAATAGGTGAAATGTGATACCAACATAAATTTATGGTGATGACAAAAGAATAGTGGACATAGGAAAGCGGTGAAGGCATAAAAATTGTGGATATTTATCATAATTTAAGAAAAGCAAATCGACGACAGCATATCTTAGGAGACGTTTCTACTGGAAACATGAAAAAATAGTGTTGATGGTGTACCAAAGATACTAAGTAAAAACGCATCATATCACTCACATTAAAAAAAAAATAAGCTTCTTAACCAAAAAAAAAAAAGCTCAAAAACTTACCTTAATTATAAACAATTAACTACACTAACAAAAATCGCCGACTGTTCGAAACAATGAAAAATGGAAATATTTCTTTTTCGTTAAAGCGTAAAACACAGGAATGTCAACAATGAAATCCTACGAAAAAATACATTATGACTACGACACTAATAGTTACTGCCTTCAAGGACGTTTTTTTTTTTTTAATAATTATTTATTTAAAATATCAGAAATGCGAGAGATTAAATTTTATACCTTTCGTTTCTAACGATTACAATGTTATATCAGAATGAAATAATAATTAATAAAAATTAATTACATTGAAAAAAATAAATAATATTTACAATTCTGCATTTTTCGAATCGGGTCGGTTATAGTCCAAATGCTGACTCATTGGATTGAGGTTATTGTCGCAGGGGGGTCAAATTAGTTCGGTTATAGTCCAAATGCAGACTCATCGGATTGAGGCTATTGTCGCATGGAGTTCAATGACTTTAAATCGCACGTTTGTTTGATTAATTGTTTAATAGTTATTTAATTAAATAGAACAAGCGTTTGTAACATGAGCAACGTTACCCGTAATAAAAGGTGTACCATCAAACTTGCAAAAACATCAACAATAACGGGAAAAAACTACAAAAATATGACATTTTTTTTGTTTAAAAATTCTATTTTTTTTTTGTGTTCTCCTCTAACGTAGATGTAGTCGAAGATGTAAACATGATAAACATGTATACTTATAGAAAAAAATACAGGGCGCAAATGGAAACTGCTAGAAGAGAAAAGCGATTTAAATTTAAGAGTAAATTATACTTAAAAGCAAAAAGCTGAACTCTCAAAGATATGCCACTAGACTAAATGAGTCCTTACGAATTGGTTAAATTTATCTACCAATACAGTTATCCACACTAATTGATTATTTTACGCATGCGGCATTAACACGGTCAAAGTTAAAAATATTGTTATCTAGACTTGCATCTAACCAATCTAATACAAAAATTTCGAACTTCTACTTACAAAATACGCTAAATACGCTTACCTAGATAAGGATAGGTAGGCAGTCTCCATCACTGAGACGCTAACAGAAGGGCGCAAAGATATGCAGAGACACACTAAGCCAACCAAACACCATCACTGAGACGCTAACCGAAGGGCGTAAAGATGTGCAGAGACACACTAAGCCAACCAAACACTATCACTGATGCGGTAACAGAACACCAGAGAGGTATGCACAGACACGCTAAGCCAAGCAGACACCACAATTGACACGCTAGCAGAACGCCAGAGAGGTATGTACAGACACGCTAAGGCAAGCAGACACTACAATTGACACGCTAGCAGAACGCCAAAGAGGTCAAACTTGGAAAAAATTCAATACAATTGGCTTCATCTCTTCTTCTAATACCTTCCTCACCTCTTTCACACTTGCACGTTGATTTTACGTGTAACTCATGCATTGAAGCATATTTTTCTAGATTGCTAACGCCTCTGCTCGTTAGGGTAGAAATTTCATTGCGTATACTTGAACAGAATTTTCCTCTCGAATGTAACCATTCTGACTTAAATACCCTTCTCTCGTAATGAGACTGAGGTCTACCTAAAAGTCCATCTCCATCTCGACGAAGGGGGGTTTTTGACCATCAGTACAGGCAATGTTTCTTAACACACCAACACAATGATCCAAACAAATAATTTTTCTAAATGTAGTTTTGGATATAATATTTTCCCTGCACGTTGTATTTTCTTCTTGTAAGCCAACATTGTAGATCCATTTGTAAAATAAATTAATGAATGGAGATATTCGTGTGCAGTACTTCTGTCGTCTGCTACTAAATGACAACGGCAAATGGAATAACATTTTACATTAGGAGCACATGCTAGAAGAGAAAAATCACTCTCATTTAAGAGTAAATGATACGATTCTCTCGGTGACTCTTCGTAGTCCTTTGGCATATCTGTTGGCAAAAGAGCATTAATGTCGTTGACACTCAAAAGAGCCAGATAGTCACTTTTTGACAAAATAGACATATTTTAACTGTATACTTAATAACAAAGAACTTAACTCTCTCAAAGCTGTCTAACTACACTAAAAGAGTCCTTACGAAGTCGTTAAGTTTATATGCCAGTACAGCTTCCCCCAGCCTAAGTGTTTATTTCACGCATGCGCCGTTAATACGTTCAAAGTTGAGTGTCACGTGAATGACGTGACATTCGACACATGACGTGACATTTGACGTGAAAGGCGTGGCATTCACGTGACATTTGACAGGTCACGTGAATGACGTGACATTTGACATGTCACGAGAATGACGTGACATTTGACAGGTCACGTGAATGACGTGACATTTGACATGTCACGAGAATGACGTGACATTTGACATGTCACGTGAATGACGTGGCATTCTACACATAACGTGACATTTGACGTGAAACGACGCAGAACGTGGAGAGCATCACAGATACTCTCAGGCGCTGTGGGTAACGCCGTTATCCACAGCGCAGAGCGTCACGCCATTTCACGTCAAATGTCACGTTATGTGTAGAATGCCACGTCATTCACGTGACATGTCAAATGTCACGTCATTCTCGTGACATGTCAAATGTCACGTCATTCACGTGACCTGTCAAATGTCACGTCATTCTCGTGACATGTCAAATGTCACGTCATTCACGTGACCTGTCAAATGTCACGTGAATGCCACGTCTTTCACGTCAAATGTCACGTCATGTGTCGAATGTCACGTCATTCACGTGACACTCAACTTTGAACGTATTAACGGCGCATGCGTGAAATAAACACTTAGGCTGGGGAAGCTGTACTGGCATATAAACTTAACGACTTCGTAAGGACTCTTTTAGTGTAGTTAGACAGCTTTGAGAGAGTTAAGTTCTTTGTTATTAAGTATACAGTTAAAATATGTCTATTTTGTCAAAAAGTGACTATCTGGCTCTTTTGAGTGTCAACGACATTAATGCTCTTTTGCCAACAGATATGCCAAAGGACTACGAAGAGTCACCGAGAGAATCGTATCATTTACTCTTAAATGAGAGTGATTTTTCTCTTCTAGCATGTGCTCCTAATGTAAAATGTTATTCCATTTGCCGTTGTCATTTAGTAGCAGACGACAGAAGTACTGCACACGAATATCTCCATTCATTAATTTATTTTACAAATGGATCTACAATGTTGGCTTACAAGAAGAAAATACAACGTGCAGGGAAAATATTATATCCAAAACTACATTTAGAAAAATTATTTGTTTGGATCATTGTGTTGGTGTGTTAAGAAACATTGCCTGTACTGATGGTCAAAAACCCCCCTTCGTCGAGATGGAGATGGACTTTTAGGTAGACCTCAGTCTCATTACGAGAGAAGGGTATTTAAGTCAGAATGGTTACATTCGAGAGGAAAATTCTGTTCAAGTATACGCAATGAAATTTCTACCCTAACGAGCAGAGGCGTTAGCAATCTAGAAAAATATGCTTCAATGCATGAGTTACACGTAAAATCAACGTGCAAGTGTGAAAGAGGTGAGGAAGGTATTAGAAGAAGAGATGAAGCCAATTGTATTGAATTTTTTCCAAGTTTGACCTCTTTGGCGTTCTGCTAGCGTGTCAATTGTAGTGTCTGCTTGCCTTAGCGTGTCTGTACATACCTCTCTGGCGTTCTGCTAGCGTGTCAATTGTGGTGTCTGCTTGGCTTAGCGTGTCTGTGCATACCTCTCTGGTGTTCTGTTACCGCATCAGTGATAGTGTTTGGTTGGCTTAGTGTGTCTCTGCACATCTTTACGCCCTTCGGTTAGCGTCTCAGTGATGGTGTTTGGTTGGCTTAGTGTGTCTCTGCATATCTTTGCGCCCTTCTGTTAGCGTCTCAGTGATGGAGACTGCCTACCTATCCTTATCTAGGTAAGCGTATTTAGCGTATTTTGTAAGTAGAAGTTCGAAATTTTTGTATTAGATTGGTTAGATGCAAGTCTAGATAACAATATTTTTAACTTTGACCGTGTTAATTCCGCATGCGTAAAATAATCAATTAGTGTGGATAACTGTATTGGTAGATAAATTTAACCAATTCGTAAGGACTCATTTAGTCTAGTGGCATATCTTTGAGAGTTCAGCTTTTTGCTTTTAAGTATAATTTACTCTTAAATTTAAATCGCTTTTCTCTTCTAGCAGTTTCCATTTGCGCCCTGTATTTTTTTCTATAAGTATACATGTTTATCATGTTTACATCTCCGACTACATCTACGTTAGAGGAGAACACAAAAAAAAAATAGAATTTTTAAACAAAAAAAATGTCATATTTTTGTAGTTTTTTCCCGTTATTGTTGATGTTTTTGCAAGTTTGATGGTACACCTTTTACTACGGGTAACGTTACTCCTGTTACAAACGCTTGTTCTATTTAATTAAATAACTATTAAACAATTAATCAAACAAACGTGCGATTTAAAGTCATTGAACTCCATGCGACAATAGCCTCAATCCGATGAGTCTGCATTTGGACTATAACCAACCTAATTTGACCCCCCTGCGACAATAACCTCAATCCAATGAGTCAGCATTTGGACTATAACCGACCCGATTCGAAAAATGCAGAATTGTAAATATTATTTATTTTTTTCAATGTAATTAATTTTAATTAATTATTATTTCAGTCTGATATAACATTGTAATCGTTAGAAACGAAAGGTATAAAATTTAATCTCTCGCATTTCTGATATTTTAAATAAATAATTATTTAAAAAAAACGTCCTTGAAGGCAGTAACTATTAGTGTCGTAGTCATAATCTATTTTTTCGTAGGATTTCATTGTTGACATTCCTGTGTTTTACGCTTTAACGAAAAAGAAATGTTTCCATTTTTCATTGTTTCGAACAGTCGGCGATTTTTGTTAGTGTAGTTAATTGTTTATAATTAAGGTAAGTTTTTGAGCTTTTTTTTGGTTAAGAAGCTTAATTTTTTTTAATGTGAGTGATACGATGCGTTTTTACTTAGTATCTTTGGTACACCATCAACACTATTTTTTCATGTTTCCAGTAGAAACGTCTCCTAAAATATGCTGTCGTCGATTTGCTTTTCTTAAATTATGATAAATATCCACAATTTTTATGCCTTCACCGCTTTCCTATGTCCACTATTCTTTTGTCATCACCATAAATTTATGTTGGTATCACATTTCACCTATTTTAATTGAAATGTATGAAAAATATTACTACTTGTATATACGAGGTTGATCAAAAATTACTAGTGAAATAAACATTATAAAATAAAAGATTTTAGAAGTCCAGATTTAAATTTTCGTGTGAATTATTGTAATGTATGAAAAAAATTAGTAATTGTATATACGGGGGTTGATCAAAAATTACTCATAGACGAAAGAATTTAAGATCTTTGTAGAAAAGGGGAAATTTGACTAATTTATTTGAAAGAACAATAATGGCTGTACTGGTAGATAAATTTAACAACTTCGTAAGGACTATTAGTCTAGTGAGACAGTTTTGAGATTTCAGTTCTTTGTTATTAAATAGCCAGTTAAGATATGTCTATTTTGTCAAAAAGTGACTATCTGGCTCTTTTGAGTGCCAGTGGTATTAAAGCTCTTTCGCCAGCGGATATGGCAAAAGATTACGAAGAGTCACCAAGAGAATGGTATTATTTACTCTTAAATGAGAGTGACTTTACTCTTCTAACATGTGCTCCTAATGTAAAATGGTATTCCATTTGCCGTTGTCATTTAGTAGCAGACGACGGAAGTACTGCACACGAACATCTGCATTCATTAATTCACTTTACAAATGGATCTACAATGTTGGCTTACAAGAAGAAAATACAACGTGCAGGGAAAAGACTACATCCAAAAACTACGTTTAGAAAAATTATTTGTTTGGATCATTGTGTTGGTGTTTTAAGATACATTGCATGTGCTGATGGTCAAAAACCCCTTCGTCGAGATGGAGATGGACTTTTAGGTAAACCTCACTCCCATTACGAGAGAAGTGTATTTAAATTAGAGTGGTTACATTCGAGAGGAAAATTCTGTCGAAGTATACGTAATGAAATTTCTACCCTAGCGAGCAGAGGCGTTAGCAATCTAGAAAAATATGCTTCAGTGCATGAACTACACGTAAAATCAACCTGCAAGTGTGAAAGAGGTGAGGAAGGTATTAGAAGAAAAGATGAAGCCAATGAAAAGAGAAGACAATTTTACAAAACTGACCATACGAAAATCATACAAAGAAAAAATGCTTCAGAAACGTAAAATTATTACTGAACTAATGAATTTAGGTTTAAATAAAAAGGCAGAACTGCAAAGAAAAACTATCTTAAAATTACTGGAACTATTGTAATATCTTTAATAAATAATAAGTAATATCTTGATATTTTATGTCCTAACACAAAAACACCTTTTGAATGCGACTATCTTAGAAATTTTATTTAGAATAGTCCAGTCCAACCTAGACTGCATAATGTGTAACAAAGAATTGACCCCATTTAATTTGTATTGAATTTTTGTCCAAGTTTGACTTAAATGTTCACAAAGGACTTTACTGTCCATGGTAAACTTTCCGTTTTCCATGCTTTTTATATGGGTGTCCAGGATCCTATAGAAATCTTAAACAGGCATTAGCGAACGGTTTAATTTTAACAAAGATACACAGAGTGTTGAAATTTAATCAATCTGCGTGGCTGCGACAATATATTAAATTAAATACCAACTTACGAACAGCAGCCACAAGTAGCTTCGAAAAAATCTCTTTAAATTAATGAATAATGCTGTGTTCGGTAAGACAATGGAGAACATAAGACGTCATCGTATCGTAAAATTATGTAAAAAATGGCATGGAAGGTACGGCGCCAAAAATTTGATTGCAAGTAGTCGATTTCATAGTCGAACGATCTTTCATGAGAATTTGGTGGCTATCGAACTGAAAAAATCAGAAGTATGCTTTAATAAACCCCTGTATATAGGCGCAGCAATCCTCGATATATCAAAATTATGTATGTACGATTTTCATTATAACTTTATGCTTCCAACGATGGGAGAAGAAAACTGTTCATTGCTGTACATGGACACAGACAGCTTTATTTATGAACTGCAATGTTCAGATGCATATAGAGAGGTTTTAAAAGCACATCCAAGCAAATTCGATACCTCCGACTACGCCGAAAATAACCCATATGACATAGAACGACTAAATAAAAAAATCCCTGGATTAATGAAGGATGAGGCAAATGGGAAAATAATTACACATTTTATTGGGCTAAGATCAAAAATGTACACATTTAAAATGCAAATAACAGACGTGGAGAGGGAAAAAGAAAGACAGCGCCTGGAACGAAAACAACTAAACAAAGAGAGAATTGAAAGCGACGTAAGCAATTTGGGAATAACAAAAAAGGCAAAAGGAGTGAAATATAATGTCGTTCGAAATAAAATTACGTACGAAGACTATGAAAAATGTCTTAAAGAATTCAAAATTCAAAACGGAAGCCAAAGATGTATTCGGTCGTATCAACATTCAGTATTTAGCATCGAACAGTCCAAAACGGCTCTAAGTCCTTATGACGACAAGCGGTACTTAATACCAAAATCATTTAATACGCTTCCGTGGGGGCATTCTAATATTTCGTAATTTTTTTTTGTTATTATGAAAATGCTTAATGGCTACTTAAAACAGAAAAAAGAAAAGGTCACTTATCGCTAAGTTTTTGTAAATTGTATATAAAAAAATATATTATCCATTGTATAATGTAATTTTTTATTAATAAACTTGTCTAATCTTGATTTTTGTTCGTTTTATTTATGTTAGATAAAAATAAAAGACATCATATTTATTAATATTATTTATTCACAATTATCCAAATCATTTACAACTTTAATTTTATAATACCATACATATTCATTTAAAGCTTGACTTAACAAAGTATCTGGAGAAATTTCACAAAACGCAGTTAAAAGTTCAAGCGGACCATATAAACTAGTACTAGCTTTACAATTGTTTTGAATAAAACGTACAACATTTCTATAATACGAAAAAAACTGTAAATTATCCAATAACGACACTCGTTGAGACACTAAATCAATGTTTGCTCTCAGGATCTGGCTTACATCATCTTCACATAAATAATATTCGATTCCATGTTTCTCGATAGTCAGGAACTTTACATTTTCCATTACCAATTGTCTTCGTTTGCAGAAATCACCACACTCAAATTCGATTGGATCATACTCATCGGAACAGGTGGGCAAAGGTGGTATGAAAAATTCTTCCATAATTTGTATAAACATCTCAATTAGGGTAGTCCACTCGAATGTGTTTAAACTGATTCTTGTACATTTACCATGTTGGTACAGAATAATGGATGGAGAAAACTGTCGAGCTGGAGATAGACCAATTTTTATGTGAAAACATCCTATTGGATAGGTAGTTTCCAATAGATAATATGGCTCATCTTTGGCAGCTTCTTCATATTTTTCCAGTACTCGATCTAATTCAGCGTCGTAGATAATTGTCTCTTCACTTTCGTATCCGCTATCTTGAGAAGCCATATTACTGCTGTTGCAACTGAATGCACAAGTCGGTTGGAGAAACTCAAACTGAATGTGACGGATGGTTGCTGAGAGAATTTATACTTTTTCAATCCCCCACTCTTTGCGTGTAATTGTCAGCATTTTCTAAAAAATGTATGTCTACGCGGCGTATCGAAATATAGATCCTTAAACTACATCTGAACTAGTAATCCAGCTGTTGTGTTTGCTATCCAATCCTAACCATTTAACATACATCTTATTGCCTTTTCGTCTAAGTACTTTTTCAACCAAGTAAATGTCGGGATTTTTTGTTTTCTGTAATTCTTCTTCGTAAAACGTGTTGTACTTGCCATGACGTGTTACAATCAAAGATTCCCATTATATGGTTATGGCAGGTTGGAATTACCGTAATGATCCCGGAGGGTACCAGAGACATACAGACGTCATCAGAGACACGCTAACAGAAGGCACAGAGGGGTACAGACGTCATCAGAGACACGCTGACAGAAGGCACAGACGATCACAGAGGGGTACAGACGTCATCAGAGACACGCTAACAGAAGACACAGACGGTACCTGAGACGTACAGACGTCATCAGAGACACGCTAACAGAAGGCACAGACGATCACAGAGACGTACAGACGTCATATTCTAAACCGCTTTTAATGTAACAGCAGAGGGTAGCAGATGGTAACAGAGGGTAGCAGAGGGTAACAGAGGGTAGCAGAGGGTCACAGAGGGTAGCAGAGGGTCACAGACGTCATCAGAGACACGCTAACAGAAGGCACAGGCGATCACAGAGCGGTATAAAGGGTCAGCAGAGTGTAGCAGAGCGAAGCAGAAGGTAATAGAGATTAGCTGTCATTCACGTCCTACGTCGAATGTCACATATCTCCGTCAAATGTCACGTTCTGCGTCGAATTTCACGTCATTCACGTCACGTCATTCACATCCTACGTCAAATGTCATGTCATTCACGTCACGCCATTCACGTTCTGCGTCGAATTTCACGTCATTCACGTCTTACGTCAAATGTCACATATCTACGTCTAATGTCACGTCATTCACGTTCTGCGTCTAATGTAACGTCATTCACGTCCTACGTCAAATGTCACGTTCTGCGTCAAATGTCACGTCGTTCATGTCACGTCCTACGCCAAATGTCACGTCATACGTCAAATGTCACGTTCTCTTAGGCACTATACGGAAAAGAAGAATTGACAGTTAATATTGACCGTTGACAGAAGAAGAATTGACAGTTGGCTTCTGTGTCTTCGCCGCTTTCATTTGACACACCATACGTCAAAATCGGACCAATGACAACAAAGATGTCGAATGTCACGTTCTGTTAGGCACTATACGGAAAAGAAGAAGAATTGACAAACGAAAAGAAGAAGAAGAATTGACAGTTGGCTTCTGTGTTGCCACCGCTTTTATTTGACACCCCATACGTCAAAATCGGACCAATGACAACAAAGATGTCGAATGTCACGTTCTGTTAGGCACTATACGGAAAAGAAGAAGAATTGACAAACGAAAAGAAGAAGAAGAATTGAGAGTTGGCTTCTGTGTTGCCACCGCTTTCATTTGACACCCCATACGTCAAAATCGGACCAATAGCAACGAAGATATGCTGTAATGCCGTTTTGGCAATGCCGCCATCTTTGTTTTTTGTCTCAACTTATTCGTTACCCCCTCCCCGTTCCGACGAGCCCTCTTACGTCAAAATCGGACCAATAGAAACGAAGATATGACGTAATGCCCTTTTGGCATATTCCGATGCGCACGCCACATACTGCATTCAACCCCCTTTTTCATCCCCTTTCCAACGATACGTCACACGTCATCCTACGTTAAGCCGTTTGGCATTTATTAATATTTAAGGGTTGCGATTTAGGGGATGTGCCAGAACATACATAGGTTATCTACTTCCTACAATATAGAAATGGTAAAAAATTTAAAAAGTAGTAACCTTTGTTGCAAAATAGCAATAATTGCGAAAAAACAATACAAAAACAAGTATTGGCATTTTACGTTTTTCAACCATTTGTGCTACACTTAGGACCTTCATATTTCACCCAGAAAAACTTTATGATACCGTACAATAATACTGTAAATTTCATTAAGATCAGTTTAATAGATTTTGCAAAATAAATTTTGCAATCCAGCTTTCGCAAAAAAAATTTATTTTTTCAAAATGTTACAGGACTGAAAATTAAGCAGATAGCAAGTTGAAATTTTTTTTTGCTCATAGAAGTGTACTGTACCTTTCATTTGCAATTTACAAAATTAAAATCGATTAATTACTACGGCGTCAGGAAATTTTTTAAATAAACATTAATTTTTGGTCCTACGCGCAGGACAGCAGTGTTCGATTCACACAAGTTGATTTCCACCAAAATTTCTTCTAATCTTTATCTAATATATTATTTTCTTACTCTATATTTTGTTGTATTTTATTATTTTAATTCCACAAAAATCAAACTAATTTTATTATTGTTTGTGAAATATTGTTTAAACAATTGCATATGTTCAAAAATAACAAACTTTTATTCTCTAAGTTAAAATATATAAACAATAAAGTTTTTGCTAATAAAAGTGTTATTTCAAAGGATAGAGTATGTGTTTTTATTTTGCAATAAACAAATTTATTTATTTATACCGAAATGTAATAAAAATTAAAATGTATCAATCATTATCAAAGGTCATTGGAATGTCCAATAAAAGCAAACTATCCGCTGTCCTGCGCGTAGCACCAATAATGAATGTTTATTTAAAAAAATTCCTGACGCCGTGGTAGTTAATCGATTTTAATCTTGCAAAATTGAAAATGAAAGGTACAGTACACTTCTATACGCAAAAAATTTTTTAACTTGTTATCTGCTTTATTTTCAGTCCTGTAACATTTTGAAAAAATATTTTTTTTTGCGAAAAAAATCTATTAAACCGATCTTAATGGAATTTACAGTATTATTTTACGGTATCATAAAGTTTTTCTTGGTGAAATATGAAGGTCCTGAGTGTAGCACAAATGGTTGAAAAACGTTAAATGCGGATACTTGTTTTTGTATGTTTTTTTCCCAATTATTGCTATTTTGCAACAAGGGTGACTATTTTTTAAATTCTTAACCAATTCTGTATTGTAGGAAATTTAATTGCGCAACTTTTATGTCAGTACAACTTTTCTCGGAAATGAATACTTTATAAGTTATAATTAAAAAACGAAGAAAAACATCGAATTTTTCCTTCATTTTTTGACATTTTGATTATTTAAACAATGTTCCGGACCTTTTTGAGAGGGAGGATAACTCAAATATTATTATTTGATTTATTTTCAAGTAATTTCTGCAAAAAAATTTGAGTCACCTCTCAACGTCCAAATGTGCTAATATCTTTACCAATGAGCCCTGGTCTAATGGTTATAACAGCAAATCTAATAAGGTGTAAATTAAAGCTGGAGGGACAAATAATAGAACAAGTCATGGAGGTTAAATATCTAAGCATCGGAACTACGGAAAGCAGGGCCGTGCCGTGCTATGATGCGGTGAGGCAATCGCATCAGGCGGCATCATAAGGCAGGCGGCATAATGAGTAAAATCAAAATACATCAAAATAATCATAAGAATAAGAAATGATGTGCAAAATAGAATACTTGAAAAATATCAGAGGGCGTTTTACGTGCCTGCGCATTCCACCTTTTTAAAGTTAATTTTAAAGGTGAAGAAAGCGTCTTTTTCTACAGAAACAACAACGTTTCTTGCATTATTCAAGAACTGTAAACAATTTTTTTCTGGTTCTACAAAGCGTTGGGAAGTTCTTAAAAAACATGTTTTACAATTAACTCTAAAACCGTTGAGTGATACTAGATGGTTAAGTCGAATAGATGCATTGGAACCTTTAAAATTTCAATTTTGTGAAATATATGATGACTTATTCGAAATAATAGAAGAAGTCAACAAAAATTCATAGACTAAAGTCAAAGCACGAGGATTAGCAAAAAATATTAAAAATTATAAATTTATATGCGGTGTAGTTTTTTGGCATGCTATTTTATTTCATATAAATTCAATCTCTAAGATGTTGTAACATGTAACTATGTATAAATTTGTCAAATTGTGTAAAAATGTTTTCAGAAACTATAGAAAAAATGAAAAGTTACAGACAATCTGACTATGAATAAAAGAAAATTACTGTTATTGAAATTGCAGAAATTATATAAGTTCCGAATTTCCAACTGAAAATGAAATTCCAACCAGGAGAAAAAAAGGGTCAATTTGATTACGAAAAAACTGTGGATGAGCTCTTTCCAGAGGAATACAAATTTAAAATAAATTTTTTCATCTATATTTTAAACATTGCCCTTAATTCTTTGATTGATTGATTTTCGCTTCTAGAAATTCATAAATAAATAATTTTTTTAATGATGTATTTAAACTGAAGGAAATATATGATAAAACACTAGAAAAATATTGTATGAATCTTCATTCAGCACTTTCAATAGAAAAAGTAAAATAATCGGATATAAGTAGAGGCAAATGGTCTTCTAGAAGAATTGCGTGATATATCCTAAATGATACAATACCTCATGAAACCTTTAGAGGTTTTGAACTATTTGTGCTAAAATAACCTAATTTCTTTATACCCAAAATGTAGTTCTATCATCAAAGCCGGCGATAAAGGGCCTGAAAGGGATACACTGCAGGCGAGTGCCTCTGTTTGGGGGCGCCAAAATGAGTTTTTTTTCTGATGTTATACAAAATACTAATTGAAAAAAAAACTGAAGGGCGCCTATGCTAGTCTTATAGGTGGGCACCTTATACCTTAGCGCCGGCACTGCGTCTCACTAAGAATTTTATTAACACTCCCTGTCTTGGTAGCTAGTGGGAAAGAAATGTTTTAAGTTAAAAATGATTAAAAACTATTGACGAAGCTCCATAAGACGAAAAAAACTAAGAAAAATTAGCACTGATTTAAATAGAGTCCTCACTACCTGCTACTTTAGACCACACTACACTACAAAATTAAAGTCAGAAGGGTAAAATTGTAAATTTTGTGAATGTTACATATTTTATTCAAATTAAACTATGTTTTTTTTTAATAAAAGTTTTCGTTCATTTTGTGCAGTTGCCTTTAATAAAAATAAAAGGTAAGTTTCAATAATATTTAAGGGGCGGCATTTCGAAGACTTGCATCATATTGAAAAAATGTACCGCACGGCTCTGACGGAAAGCTCGGAACAGAAGTTCAAGATCAGGTGAATAAAGCAAACAGAGCCGTAGGTTGCCTGAATGATACAATATGGAGAAACAGAAATATCGGAAAAGAAATTTTTTTTATTTACTTATTTAGTCCAGACAGCCACTGCGCATCCGCTAGGAAAAATATTCTAATTCGGATTTTTGGCACAATCTTACTCAAAAAGGACTCCTTTTAACAAATTTCCATGTTGCCAGGACCAAAAGGTGGTCAAAAATTTTTTAAACGTTTTTTTTTTTGTTTTTTTCCTAAAATTATTTTTTTTTACATGGAAAAAAGTTTTTTTAGGTTTTTTGGATCATTCCAAACAGCAAAGGTCTTTAGTGACTTTTCTCTAAAAATGATAGTTTTTGACATATAAGCGATTAAAAATTAAAAAATTGCGCAATTGGCCATTTTTAACCCTCAAAAACTATGTGAAAAACTGAAAATTTTAATGTTGCCAAGGTAGGTAGATATTCTTTAAACATCGATTGATGAAATTCCGAAGAGTTATTTGCAATACAATATTCAAAACTCCTTTGTTTTTTAATTGCTAATCAAGCGTGCGCGACACTATTTTCCACCGACATCGACAGTATGGTGCAAATGAAAGGAATAAATTCGCTATTTCGTAAACCGACGACTTTGAAGAAAAATCCCGAAATCGATTTTTATTTTTAAGTTATGATATTGTGGCATATATGGTATACTAGTGACGTCATCCGTCTGGGCGTGATGACGTAATCGATGATATTTTTAAATGAGAATAGGGATCGTGTGGTAGCTCATTTGAAAGGTTCTTCAATTCTCTATTCAGTAATGTAAACATTTACATAATTATTTATACAGGGTGTCGTTCTACTTCTTTTTTTGTCAAATAATTTAATTTAATAAAAAAATTTTGGACACCCTCTATAAATAATTATGTAAATGTTTATATTACTGAATAGAGAATTGAAGAACCTTTCAAATGAGCTAGCACACGACCCCTATTCTCATTTAAAAAAATAATCGATTACGTCATCACGCCCAGATGGATGACGTCACTAGTATACCATATATGCCACAATATCATAACTTAAAAATAAAAATCGACTTGTTTCGGGATTTTTCCTTAAAGTTGCCGGTTTACGAAATAACGAATTTATTCCTTTCATTTACACCATACTGTCGGTGGAAAATAGTGTCGCGCACGCTTTATTAGCAATTAAAAAACAAAGGAGTTTTGAATATTGTATTGCAAAAAACTCTTCGGGATTTCATCAATCGATGTTTAAAGAATATATACCTTCCTTGGCAACATTAAAATTTTCAGTTTTTCACATAGTTTTTGAGGGTTAAAAATGGCCGATTTCGCAATTTTTCAGTTTTTAATCGCTTATATGTCAAAAACTATCATTTTTAGAGAAAAGTCACTAAAGACCTTTTCTGTTTGGAATGATCCAAAAAACCTAAAAAAACTTTTTTCCATGCAAAAAAAATATTTTTAGGAAAAAAAACAAAAAAAACGTTTAAAAAATTTTTGACCACTTTTGGTCCTGGCAACATGCAAATTTGTTAAAAGGAGTCCTTTTTTAGTAAGATTGTGCAAAAAATCCGAATTAGAATATTTTTCCTAGCGGATGCGCAGTGGCTTTCTGGACTAATTCGCATTAAATACTAAGAGTTATTAGCGACATAAGTTACATTAGATTACTTTACAAATATTTTTACATTAAAATTACAACTGATGAAATAGACCTACATTCTTCAAAACGTTTATAACATTTACCTGATTACAGTCTTCTTTTAAAATAAATGTAAGGGAAAAGAAATGAAAGGCAGTATTTACAAGACAGTCGTCACACCAATAATACGGCAGAAACACGACCTGATATAGAAAGGACAAAAAGAATGCTAGAAATAGCAGATATGAAAACACTTCGAAAAATCGACGGTAAGACACTATGGGATAGAGCTAGAAGACGGAGATGCAAGGTGGACAATACTAATAACTTGATGAAAAACTGAAGAGTAGAATGGAACGACCACATAAACCGAATGACAACAAATAGAATAGTAAGAACAGCGAGAGAGGGTTCCCCAATAGGAAGACGATCAGTTAGTCTAGGCGCCAAATAGAGGTCACCATGTCCTTTTTAATTCTGATGGACAAACTCAACGGTTTCTTATAGATTTTTGGCTGCTGATTACGAATTTCGAGGGTAGATTTCGATCCGAGTGGTCAAAAAATGGTTATATACTATTTGATTGTTTATAACTTGTTTATAAGGCTCTGGCTCATAAACTAAATAGGTTAAAAAATAATGTTTCAAATAAAATTTGTTCGTTAATAAAATCCTTTTCAATTCTGGACAAACTTAAAACGGTGTCTTATGGATTTTTGGCTGCTGATTACGAATTTCGAGGGTGGAATTCAATCCGAGTTGTCAAAAATTGTTATAAACAATTTAATTGTTTATTTAATTAGACTTAATTTAGACTTTTGATAGGAGTTACCGCTAGGGCATCTATGCCATTTCGTTCGTTGCGATCCGTGACTGCACGCCGGGGTTTGTTTTGGTTGGATCAGGGAGAGCAGCATATGTGCCTCCTGATGAGAGACTAATAAGTTTCGAAACCGGTAGAGGTGCTTGCGGCACTCTCTGATTGGACTAGAATATCGCGCGGCTGTAGTTTCGTGTTGCAATGACATTGAAAATGGTTATTCATTTTTGATTTATTTTACTCTGTTTGGAGTACAAAGGGAACTATTCTCGTTGGAACTTTACCGCGCTGAGCAGATGGGACGTGAATTATATATTGTAGAATTCCCTCATCTTCCTTAGTCTCGGCATCCGTATGGCTTGCAAATTGTAGAAGCCTCGGAGGTGTAACCAGAGAAGGTTCCCATTGTTTTCATTCTGGTGGGATGTAGAGTAGTATTATGTTGCTTTATATGCCATTAGACTGAAAACTTAGACTTTTGATAGCAGTTGCCGCTAGGGCATCTATGCCATTTCGTTCGTTGCGATCCGTGACTGCACGCCGGGGTTTGTTTTGGTTGGATCAGGGAGAGAAGCATATGTGCCTCCTGATGAGAGACTAATAAGTTTCGAAACCGGTAGAGGTGCTTGCGGCACTCTCTGATTGGACTAGAATATCGCGCGGCTGTAGTTTCGTGTTGCAACGACATTGAAAATGGTTATTCATTTTTGTTTATAAATTGTTTATAAGGCTCTGGCTCATACACTAAAAGAGATAAAAAATAATGTTTCAAATAAAATTTGTTATTTAATAAAAAACGAAGAAAAAAACGTTTACTAAACTTAAATCCAATAATCATAACTCAAGATATTGTAAAATTAGTGCACAGTGCAAATTTCAAATTGCAAAATAAGTATTTTTCGAAGCTTTATCCATCGTAACTCGGCTTCTACGCATGTAAATGAGCCTTAGAAGGTCTCATTTTAAAGTTATACTAGTTTGAAGCTAATATTTTCTTAAAAAATTGTACATTAATTTGTTTGTAAGGGTTTCAAACAAATTTGAGCTATAAACATTTGTAATTTAATTAACAATAAATATAAAAGAACTAAAAAAGGAACATTTTGAGCTTAAGAAAATGTTTGTATGTTTATTTTTGGCCAAGATATCGATATTTTAATAGCGCGCTCTGAGGCGCGGGATTGGCTCACCGCGTAAAGGTTCACGCGCTAACTTCTCGATGCAAATTATAATTTCTATGTATACAGGGTGTCCAGAAACTCTACCGACAAACGAAGACAGGAGATTCCTCAGATAATTTTAAGACAATTTAACCCAATTCACCTAGTCCAAAAATGCTTCTTAAGGGAGCTAGAGCTCTTTGAAGATGACGTCATAAATTAGTTTTTCTTAAATACCTCCAGAACGCTTCTATTTAGAAAAACAAAAATTGGTGTGCGTATTTACTTTTCAGAGATAAATGGATTCCATCCATTGCAAATTTCTAGTACCGGTCATAGGCGTCCGTTTTGGGTAGAGCAAAGGGTATTTTATCGCATAACTTTTTTGTCCTTAACTTTTATGCATTTTTGACACCTGATTATTAAATGGTGAGGTATTATAGTAGTAAAAGGTACTCTTACTTTAAGTCGGTAGGACACACCGTTTTCTAGAAAAATCGATTTGAAAGTTTTTCGTTTTTGGAATTTGAAAAAAAATTGAAAGAAATTTTTAACAAAAAACGAAGTTTTTTACCAACATAAAGTAAGAGTAACTTTTAGTACTCGAATACCTCATAATTTAATAATCTAATGTCAAAAATGCTCAAAAATTCAAGACAAAAAGTTATGGTATAAAATAACTGTTGACCTACCCAAAAGGGACGGCTATGAAATCGATTTATCTCTGGAATATAAATAAATGTACCAGTTTTCGTCTTTCTAAACAATTTTTTTTAATTTTTTTTTTTTTTTTTTTTATTCAAAAAGCGAAAAATTTTCAAATCGATTTTTCTAGAAAACGGTGTGTCCTACCGATTTAAAACGAGAGTACCTTTTAGTACTAGAATACTTCACAATTTAATAATCCAGTGTCAGAAATTCATAAAAGTTAAGGATAAAAAAGTTATGGGATAAAATAACCGTTGCCCTACCCAAAACGGACGCCTATGATCGGTACTAGAAATTTGAAATGGGTGGATTAGATTTATATCTTGAAGATAAATACGTGTACTAATTTTTGTTTTTCTAAATAGAAGCGTTCTGGAGTTATTTAAGAAAAACTAATTAAAATACGCCATTTTCAAAGAGCTCTAGCTCCCTTAGGAAGCATTTTCGGACTAAGCGAATTGGGTTAAATTATCTTAAAATTATCTGAAGAATCTCCTGTCTTCGTTTGTCGGTAGAGTTTCTGGACACCCTGTATATACGTTATCTTTTTTTTTCATTTTTGAAGATCCTAATAAAATTTTATCATATAATTCTTATAATTAATTCATCATACTGTACCTCATATCACCTCTCATTATATTTACTTTGTCTTCTATTTTTGTACTAAATGAGAAAATAAACATTAAAAACTAATATTTCAGAAATATTACTAAGAAGTAAGTAAATATTATTTATTAATACTATTTTTACAAACATTATCTTTCATGCATCTGCATCGAGATATAGCTTTTTTACATCTGCACAAGTTCTTTATTGCAATTTTTACAGTTATATGGTGGTACTAAGTCTGTTCTTGCAGGCAGTAAAACTATAACTTTCTGGGGCTTCATCAGAGTCTAATTATACATATGATATCCATATAAAGTGGATCTAGTTCTTTTGCAAAATCATTAAGGCACGTCAGTTGTGTGTATGCCGCCACAACATAAATGCTCGTTTTATATGCAATGATGATGCTGTAAAAGAACTCGATCCATTTTTATATATACAGTATGTCCCTGTAAGTTGTATCCATATGGAAAACTTTTTTATTATTATTTAACGAAAAAAAGTGATTCTTCATAAAAAGCTCTGCATGGTCCAAAACCTAAGATTTAACCATCAAATATCAAATTTTTTGAATATTATACGAGGTATGTCAAAAAGTTTGAATTTCACTCAAGAGTAAAGTAACTTTATTTTTCACAATATTGAAAATTGCTATTATGAAAAGTTGTTTGGGATTAAAAACTATTCTCTAGTAGGCAATTAAATCCTTCTAATTGAAAAAATAATTTTTTGAAAAATTATGGATAACTAACATTATTTTCAGTTATTTCAATTCAGATAACTATTTTATTATTAATTTTACGAAAAAAAGTGATTCCTGATAAAAAGTTCTGCATGACCTAAAACCTAAAATACAACCATCTTATGTCAAATTTTATCCATTTTATACGAGGTATGTCAAAAAATATGAATTTCGCTCAAGAGTAAAATACGTTTATTTTTCACAATATCGAAAATTGCTATTATGAAAAGTTATTTAGAATTAAAAACCATTTTTCAGTATGTAGTTACATCCTTCTAATTGAAATATTCTGAACTATAAAGGTATTTTACTTTTGATCTAAATTTATTTTTTTGACATACCTCGTATAAAATTGATAAAATTTGATGTAAGATGGTTGTGTTTTAGGTTTTAGGCTATCCAGAACTGTTTATTAAGAATCACTTTTTTTCGTAAAATTAATAATAAAAGAGTTATCAGAATTGAAATACTGAAAATAATGTTAGTTATCATAATTTTTCAAAAAAAAAAATTTTCAATTAGAAGGATGTAATTGCATATTAGAATATAGTTTTTAATTCCAAACAAGTTTTCATAATAGCAATTTTCAATATTGTGAAAAATAAAGCTACTTTACTCTTGAGTGAAATTCAAACTTTTTGACATATTTTTTATGAAGAATCACTTTTTTTCGTAAAATTAATAATAAAAAAGTTTTCCATATGGATACAACTTACAGGGACATACTGTATATGGATATCACATATTGGCTCATTTGCATGCGTAGAAGCTAGAGATGGCGGTTGTTGACAAAACACCGGTTTTTGGTTATACCGTTTTTTACCTACGGTTTAACCTGGCTGTTATAACCGGTCAAAAAAACCGGTTTTTCCAAAAACCGGTTTTCGGTTTACTTAGTCTATAGCTATAGTCAATACAGAGTAGATTACAATTACATTGCTCTTTACTTTGCGATACTCCATTCGAGTTGATATCAGTCATCAGTGTTGTCAAATCGGTTTCAGTCAGCTTAAACTTGATCGTTCGAGTGCGAGCTAGGGATGGGAAATACCTACCGGTTTAAACCTAAAACCGGTTTTTTTACTTCCCAATAACCGGTTTTACCGGTTGTTTTTTTTGTCCCGGTTATAACCGGTTTTTCTTTTTAAAGTAAAAACCGGTTATTAGGTTTTTACGGTGATTAGGATTAGGTTAGGTATTATTTTGGATCCGAATTATTATTATTCTCAAGTAATTATTCCAAACAAAACCATCATTCAAACTTTATTTTATTCTATAAAATACAGAAGCAAACTGAAAGTGCAATCTCACATCAGCCAGAAACAATTATTAAGTTTTATTATAATATTTCCTTGAAAAGGTATTTATAATCATAATATTTACATAAGAAGTGATCTGGTTGAATTAGACGCAAACATCATCTATTTTCACACTTAACTTGACATTGAAAGTGGGTGAATTACTTTTTCTGATTACCAAAAATAATGCTCTGGCTATGAATATCGAATTACTGATTACGAATACGAATCTCCAAGAATTTCGCTACGTTTTCAAAACGAAACACTTATACAGGAAATATTAAATGAGTTAAAATGTACCTATTCTACAAATATACAAACGTGTTAAAAATAATACATGTTCTTTCGATAGTACTAATTTTGATCATGTTCATATCGAGTCGAATTGAGTATCGCAAACTAAAGTGTATTGTAAATATAACTTTGTAACCTATTGGATTAAAAAAAAACAAAAACCGGTTTTTCCAAAAACCGGTTTTTTGGCCGGTTATAACCGCCAGGTTAAACCGTAAGCAAAAAACCGGTATAACCGAAAACCGGTATTGTGTCAAAAACCGCCATCCCTAGTGCGAGCGGCGAAAAAGTTTCTAATTTTTTTCTGAATTCACTATTTTTCCACTTATCTGGTTTTTCACCGGTTATTATTTTAAAATTAAAAACCGGTTATAACCGGGGCAAAAAAACAACCAGAAAAACCGATTATTGCGGAGTAAAAAACGGGTTTTAGGTTATAACCGATAGGATTTTCCCATCCATGGTAGAAGCCGAGTTACGATCGATAAAGCGTCGAAAAATACTTGACTATGAGCCGATTTTGCGCCTCATAATGCGTCATTAAAATATCGATATCTTGACCAAAAATAAACTTACATTTTAAAACAGAAAAAAAAAACATAAAAGAAACATTATTTTAAAAAGCTCAAAATGTTCCTTTTGAGTTATTGTATCATTATTTACAGCTCAAACTTACTAGAAACCCTTATAAACAAATGAATGTACAATTTTCTTAAGAGAATTATAATTTCAAACGGGTATAACTTTAAAATAAATGAAGATAAAGTAATTTAACAAACTTTCTTTGGAAGCCTAGTAATTAAGCTTCGAAACGAGATATTCTAAGGCTCATTTACATGCGTAGAAGCTGAGTTACGATCGATGAAGCTTCGAAAAATACTTATTTTGCAATTTCCAATTTGCATTGTCCACTAATTTTACAATATCTTGAGTTCTAACTGTTGGATTTAAGTTTAGTAAACGTTTTTTTCTTCGTTTTTTATTAACGAACAAATTTTATTTGAAACATTCTTTTTTATCTCTTTTAGTTTATGGGCCAGAGCTTTATAAACCATTTATAAACAATTAAATTGTTTATAACAATTTTTTGACCACTCGTATCGAAATCCACCCTCGAAATTCGTAATCAGCTGCCAAAAATCCATAAGAAACCGTTGAATTTGTCATCAGAATTGAAAAGGACACGATGACCCCACTGGCGCCTAGACCAAGTGGGAAGACCACGAAAACGATGGAATGACAACTTACTGGAGGCACATTGAAAAACATACAGAGTCCTGTCTACACAAAAAGAAGAAGAAGACGATATTTTAGCTTCCGAGTTGAAGGCGATTGAGATGTCCACCTATCTACAGAGGCAATCACGATGCAAGGTTATAGTGGTGTTAAGAATATCAAAACTGGGAACCAAATAATACTTGGGCTACAGTTTGATTCTACGACGAATCTAGATTTGTATTCAATCAGAGTCTCGTCGACTAAGAGTGTAGAGACGATCTGAAAATGTAGAACGCTTAAGACATGTACAGGAAGTTAGTGCATACAGAAATGGTAATGGTATAGTAATCATATGGAGTGGAATAATAATCGGTGACAGAACGGACATCGTTTTTCCAGACTGCTTCCTTACAGCTAAGTAGTACCTCGACACCAGCCTTCAACCTATTGCTGGTACTGTTGGTCACAACTTCTACCTCATGCATGATAATGCTCGTCTACATGTCGCACGCCTAGTGACCAACCAGCTTGCCAACGAAGGTATTGATTTTTTGTCTTGGCTAGCACAGTCCTCCGACCTGAATATCAAAATTTATAAATCAAACAGGATGCCGAGCAATCCTGTATAATTTATAAATTTTGAAAATCTCAGGAGGTGTAACCAAAGAAAGTATTCCACCTGTTGTCAATCTGGTGGTATGGAGACGATATTTATTGTTGTTTTCTGTTCTACTTCGATTGATAACTTACTTTTTTAATAGTTTTCGATTTATTCGCTATCGAAAGTGTTAGTTTTATATCGAAAAAATCAATGTTTTTACTCATATAATATAATATACTGGGAAAGACCGGCCCTGGCAAGGTATGGTGAAGTTGTACTGATATTGTACTCCTAGTTTTTACTTAAAACAAGTGGTATTATTGAATAGTTTTTTTTAAATTAAAGTGTTTATCTGCTAGATACTACTACGTAAGTCATCTATAAGTAATTATTACTTTATTATTGTGAAAAGAAAACGTCAAATAATAAATATACACCACCGTTCAATCATTTTGTGAGGTTAGCTAGCATGCGGTTGGTTTGTCACTTACCAGAGCCGGACTGAAGCTTTCGCCACCGCAGCTTAAAATGACCTCACACAATGTAAACACACCTTCCGATCTAACCAGTCCAGTAAATCAACGTTCGAATATCACAAACAGTTATGCATCAGCCGCTTCAAATTCTTTTCCGAGTAAGACCCAAGCAATTGTATTTAGTTGTATCGATAATGCTAAACTGCAGGATTATTTAATTCCGTTGGGCACAATAATCAGCCCAAAAAATATTATTTTTTCATCTAGATTATCTCATAATAGAATCTGCATGTATTTGGCAAACAAAACCGTAGTAGATAATTTCATGCAACAACATGGCTCTATAGAAGTACTCGGCGAAGTTGTAACAGCACGGAGACTTGTCTCTCCAGCAGAAAGACTAGTCTTGTCTGGTGTCTGCCCGTCAATGCCTCATCAAGCATTAGTTGAAGAATTACAGAATATTGGTTTAAAGCTTATTTCCCCAATAACATTTCTGAAAATTAGCTCAACTCTTCCCGAATATAGTCACATATTGAGCTTTCGGAGGCAAGTTTATGTAAGCCCTATAACATCACCAATTCCAGATTCTATTCTAATAAATTTCGACCAAACACCTTACCGCATATTTTTGTCACAAGGTACACTCAGCTGCTTTATTTGCAAAAACACAGGACACATATCATCCCAATGCAATAACAGTTCAGTAACGGAATCAACTCATATTGATTTAAACAATGAAGTACCAAATCAAACAGATCCAACAAGTATATTACACAAGTTACCAAACACTCAGCAGTCATCAAGTTATGCATTATCAAATCCGAGCATATCACCTACACCTACAAATCTCCATGACCAAGAAATTACTAATACTCCTACTCATAGCAACACTTTCAGTCATCCACATTCAGCGGCAATACCGTTTTCACAAACTCCTAAAGCAATATCCTCCAATCTATCAGCACCTCTTCCATTAGATACAACTGCAGAAAACTCCAATAAAACTGATACATCACCACAACTTTCCGAAACAACCATTTCAACCAATCTTACAATCAAAACTTCAAGCTCGACTTCTGTCATTACCAATGAGTCTGCTCCAGTACTTCCAAAGGTAATAAAGCCACAACATCTAAGTGAAAACTCTAATAGCACTTGCGAAAACGCAAGTTCTTCCATAAAACGCAGTATTGGTGAGATCGATACTCCTCCTTCAGACTCAGCAATTTCATCACAAAATCTGTTTGCAAAACCCAAATCTTCTAAACCAAAAAAACCGCGTTCATCTAAAGTCCCATCGACACGGGAAACTCTTGAAAATTTTATTGATAATCATACCCCACCATTCGTTTTAAATTACCACCAATTGTCCTTACTGATTGATAATGTTCAAGGCTCCCCCGACACTATTAGCGTCGTTAAAGAATTTACAACTGATATGCCTGGTTTACTCTATCTTTTACAAAGCAGCTATCAATATGCAAATGATAGATCTACAAAAACTAAGTTTACAAAACTTCAAAAGAAACTTCTTAACCATTTAGGGAAAGAGATTTCTGACTTAGACAGTGACTCTTCTGTAGATAATTGCTCAGTATCATCTAACTCCGAATCTGTTAACAACATTCAACTCGATACTTCAATGGAACATTGATGGATTTTTCCATGGTCTTTCCCAAGCTCATGAACATGGAAGAAGCGTTCAATTTGTATGGGTTCCCTCACACGTCAGAATAACAGGAAATGAAGAAGCTGACAGGACTGCACGAGAGGCAATTTTAAGTGATTTTTCGGAGCCGATAGACAAGTGTGTTTCCAGTGACTTAAAAGCTTATTTTAAAAAAAAGTGTTGTGTTTGTGGCGAAATGAGTGGTCTCAATCTAATTCTAAGTTTAATAAAATAAAAAATAATGTGTCTCAGTGGTTTCCATCGTCGCGCAATAGACGAGAACAAATTGCGGTTGCGCGTTTACGTCTAGGACATACCAGGTTAACGCACTCTTACCTTTTCACAAAGAGTAATCCACCTATATGCGATCAGTGTAACGTCCGATTAACAGTCGAACACTTTTTAATAGTTTGTAGTAAATATGACCAAGAAAGACAGCGCTACAAGATCCCAAACGCTCTACCACAGGCTCTTGGTCAAAATTATTCCTGCGACAATATAGTTAATTATCTAAAATCCATAAACATTTTTTTTACGTAGAAAAATTTACCTCAATTTTTTACGTAGAAAAATTTTTTCAAACCAAGTTTTTGGGAACGAAATAACCTACAATTTCATATTTAAATATTTTTTCGTATCTCTGATGCTGCTAATCTTTCTATTCTGAATAAAATGGCATTTTTTACCAAACTACAAAAATTCGTTATTCACTTTTAACTCCAGTCTGTTAAAAAGTAATCATTCTAATGCAGTCAAACTTCTAGAATCTATTATTAATACATAAATAAAGAAGAATGAATAATAGCCCAGTAAATGAACGGGAAATACGGCGATACCGTGTAATTTTCAGGGACAACTCCGAATTGCATGAAAATCTGGATTTAGGTTCTACTTACCCTCCATTTCAAAGTTGAAATTGGGGGGTGACAGTCATCCCTTCTCGGGGGTGAAAAAACATACGTTTAAGATAAGACCGGAAATGGATAAATTGACTGATTTTAAGCAACTTTTGTTCTATATAGTTTTTTATGTGAGTCAATAAGGTTCGAGTTATTTGCGATTGAAAATGTTTATTTTTCGACAAAAAAACTACGTTTTCAGACGGTTTTTCGCAAATAACTCAAAAAGTAAATATTTGATCGAAAAAAAAAATATTCCTAGCAAAAGTGTAGCTTATAAGAATTCAAAAAAAATGGTGTATCAGTTAAGTATATCAATTGAGTAACAACAAAAATGTAGATAATGGTGAACACGTTCTTATTCGTCTAATTCCAAATCGAATGTTTCAAGGTGAAATCACCGAAAAACTAAACAATTTTCGGGAAAAATGCATTTAAACTTTTTTAAAGTGTTTATAAAAAGCTTTATTTTAATTGTTTATACAAGTTTCTAGCATTACAAATAAGCGAGTTACGCTCAAAATAAAGTTGGTCCTCTTTTTTTTTTGGTAAAAAAATTATGAAAATCTCCCCGTGTTTAGCTCCCCAAATGAAATTAATCGCTACCTCTTTACAAACAATTTACTTACTTATCTATTTTTTATATGATCTGTCGGTCTCACTGGTTTAAGTGTTTATTTTTGAAAGGGCTATAGTTAAAAAAGCTTGAACGGGTCACGTAATCACGAGTGTATGCAAATTTTGAACAGCCATATCTTAACCAATTTTTGTCTTACGGAAAAAAATGAAACAAGCATATTTATAATAGCAAAACCTACATTTTTTACTGGATAAGATTTTTCTTATCACTAATACTCTTTAAGTGATTTTGAAAAAAGGAAATTTTTCAAAAATTTTTACAATTTTTTTTTACTATAAAACCAATTTTTTTTTTTTCAAAAATAAGCACTTCAAACCAATAAAGCTTACAGGTCATATAAACAATCCACATAGAGTTAAAATAAATGGTAAAGCGGTAACGATTAATTTTATTTAGGGTACTAAATAGAGGCAGATTTTTACGATTTTTTTTATCAGAAAAATGGGCCAACTTTTTTTCCAGTGTAATTCGTTTATTTTTGATGCTAGAAACTTTCGTAAAAAAAACAAATGTAAAACTTTTTTTAGATACTTTAAAAATTTTAATAAGCTTTTCCCGAAAAGTGCTTGATTTTTCGGTGATTTCGCGTTGAATTATTCGATTTGGAATTGGACGAATAAGAACGAATTTTTCATGTGCTACAACTTTGTTTTTACTCAATTTATAGACTTTACACTGATAAACAATTTTTTTCAATTTTTTATAAGCTACACTTTGGCTAGGAATATTTTTTTCAATAAATTATTCACTTTTTGAGTTATTTGCGAAAAACGGTCTGAAAACGTAATTTTATTGTCGAAAAATCAACATTTTCAATCGCGAATAACTCGAAAAGTATTGACTTACGTAAAAAACTTTATAGAACGACAATTGCTTATAATCTGTCAATTTATTCATTTCCGGGTTTATTTTAAACAAGCGTTTTTCACCCCCCGAGAAGGGGTGACTGTCACCCCCCAAGTAAAAGCAACCAACGGCACAATTTCAACTTTGAAGTGGAGGGTAAGTAGAACCTAAATCCAAATTTCCATGCAATTCGGAGTTGCCCCTGAAAATTACACTTCAAAACGGTCATTTATTGGGCTATAAGGCCAATGACTAAAAACACCGCTAACTTACATTATTATGCTTCCAATTTGATTTCTCCTTTTTTTTCATAAAAATATATTGATTTTTTACCGTAACTTTTTAATTTTTATCTTAGAAAGTTTTGTAAAAAAGAAATTTTATAGGTCTTTACAAGGACTATAAGACTATTAATATTAAATATTTTTAAAATCCCAAGTTGCAAAAAGAGGTGAAGTTGAAAATGTTGGTAAAGGTGGTTTTTGCATGTTACTAAAAGTTTTAATTGTCAATATCTCACTCAATTTTTGCAGTAGAAAAAATTTTTGCAAACCAGGATCTTGGGAATTAAATAAGCTACAATTTTATGTTTAAACATTTTTTTTAATAAATCATACAGAAGTAAAAAAACTGTACGTTTGTACAATGGTATAAAAAAGTTTATTAAAACCATTAAAAGTGATCCAAAAGGATTCGCAAAACGTTTTAGATCTAGATCAGATCATCTTCAGTGCCTAGAACGAAGTATTTCCACGTTAGAATGAATATGCAAAAGGTTAAAATTGTGACTAGTTGAAGAAAAAATGTGGTAATACTTACGTTCTGCTTAGTACATGAAACTAGCAACCTTATGAAATTGGTAACAACGAGAAATAAGGTTTACATGATACTTATATAATATTTATAGCGATTGGGAGTCGATGTTAAAAGATTGACTTGGATGATGATTGAAAGGGGATTTTCCCATTGATTTTATTTTTCCTAATCTTTCTATTCTGAAGAAAATGCCATTTTTTCCAAACCACATAAATTCGTGATTCGCTTTTAACTCCATTTTTTTAAAAACTAATCATTCCAAGCCAGTCAAACTTCTGCAACCTATTAATAATACATAAATAAAGACCAAATAAGGTCAATGACTAATTTTAATTGGGATGGTGATTAAGGGGTTGATTCCGATCACTTTTTCGGCGAAAAAAATAGGGACTGACATTATAAGTCACTTAATTTTTGAGCTAGAGACTTTTTTATTTCTGGAGATAAATATTTTTAAATACTTTAAGTTAGTTTGAACAAATTATCCCCGAAAAATGCATAGTTTTCCCGTCTTTTGACTTTGAAACTACAGTATTTAGCATTTAACGAAGGGAAGCTGACATATAATAAAGTATAGTTCGATCACTATTGGTTTTAAAGAAAATTAAAAAAAAAACGGTTTTATTTATTTTTTCAAAAGGTACATTTTTGTAAAATAAAGTGGTTTTGATAAAACGAAAACTTTTGGAGTTATTAGCAGAAAACTAATTAAAAACATTGATTTTTTCGATATAAAACTAACACTTTCGATAGCGAATAAATCGAAAATTATTAATTTTATCAAAAAAATGTATAGAAAGAATATTTTTTTTGCTTAGAAAGAATATTTTTACCAAAGTCAAAATGTAATAAAAAATGTCCACCCCCGAGATGGGGTGACAACCACCTCCATGGTAAAAGCACCTCTCAGCATCATATAGATTTTGAACCTTTGACTATCCACTACTTATTCTCAAATTTTCAAGCAAATCGATCCACTCTGTAAATATTGCGAGGTTTTGTCCTATTTTAAGCTTTATAATATATAATATTTTAAGCTAATAGCATTACTTGGACTACTATTAGGTCTCTTTCTAAAAATATCCCTTGACTTTTCCGATGGGTGTATTTTATTTATCAAAAAAGGCATTGAAAACTTACGTTAGGATTTCTTTTGTAATTGCACTGGAGCAATCCCCAGATCTTATCAGCAAAGGGTACCTTTCCTGAAAATTAATAAATTATCATTAGTAAATGTTGTTAACCAATAACCATGTGATAAAAGCTTTTTATCATATTTATTTGTCGCTGATAAAAACCTCAGTTGTTGTTTAAAAAATAATAATTTTAGATAAGATTTTACGTTTCATTGATTAAGAAAACATGTGTGAAATAGTAAAAAACACAATATATAGTAAAATGTATTGTAAATAAATAGGTAGATAACACAGGCCAACGAAAAAAAAAGATTTAAAAACTTTTCTTGTAAATCTATGTGAATCCTATGTATTTTTTGGCGCTAAAAAAGAATCTGAAATTAGATTTTACGTATTGTAACATTTTTTTATATAATAGGATTGGCCTGTGTAATTAATTGATGGATTCGACCGTTACTTGATGGAAGTTCATTTTATCTAACAATAAAACACTGAAAACGTTTGTTTTCTATACTTCCACAACATTTATTACAACTATGTGACTACAGCTGTTTCGGCAGAGTGCCTTTCTCAAGTGATTTAGATTACTAAGGGTTTGCCTTTAACTAAAGAGGTTGAGGAGTGGAGAGCTGTTTGTATCGAGTTGGTCATTCAGAATTATATCTGTTTTTTTAATTTATTAATTTCCATAGATTCTAATAAAGATAGCTTAAGGCCTTTATTTTGAATATGCAGAATTTGAAACTCTTCATTAAAAGAATGATTATGATCAAGAAGGTGAAGAAGTGTCTGTTTTTTTATTGTTGAAAGCCCTTTTGTGTTCTGCTATCCGTTTGTCAAAGGTGCTGCCAGTTTGACCGATGTAAGTTTTCGGACAATCACCACAAGTTAGTTTGTAAACACCACTCTTTAGTTGTTTTCTCTTTCGGCTCTTATCGTTCTTTATATATTTGCTTAAGTTGTTGTTAGTTCTGAGAGCTGGTGTTATTCCTTTCTTTTATATGTATCTGGCTATTTTTGTTGTTGTCTGGCCAATATATGTGACAGAGCAGAAGGTACTGGGTTCTTGCTGTGGTTGTGGATAGACTAATTTCAGGGCTTTCTTATGAAGTTTTTGGTTTAAAATTTTATTAATTGTTTGTTCGTTATAGTCATTGTTTACTGCTATTTGTTTAATGATGTTCAGTTCTATTTCGAAGTTATTTTTTGACATGGTAATTTCTGTCAGTCTATGTATCATGCTATAGTAGGCTGCTAATTTGTGTTGTGTAGGATGGAAACCATAAACCTACCCATACTGACACAACTATACACAATTCATCATCCCATCCTACACAACACAAATTAGCAGCCTACCATAGCATGATATTATACATAGACTGACAGACTATACATAGACTGACAGAAATTCCCATGTCAAAAAATAACTTCGAAATAGAACTGACAAAGAATATAACGAACAAACAATTAATAAAATTTTAAACCAAAAACTCCATAAGAAAGCCCTGAAATTAGTGTATCCACCACCACAGAAAGAACCCAGTTCCTTCTGTTCTATCACATATACTGGCAAGATAACAACAAAAACAGCCAGAAACATAAAAAAGAAAGGAATAACACCAGCTTTCAGAACTAACAACAACTTGAGGAAATATATTAAGAACAACAAGGGCCAAAAGAGAAAACAATTACAGAGTGGAGTCTACAAACCAACTTGTGGTGACTGTCCGAAAACTTACATCGGTCAAACTGACAGAACCTTTGGCAAACGGATAGCAGAACACAAATGGCTTTCAACAATAGAAAATCAGACACTTCTATATACGCACTTCACCTTCTAGATCATAATCAGTCTTTTAATGAAGAGTATCAATTCTGTATATTTAAAATAAAGGCCTTAAGTTATCTTCATTAGAATCTATGGAAATTAATAAATTAAAAAATACACATATAATTCTGAATGAACAACTCGAGATAAACTAAATCACTTGAGAATGCCACTCTGCCGAAACAGCTGTAGTCACATAGTTATAATAAATTTTGTGGAAGTATAGAAAACAAAAGTTTTCAGTGTTTTATTGTTAGGTAGATTATTACTTTAAAATAATAAAAAGAGAAAGAATGGGATATAATCGTATTTTTTAAGTTATTTTGAAATTCCTAGCTGAGCGCTTTCAGCTTACAAACCTACCATCAGGACTATGTGTTTATGCCGTCTTATTCTTTTATTTTTGCCTTTTTTATGACGTGGCAACGTGGTAGTTTCATACCAATATATCATCATATCATCATACGATAAAGTGAGTAGAAAAACAGCAGTCGCAAGCAACAGTTGCTTACGAAAAGGTTCGTAAAGCATACGCGTGAAACACCACGGCTTGGGCGAAACAATCCCATCTTATCGTGCATATCTCTTCAAAGTGTTGTGTCGTGTTTATCCAAACTTTAGACAGTTTCCGGACTTAATCTTATATTTTACTGTTTAATTTTAGTGTCTTAGAGCTAATAAAGTCAATAGCTTTCACACGTTGTAATCACTTAACCACCCGTGTTGAGCTGCCCCCCCCCCACTTGCAAAAATTAAAAAACAAATAGCCCTGATTTATGAGCTATTTATGAGCTCTCATATTCCGCAAATTAAAAATTTGAGCTCGTTCCACTGAGCAGGAATTTAATATTTTAGTGGGGGAGCTGAGTCAGCCCCCCCCCCACTAATTAAAAATAGGAATATTGAATCGACTTTTGCGGCAGAATTACGAGCTATTTATGAGCTCTTGAAATGATATAGTTTCGATTTTTGAGCTCATCCCCTTCACCCCCAAATAACCCTTTAATTGATTTAACCTAAGAGAAAAATGCTGAGGAAACTTAAAATATACCGTATTGCGGATATAATTCCTATAGCTTATATATTCTAAGAATAAACTATTAAATAACGTGCATTTCGATTATTGAGCTACAACCCCTTCGCAAGAAAACTACCCCATCTTCCCGGCTTAAGAGGGAGTTGTACTTAAAATGCATTAAATTAAAAATTTGGCGACTACATATCATTTAATAATTTATGAGATCACAAACTACGCGCATTTGGATCAGTCAATTGCAATTTATTTTGTATAGTGCAGTCACTGAAGGTAAAAATCAACGATTACCTTCAATTTCGGTAAATCTTCATCGATTTTCACGAAAATTGGTCAGTGGTTAGAGGATACCTCAAGAAACAAAGGTGACATGGTGCCACCTTGCGCCTTTACCCTGAGTGTGGATACCGCCCCTTCTCGGGGGTGAAAATTATTTTATAAAAAATAACTTTACAAATTAATAAAAGGACAAATTATAAGCAACATTTGTTATATAAAGTTATTAAAATAAGTCAATGCTTTTTAAGTTATTAAAGATCAAAGATTTTAATTATTCGTGAAAAAATGCATGTTTTGAAGCGGTTTTTCGTAAATCACTGAAAAACTGTAAGTTTTTACAAAAGAGTTAATAATAGTTTAATTCGTATAGCTTATATTCTAAGAATAAACTCTTAAATCACGCGCATATCGACTATTGAGCTACAACCCCTTCGCAAGAAAACCATTCCATATTCCCGGCTTAAGAGAGAGTTGTACTTAAAATAATTTAAATTAATTATTTGGCGACTACATATCGTTTAATAATTTATGAGCTCGCAAAATATACGCATCTTAATTATTGAATTGGAATTTTCTTTCTATAGTGCAGTCACTGAAGGTAAAAATCAACTATGACCTTCAATTTCGGTAAATCTCCATTCATTATCACGAAAATTGCTGAGCGGATAGAGGATACCTCAAGAAACAAAATTAACAAAAACAACTTGCGGTTTTAGCCTGGGGTATTTGTCACCCCTTCTCGGGGGTTAAAATTACTTTATTAAAAATAACCCCACAAATAGAGAGAGGGACAAATTCTCAGCAAAATTTGTTATATAATGTTATTAAAATAAATCAATACTTTGGTTATTAAAGATCAAATATTTTAATTTTTGTGAAAGAAAATGCATGCTTTAAAGCGATTTTTCATAAATAACTCAAAAACTGTAAGTCTTTACAAAAAAGTTTTCATCACTAAAATTGAAGCTAATAAAAAATATAATAAATTGCTTACTTAAAAATAATGTTAATTTAAAGTAAGTTATAGGTAATTAAATGTATATTTTTCCTGCGACTCTTCAAATCTAAGGATTCAAGCTTAAATAACGGGAAATAGATGCATTTTATGTAACACTTACTAAATAATTGTCAAAGTACTTAGAAATACCTATCAAATGAGCTCCAGAAAAAGTTGATAGCATCAAAATTTATACTCCAAAAATTTTTCCAAAAAATGAATTTTTTTTTATTAACTCTGTTAATTTTTATGATATCAGGTACATCCAACTATTTGAAAGGTAATTTCAAGAGCTATAAAACTGTATTATATTTAATCTTTTAAATACTTTATTTTTTTAAGATAATAGTAAAGGGCTTCTGTTAAATTGTTCTCGTAGTAAAATTTAGGCTTAAACGTTTCTATCTTCGTTATTTTGATTCATACAGAAATCAAAAGACAAGTAAAATCTTTGCTAATAAAAAAAACTCAAATTTCGTTATCTATCATTTTTTACGTGTATCGAGTATTGTTGGAGTTATTATCAAAAGCAAATGATTTACGAAAATTTTAAAAATTTTGATTTTTTTAAATCATATTTTAAATAATAACTCCAACAATACTCGATACACGTAAAAAATGGTAGATAACGAAATTTGAGTTTTTTTTATTAGCAAAGATTTTACTTGTCTTTTTCTGTTCCTGATGTTATAAAAATTAAGAGAGTTATTATAAAAAAATTAATTTTTTTGGAAAAATTTTTGGAGTATATATTTTGATGCTATCACCTTTCTCTGGAGCTCATTTTATAGGTATTTCTAAGTACTTTGACAAGTATTTAGTGTTACATAAAATGCATCTCTTTCCCGTTATTTAACTTGAATCCTTAGATTTGAATAGTCGCAGAAAAAATATACATTTAATTACCTATAACTTACTTTAAGTTAACATTATTTTTAAGTAAGCAATTTATTATATTTTTAACCTTTTCACTGCGGCTAGTTATAAAAGTAGTATGGTCTCTGGTACGGCTGTTTCATGCCTGTGCTGATCAATCCGGTTGCCGCAATCAGTCGATGAAGTACTATGGCGTATAAATACGGTTCGCGCAGTGTATCAATACAGTGTATTCAGGACTGTATTTGTAATTTTGTAGAAGTAACTGTTAATCTGTTGCTGTTAGATTCTTGAAAATTAATAATTTGTGGACATAATATACCTAATACAAGACAACTGATTGAAATTTTGTTTTTGAAGATTTTTCCGACTTTTATTAGGAGTGGCAAAACTGGATATAATATGTTCTGCAATTTTCGGCCCTCATTTACAATCATTTTAATGCTAAATGCTACACACACAAAATCTTGAAAATGCGACCCAAAAATCTCAGATTATTTACTATTATTTTTGTATTTATCAAATTACCGAACATAACGCTCTTGTACTTTTTTCAAAGTCAATAATAGTTTTATCAGCGGCTGTAATTCGCACAATTGAATTCCTAAACTAAAATTAAATAAGATACGATGATAAACACTATCCTCCATAAATACAGCGAAGGGGAATCCTAAGATTTTACAAGTAAATCCTCCAGAGTGCGTGCCTGTATAAAAAGGCGCGGATTTATACGGCTCCCGCAGTAAAGTATAAAATTTTTAAAAGTATTGTAAATTTTGATATAATATGCCTAACTCTCTTCTATAGGCAACATACAATACGCAAACAATATCTGATTCATACGGTTGCCGCAGCGAATGCCGAAAAAGGTTACGCGTATTTATCCGGTTCCCGTTGTACGGGCACGAAATCTGTTCCCGCAGTGAAAAAGTAAATTAGCTTCAATTTTTGGGATGAAAACTTTTTTGTAAAAACTTACAGTTTTTGAGTTATTTAAAAAATCGCTTTAAAGCATGCATTTTCTTTCACAAAAATTAAAATATTTGATCTTTAATAACTCAAAAAGTATTGATTTCTTTTAATATCATTATATAACAAATTTTGCTTAGAATTTGTCCCTCTCTGGATTTGTGGGGTTACTTTTAATAAAGTAATTTTAACCCCCGAGAAGGGGTGACATATACCCCAGGCTAAAACCACAAATTGTTATTGTTAATTTTGTTTCTTGAGGTATCCTCTATCCACTCAGCAATTTTCTTGAAAATTAATGGATATTAACCGAAATCGAAGGTCACAGTTAATTTTTACTTCAGTGACTGCACTATAGAAAGAAAATTGCAATTCAATAATTGAGATGCGTATATTTTGCGAGCTGATAAATTATTAAACCTTATGTAGTCCCAAATAATGAATTTAAATTATTTTAAGTACAACTCTCTCTTAAGCCGGGAATATGGGATGGTTTTCTTGCGAAGGGGTTGTAACTCAATAGTCGAAATGCGCGTGATTTAAGAGTTTATTCTTAGAATATAAGCTATACGAATTAAACTACTATTTTTGAAGTTATACTTCTTTACGGGCGTAATGACGGTGAAATTTTATATGGAAAAACCTAGCGACCGGGCGCATGCGCATTATAACTTTGTTCTGATTGGATGTTCAAATGACATGACAAAAATTATCCAATATGGCAGCTGTGGCACAGCTGTGGGACTGTGTTTGGTTATAATGTATGCTTGTTGCGTTTTAAAATTTGTAGGGAGAGAAACAACAAACAAAAAGTTAGTTAATGGTTATACTGCCTTTTTAAATAGTTTTCATATTATATTTTTGGACTTATTTACATAGAAGAGATGATTGTTGCATGCCAATGTGAAAGCTCATCAAACTGTGCCTAGTATGAGTGCCGCAGATCTCGCTTATTCAAAGCTAAAGAATCTTTCACTGGTAAGTGTTTTATAAATAGTTGATCAAATTTTGTTATGATATTTGAACATAGCCACTTTGCACGACGCAAGTGATTGCGAAATGTATTAGTCGTTATACGGGCTCCGATACCTACCTTGAACCTACCAAAATACATAAGTAGTATGTAATACTTTTTTTTACATAATTTGATTACCATCAAAATTTATATCAATATTCACCTAATATATTGTCTTCTTACCCTATGTTTTGTTGTATTTTTTCAATTCTAAATCATTTCAATTCAAAATCAAAATAATTTGATTTACATAAGTTAAAAATGTCAAAAGGTTAATCTGTTTAGTTAGACGATCTTCGCACATAATGACAAGCTGCCTCTGTGGTGCAGATTTAATGCGGGTGAATCCCAATACAACGCAAATACCAGCCGCGTGGTAAGTTGGTTCGAATCCCAATAGAAACTTTTATTTTTTTATTTTTTTTTATACATTTTATGATTGTAAGTATATTTATTATATAATTTTATTTTCAGAAAATACGTATTTAGTTAAAAATTTTTCCGACAATTAATGTTCAGAAATCATTTGTGGCACTTTTAATGTGTTTGTGTGTGTTTTATTTTTTTATTATTTTAATTTTTGGCACTGTTTTAATAAAAATGTTTGAGAAGTATTAAGTATAAATTAATTTAATATTTAAATAAAATATAAATAAAAAGTATATTAATTTCGTTTATAATCATATAATCATATAATCATATAATAGAAGTATAACTTCTTACGTGCGTACAAAGTACACACACATTCTTTTTTTATAAAAACTTACAGTTTTTCAGTGATTTACGAAAAACCGCTTCAAAACATGCATTTTTTCACGAATAATTAAAATTTTTGATCTTTAATAACTTAAAAAGTATTGACTTATTCTAATAACTTTATATAAAAAAATGTTGCTTACAATTTGTCCTTTTATTGATTTGTGCAGTTATTTTTTATAAAATTATTTTCACCCCCGAGAAGGGGCGGTATCCACCCTCAGGGTAAAGGAGCAAGGTGGCACCATGTCACCTTTGTTTCTTGAGGTATCCTCTAACCACTGACCAATTTTCGTGAAAACCGATGAAGGTTCACCGAAATTGAAGGTAATCGTTGATTTTTACCTTCAGTGACTGCACTATACAAAATAAATTGCAATTTACTGATCCAAATGCGCGTAATTTGTGATCTCATAAATTTTTAAATGATATGTAGTCGCCAAATAATTAATTTAATGCATTTTAAGTTCAACTCTCTCTTAAGCCGGGAAGATGGGGTAGTTTTCTTGCGAAGGGGTTGTAGCTCAATAATCGAAATGCACGTGATTTAATAGTTTATTCTTAGAATATATAAGCTATAGGAATTATATCCGTAATACGATATATTTTAAGTTCCCTCAGCATTTCTCTCTTAAGTTAAATCAATTAAAGGGTTGTTTGGGGGTGAAGGGGATGAGCTCAAAAATCGAAACTATATCATTTCAAGAGCTCATAAATAGCTCGTAATTCTGCCGCAAAAATCGATTCAATATTCCTATTTTTAAGTAGTGGGGGGGCTCACTCAGCCCCCCCCACTAATATATTAAATTCCTGCTCAGTGGAACGAGCTCAAAATTTTTAATTTGTGGAATATGAGAGCTCATAAATAGCTCATAAATCAGGGCTATTTGTTTTTTAATTTTTGCAAGTGGGGGAGGGGGGGCAGCTCAACACGGGTCACTTAACCAGCATCTTATCTAAGTTATTTATCGCGTTAACTCAGTCAAATCCATGGTCTTCGAACCGTATTCGCTATGCTACAATAATGGTAGGGGAGCCCAAGCGGGGATTTTTGCAGTTACTCGAGCGCGTCAGATTAGCATATGGGGAGAAACCTGGTACCCTGCAGATGTACCTCTACCATATAATGGCTCTTAACACAGGGGAGTTCGTTAAGGGGGGCCCGAAAAAAAAATATATCCTTAAAAAAACTCGAAATTGTCAGATTAAGATAAGGTAAGTTAAGTACATGCAAAAGAGTGTATATTTCAAAAATCTGACGATTTGAGCCGGGCGTGAGGAAATGGGTGAGTCCCAAAATTTCACAAGAAAAAAACGAATATTTCGCGAAATGAATGACAAATCGAAAAACTAAGAAATACGTGCTCAATATTTTTTAAAAATCTATTGAATGATACCAAAAACGACTTCCCACGGAGAGGGGTGGGGGTAAATTTAATATTTTAAATACGAATCCCGCGATATTTCGCGAAATGAACATCAGATCGAAAAACTGTAAAATACACTTATTAAATATTTTTGAAAAATCTATCGAATGACACCAAACATGACCCCCCATGGAGGTGGGGTGGGGGGTTACTTTAAAATCTTAAATAGGAGCCCCCATTTTTTATTGCAGATTTGGATTTCTTACGTAAAAATAAGTAACTTTTATTCGAAACATTTTTTCGAATTATGGATAGATGGCGTTATAACCGGAAAAAAGGATTATTGGAAATGGAAAATTAAATTAAAAAATGGCAAGCGCCCACTTAAATGGAAAAATTTACTTAAATTTTTTTGGTTTTAGGACCTATTCTTCACAACCCAATAGGTCTCCATAACGCTCGAGTGACTGCACATTTAGCATACTTTGCTCCCCTACCATAAAGAACTTTACGTTACAACTGAAACGCAATTTAGATTTAACGACGTTTGACTTACGTCAACATTCTTATAGTACCACTAAAAAGAGAGAGTGGGATTCCATCTTAAACGGCCAGAAAAAGTTCTTGTTTTTTATAATAACTAACTTGGTTGTTGGTTGAAAATTTTACTTATAGTATATAGTCAACTAATGCCTGGTTGCACCAACAATTCTTAAGCTCGAGCTTAACCCATCTCAGCTTATAAATAGGGCCTATTAAATATGACAATCCATTGTGGCAAGCTGAAAATTGATCTAAGACTCAATGGCGTAACGCATATGTTTCGTTAATGCACGCCTTAAGCTTAAGATATGTTGGTGCAACCAGGCATTAGTTGTGTAAAGTTACAAAAAACACCAATGACAACTAACATAAAGTCTTGACCTTAGAAATTTTAAAAAGAATCGGAGCTTAAAATATTCATTGGGGATAATTTATCGATTGAGTTATTTTAGCCCTTCAATCTCTTTTCACTATGTATACTGACCGGCACAAAAAACGGCCACCCCAAAAAATGGGTAATATTTGATGTCTTGAATTTCCTAAACCTGTTGTCGGAGTTAAGTGATTTTTTTAATATGCCATAGCCTTGATCTCGAACAAAATTTCTGTAATAATATTCTTGCTGGAAAGCTAAACTATCATTGTATACCGGGTGTACCAATCAAACTGTGTTTTATTCTCAAAGTTCACCACACTTTATGGAACTATTCTAGCATTTATAACGTACTGAAATTAAAACTGAACTATGGCCTCAGATTTTAATAACATTTTGTTTTTTGATTCATTCGCTTATGTTGGAAAATAAAAAAGTTAGGTACCTTAACAACTAGCCATGTTTTTAATTAATACAGGGTATTTCTAAATAAGTGCGGCAAGCTTTAAGGGGTAAATTTGCATGAAACAATAATGGCCGTTTGGTTTATAAACACATGTCCGCAAATGCTTCGTTTCCGAGATACTGGATGTTGAATTATTTTTTTACAAACTGACGATTTATTTATTGCTCTAAAGCCGGTTGAGATATGCAATTAAGAATTTTATATTCTCCATTGGCGCGCATACTGGTAATATGACGGGTAATATTACCCGCATGCACGGCGCACGCCAATGGTAAATATAAAATTCTTAATTGTATGTCAAAAAATGCGCAATAACAACCTCTTAAAACCTGCCAAATTTTATTTGCATATCTCAACTGGTTTTTAAAGCAATAAATAAATCGTCAGTTTGTAAGAAAAAGTTCAACATCCCGTGTATCGGAAACGAAGCATTTGCGGGCATATGTTTATAAGCAAACGGTCAATATTTTTTATGCAGAATTATTCCTTAAATGTAGTATTAATGAAGAACATGGCTAGTTGTTATAGTACCTAACTTTTTAATTATTCAACATAAGCGAATGAATCGAAAAACAGAATGTTAAGAAAACCTGAGGCTATAGTTGGGTTTTAATTTCAATATTTTATGAATTCTAGAATATTCCACAGGGTGTGGTGAACTTTGAGAACAAAACACAGATTGATTGGTATACCCGGTATACAATGATAATTTACCTGTCTAGCAACAATTTTATTACAGCAATATTGCTAAAAGATAAGGCTATAAAATATTTAAAAAATCACTTAAATAGGACAAGAGCTTAGGAAATTCAAGACATCAAAAATTACCCATTTTGTGGGGTGGCCGTTTTTTGTGCCGGTCAGTATATTTAAAAAAACACGAGTTTTAGGTCACGAAATTTAATTGCAGACAGTCTTTGTTACATTGCTTAATTTTTATATTTCAATTCTCTTAAATTTTTACTTTTCAAAGTTTTTAATTTCCTGTATGTATATGACATAATATGTCAACTGTCACTTGTTGTGTGAGAGAGAAACATATTCAGGAGAGAACTTCCTTACTGTGTCAGTAAGGAAGTAATAGGTTTGTTCTAGCATCAATTTCAAACTGTTTGAAACCATCAGCGAATAGCGGACCAGCGCGAGTAGAGGGGATAGCACTTGTGACTTTATTATGTTCTCTCACTGACCAACTGTTTGCTGACGGTTTCTGACTAGTTTGACTGTTTGCTAGAACAAACCTAATTACATTTCATTCTTCCTCATCCTGCTGCCTTCACTTTGTCGGTTCAGCGGGTAATTTTATATAAACCTCGCCATGATCAAAAATTATTGTAACGTGTTTTGTGAAAGCCCTGTGTGATGTCCTGGATGATTTTGTAACTTTACACAACTAAGTTGATTACATACTACAAGTAAAATTTTCAACCAAAACCAAGTTGTTTAATATATAAAACAAGAACTTTTTCTTGCTGTTCAAGATGGAATCCCAGTCTCTCTTTTTAGTGGTACTTAAACTACCAAAATTCTCTGTTCAGTGATACTACTGGGAGTTTAAAAATAACTTTATATACTTAAAAAATACGATTTTTTCCATATTTTTACTTGTCAGAAGTGTATACAAAAACATATCAGTCTTTTCAACAATAAAAGAGTCTTATTTCTAGATCAGGGTTTAGGCTGCTATCGATCCAACCTCCCAGGTAGTTAAATCTATTGACCTGTTCTAAAATGTGTCCATTATGGTGCAAGGTTGAGGTACGTTTTGGTTTTATCGCATCACTATATTTGACATCACTTTGGTTTTTTTAATATTTATTTTTATACCAAATTGCTCACAGGTCGAGTTGGTCTTGTCGATGAGTCGTTGTGGACCCTAGTTGGAATCAGCAATCAACACCGTATCATCGGCGTATCTGATGCTGTTGATATTTACACCATTCACGTTGACTTCATCCTAGAAATTCTCCAGTGCGTCTTGAAGTAGAAACTCGGTGTAAATATTAAACAGCAGGGTCGACATACCACATTTTTGTCTAACTTCCTCCCAATTTCTACTTCTGCTGATGTGAAACCTTCGATCCTAACTCTGGTATTTTGGTTCCAGTACAAGTTTTTTATTAGTTTGGTATCTCTTCCATCTAAACCGACTTCTAGTCGTATCTTACACTACCAAATGCTCTTTCTAAGTTTATAGAGCGTATAAATATATCATTCTGTTAGTCGTAGCATTTTTGGGCGAGAACTACTAAACTGAAGAGGGCTTCTCTCGTTCCCATGCCGGCTCAATCACGTTCATTTATAGTCCATTCTTTCACGGTTTTTGCTCTAAATTTTAAAGAACCGCTTGGATTGACATGAAATTTGGCATACGCATAGCTTACATGTCAAAGAAAAAAAGTGATATTGTGCCGACGTGCGCTTTTGCCCTGGGGGTGACTTTCACCCCCTCTTGGGGGTGAAAAAATATATGTCCAAAACAACTCCGGAAATGGGTAAACTGACTAATTTTAAGTAACTTTTGTTCTATAGAGCTTTTTCGCCAAGTCAACACTTTTCGAGTTATTTGCGAGTGGATATGTTCATTTTTCAACAAAATAACCACATTTTTAGACGGTTTTTCGCAAATACCTCAAAAAGTAAGTATTTTGTCGAAAAAACCGTTTTTAGCAAAAATATAGCCTATAAAAAAGTAAAAAAAATGGTGTACGCGTTAGGTCTCTGGATCTCGTAGAACCAGAGTTATAGCCAATGAAATATAGATTCATATTCACCAAATTTCAAATAGAATATTTCGACGTGAAATATCCAAAAAATTAAGCACTTTATGGGGAAAACCTATTTTAACTTTTTTAAAGTGTTTAAAAAAAGCTTTATTTCTGTTTTTACGAAAAGTTTCTAGCATTAAATTTAAGCAAGTTACGCTCAAAATAAAGTTGGTCCCTTTTGTTTTTGCAAAAAAAAAAAATCGGGAAGACCACCCCCTAATTAGCAACTTAAATGAAATTAATCGTTGCCGCTCCATAAATTATTTTACTTATATTGTGTTTATATGATCTGTAAGTTTCATCGATTCAAAGTGTTTATTTTTGAAAAAATCTGGTGTCAAAATAAAATTTTTAAAAATTTAAATTTTGAAAAATATGCTTTTTTTCAAAATAACTTAAAAATTGTTAGAGATACCAAAAGTCTCGCAATACAAAAAACGTCAGATTTACTTTTCTGAATATCATGTATTTTTTTGTTTTTCTGTTAGACAAAAATTTATCAAGATTTGGTGTTTCTAAATTTGCATACATTCGTGATCAGTGACTCGTTCAACCCCTTTTAACTACAACCGTTTCAATAATAAGGACTTTGAACCGATGAAACTTACAGATCATATAAACAATATATACACGAGTCAAGAAACTGAAGTCGTTACGATTAAGTTCATTTAAGATACTAATTAGGGGGTGATTTTCTCGATTTTTTTACCAAAACCAAAAGGGACTAACTTTATTTTGAGCGTAACTTGTTTAATTTTGATGCTAGAAATTGTTTTTATAAAACAAATATGAAGCTTTTTTAAACACTTTAAATAAGTTTAAATAAGTTTTCCCCAAAATGTGCTTCATTTTTGGTTATTTCACGATAAAGTATTCCACTTGGAATTTGACGAATATGAACCTATATTTCATTAGCTATAACTCTGCTTCTACTAAATAAAAAAACGTGATATATTCACTATTTTTTAAAATTTTTTATAGGCTATATTTTTGCTAAGAATGCTTTTTCGACAAAATACTTACAATTTGAGTTATTTGCGAAAAACCGTCTAAAATCGTGGTTATTTTGTTGAAAAAATGAACATATTCACTGCCAAATAACTCGATAAGTATTGACTTAGTGAAAAAACTCTATAGAACAAAAGTTACTTTAAATTAGCCAGTTTACGCATTTCCGGACTTTGTTTGGACGAATATTTTTTAACCCCCAAGAGGGGGTGAAAACCACCCCCAGGGCAAAAGCACATATCGGCACAATATCACTTTTTTTTTCTTTGACTTGTTAGCTGTGTGTATGCCAAATTACTTGTCAATCCAAGCGGTTCTTTAAAATTTAAAGGTTTTGCAATATTTTACCTTTAATGAATGGACTATTATTATTGGTTTTATAGTGAATAGACGAACTCCTCAAAAAATGTGCTACATATACTAATATATAGGACAGTTAGTATGTTTAGTTTGGAATAAATAAATTAATTTTGTCGAAATGAAAGAAATACCGAACGAGGTAGATTTTTATTTTTAATTTATGATTTTTTGGCACATATATCATATTAGTGAAGGCATCCATCAGGGCGTGATGACATAATCGACGATTTTTTTAAATAAGAGTAGGGAGCGTGGTATAGCTTATTTGAAGGGGTATTTAATTCTCTATTCAGTAATATATTCATTAACACATTTATTTATACAGGGTTTTTTAAATTAAATTACTTGAGACAAAAAGAAGAATGTATGTAATTCATTTAATTCAAAATACATTTTAGTTCTGTCAGAAAACAGAAAGAGATTATTATTTGACAAATAAACATTGTTATTCGCTTAAATTCAATGTTAAAGCTGCCACCCACCTGTCTCTTAACAGTTTGAACATTGAATTTAATGGAACAGCAATGTTTATTTATGAAATAAACATTTTACAATTAATTTATACAAAAAAACCGTCACACCCAAACTGATGACGTCATTAGTCTGATATACATGCCAAAAAATCATAATTCAAAAATAAAACTCAACCTGATTCGGAATTTTGTTCCAAAATGGACCATTATCAAGAAAATGAATGTATTCCACCTAAACGTGTTCACTGTATATAACTCTCGGAATGTTTTTTTATTAAATTTTCCCATTCTAGTCTATACTTACTCTCTCTATTTTCTTTAGCACACAGCAAATAACCGATGTATTCGTCTTCCATAATTTTCCTAGGCATGTAAATGTCCAACAGTGCCTTGTTCATAACCATATCCAGGTTAATCTGAAAAACCACAATGCTTAATAGATTTATTAAAAAAAGAAACGTGTTTGACACTACTCTTGCTGTTACGTATAAAAAATATATAAATTAATAGTCTATTACTTACGACTTTAGATTCCAACCAGACACACGCACCATAATTCTGAAACAAAAAAATATATAATTTTTTTTAGATGTTTTGTTAAAATATGACTGATTTAAATTATACAAAGTAATGAATAATAAGAACTAATAAGTTAATCGTCAACAGTGTGAATTATTAACTGCACTGGCTGCAGGCTAAACCAGAACTCCTAAGTGGAGCATAGAGCTTCAGTGAAAACGCTCCATCGGGTTCTATTTTGCGCTAAGGTCTTCAGCTCATTCCAAGACTTTCCTTTCCTCTTATCTCGTCCATGATGGATCTTCTCAAGTTTGTGCTGGGCGACCTCTCTTTCTTTTTCCTTAGGGATTCCACTTAAGGCAGTCTTTGCAATACATACTGGAACTATTTTTTCAGAGTGTGTATACTCTTTTATTCAGTCAGCTGTAGTAGATATTCGTTTCTGATGATGTTAGACCAAAAAATGCGAACAATTCTTCGCAGACGTTTGTTAAGTAAGGTCTAAGTTTGTCTGTAAGGGTTTTTGTCACTCTCCTGGTTTCACATCCGTAGAGATGACATTTGACTTTTTCTTCTTAAAGTTCTCTCTCTCTTATCGGAGGTTGGATATCATAACTATGGTCACTTTGTTGACTGCTGCTCTGAATAGTTGTAATGAACTACAGTTAAACCATTCTCTAAGGTTCCTATGCCAGGAGATGTTTCTTCTTCCTATGCTTCTTCTTCCTTTGATCCTTCCTTGCATAATAATTCTCAGCAACTCATGTTTTTCTCCTCTGGTAATGTGACCCAAATATTCCAGTTGTCTAGTTTTTATACTTTTCATAATTTCTAACTCCTTATTTAAACGTCGTAGCACTTCAACATTGGCAATCCTTTGAACCCACTGAATAACAATAATCGTTAATTCTATTTAGCAATTTTTGTAGCGATTCCATGGCGTCTACCATTATAACGGTGTCATCAGCGAATATTACGTTATTTACTATTCTTCCGTTTATAGAGATTCCATCACTTAGCTCCGCTATCGCTTCCTGAAATATGGCTTCACTGTACAGGTTAAACAGTAGCGACGACAGAACACAACCCTGCCTTACTCCTCTCTTTATATCAATATTCTCGGATTCTTGTTATTCTATCTTTATATTGGCCTTTTGATTCTAATAGAGATTGATGATAATTCATAAATCTCGTCTGTCTATATCTCTGTTTTTCAGTAATTATATTAGTTTTTCATGTCGGACCCTGTCGAACGCTTTTTCGAAGTCGATGAAACAGGAATAAATATCCAGGTTCATATCTAAGCATCTTTGAGAGAGAACGCAAACAATACCTCTCGTGTTCCAAGTCCTTTGCGGAACCCAAATTGGGTATCATCCATATCATTCGTCGCCTTAATACTATAACTTGATAACTCGAAATTAGTAGTTCTGAGATAAATGGGTTTAAAGATTTTAAAGATATTTGTGCTGCTACCATGATGTTGGTAAATACGGAATTCACTCTGCAGCACTAAAATACTGTTCGTTAACTTTTTGGCTACTGATTTATTTAGGAACACTATGCAAATTTGTTTTCCAATATGGAAAATAACATGAAAAATTAAAGTTATCTACTTTTAGCACTACCATAATATTAACATTTGGTCAGTGCCGGTTTATCCACTGGGCGCTTGGAGCGGGCGCCCAGGGGCCCGGGCCCCGGAGGGGCCCGAAGGGATCCGTACCTTTCAGTTATAAAAAAATAAAATCGCTAATTAATCTACATATTTTCCGAAAATAATCTCATCTGTAGATAAGCTAATACACTGCAAGCTCCTATGCTCTCTTGTTACATCTCTTCACGTCTATACACAGTGGCGTAGCCTAGCCCCATAGGGGCCCGTGTCAATGGTTATGGCGGGTCCCTTTTCCAAAAACTACAGAAAGTTGTCAGATTTAGCCATGTCTCGAATTGTATCCAAAATAATCGCTTAAACGGAGTTTTTTAGTTTCTGAGACAATTTTTTCCCTAACTGCAGTGTTTTACAAGTAAACTAATAATTTCATTTTGAATTGTGGGGCTTAAATAGTAATTTATCTCACTTTTGGACTTTAAAATAAGTTCTTTTAAAATAGGATTATAATTTGATATTAAACGAAAGACAAAAATAGATATATGTACATAAATCTAATTTATAGATAAAGAATAGATTATACTCGAAAATGCCAATACCCAAACAATAGGTACACACCATTTCAAATATTCAAAAGTAAATCAATTGCAAAAATTGCAATTTGGCATTATACTGTGGCCACACACAGCTAACGGTAAATGGACAATTAGCTAAACAAAGGTCATAACAGCGAGCGCCGGTAGATAGATATTATACCTACATAATACAATAAATAGCATTTATAATATATAATATAGATAAAGAATACATTACACGAAAATCCCAACACCGAAACAATACATACTACTGTTTCAAAACGACCTAATAATGAAATTGTAGAATATTTTGTTCAATTTTTTTAAATGGATTTTTGTCAGACACGGAAGAGTACACACTATTCGTAGAGATCATGATAAGGAGCAAACGAGTCAGGTGTTTTTCTCGGTCGATATTTTAAATAGTTAATGCCTAGTCTGTGTTTACAGTATAGTTTACAAGATAGTGTTTACAGTATAGATTTTCTTGTATAGTTTACAAGAATTATTATTAGGATTGACATAATAGGCCGTTAAGTCTTAATGCGAAAGTGACTAAATTAATTGCTAAACAAATTGAGAGGTAAGAAGTAATATTTTATTTTATTTTATATTTAACACGCTGATACCATTACTGATTTCTTTCTTTCTCCCCTTCCTTTTACCCTATGGGAGTGTCGGATTTGGGCTCGCTATTTTAATTTGCATTGATTTGTATTGTGCAGTAAAAGTCTTTCATTGACCACACTCTAATAGTATTGAAGTGCTACGTCTGGTCCGTTTTGTTCTATGGATGTGAAACTTGGACAACAAAAGTGAAGAATCTCAACAAACGTTCGAGTTGTGGTGTTACCTTCGCATACTCAGAATCCCATGGACAGCACACATATCCAACGAACGTGTGCTGGAGACCATGCACAAAGAGCGAGAATTCATCAACGTCATAAAAATGAGAAAGGTTCATTAGTTCGGTCATATAATATCGCTTACTCCGGTTGATCATTCAGGGCAAAATCGAAGGAAAACGCTGGGTTGGAAGAAAACAATTAATTGTCTTGGCTGCGTAACATTAGACAGTGGACAGGTCGAACGGTCGAGGAATTGTTTCATATAGCTGCCGACCGAGAAACATTTCATCAGCTTGTTAATACGACGATAGCCAACGCTTGAAACCAAGCACGACACACAAGGAAGAAGAACATTTTAATTTCCATTCACCCATATTTTCCATTCTTTCATGTTTTCTGCCATTATTTTCAATTACACGAGTGATTTTTCTTTAATTTTTTCTGCATCTGCTACTTGCTATATCCATTTTTATCTTGTTCTGCCTCTTTTTCTTTTTACGATGTTCTTTGCTTCGTAGACTTCGTAGACAAATGCCCATACCAGTTCATTTGTCTCTTTGTTAGTTTATTCATTATTGGTTCTTGGTTGGCCACTCCCAATAGCCTCGTTGCTTAAGCTATCCCATTTTGTCTTTCCAACTATCCTTCTTAAATGTCTCAACTCCATTGCATTTATCCTGCTCTTATGTTTTTACAGATTTGTCCAGTTTTTACTTGCATAGAGCACAGTCGGTATCACTATTGTGTTATATATTTTTATTTTTGTGTCTCTTGTAAGTTCTCTTTGTCCCAGTATTAGGGCTAACGCATAGTATAACTTGTTACTTGTTTGATTTCTTTGCTCTATGTGTTATTTCATTTGCATAGTTAATGCATATGCTTTCTTGTTAAATAACTGACAACGAATAGCAATGAAGGGGGCCCCTAAACCTCCAGCGCCCAGGGCCCGAAGTTAGATTAAACCGGCACTGCATTTGGTAATGTCGCATGTCGTGCCAAGTTGCATCTAAATGAACTTTTTACCAAAACTAATATTTTAAGCATTATTTTGGTGAAAATTAGCCCTTTGCCATGGGGGTTGCCAGATCTAGTAACAATTCTCGACTTTTTGCATTAACATGAACCGAATAAACAGATAGTAATTACGTGGTAAGCTCAATGGTTTCAGAAAAACACGTGCTATAACTAGATAACTAGAGTTAGCTAGTTGTAGCATTCAGTGTATATCGTTTTCACGATTTTTCGATTAAAAAATAATTTGATAACTTGTCTTTTCAAGTTTTAGCACCGAATATTAGGGGTATTTGAGTTTTATCAACTTTCGTCAATCATAAGTAAATACTTAACCCGTTTGGAGCTGGTTATTAAGTTTTTACACAATATGGAGGCCAATAAAATACATCTTGTGAACTAGTTATCTCAAAAACGTCAATTTTGGAGTTATCAAGTTGGCGACATCTAGCTTTCTGTATAATCGTCAATGAATCACCATTAGAAATATTTTGAGGGTATGGCTTATTAGTGATATTGTCTTATAGTCCGAACAATCTTTGGCATATATTGTTTTTGGTATTGTTACAAAGGTGGACACCAACCAGGGCCGCAGCTACCATGTGTGCAAAGTGTGCATCGCACACGGGCGGCCGATTATAGGGGCGGCCAAAAGCAGGCTACTGATAATAATCCTTTTTTTAAAATGGAAATAAATTCAAAAAATTAAATAGTAATGAGTCAGATATTTCTATAAACTCTAATATTCCAAACAATCTAAACAAAAATGCCAGAAAATGTTATTTATTATATGAACTGCCCTTTTGCAGCTGCAGTCATAAAGTAGTTCCGGGAAAGCTTTTTAATTCAAAGTTGCTGGCGGCTTTCGGACTTAAGATATTTTTATCTACGTGGTTCATAATATGCGATTTTTTTCAAATTCTGAACATTTATGATTTGTTAAGAGAGTACGATACGACAATAGGATACTTTCCGAGAATTTAGATAAGTGCTCGTTAAGTTGCTCTCATTGAGTAATAAAATAGTTAATTATGAAACAGTTCGTGAAGTATGCTTTTTGCGAACGCACGCGATTTTTAGAGCACGAGCGACAACGGAGCGAGTGCTATAAATCGCGTAAGTTCGCAAAAAGTACTTCACGCACAGTTTCATACAATATGTTATCTACGATAAACAAATAAAAAAGCTGTAACTCTTCGTCATTGGAATTCATTTCTATTCTACAATTTTTAGAACATTGACATGTAAAAATCCTAACTACTTTCAAACCACAAAACTGTCAAAACTTGTGTTGTAATTCATTGCTCATATTGTCATCACCATGACAACGCGAAAGTTAAGGATTGTCACCATGACAACGCGAAAGTTAAAAACAGTGCGAAAAAGTAAATCACATTTAAAATACATTGTTACTTCACACACATTTTAAATCCTTTACGCACTGCTATCTACAATGACAGGTTTCACAAACTAAAAACTTATACATAATATGACATAGAGTAGATAAAAGTATTTTTTATTAGTCGATGGTAAAACAATCTTTTTTATTACTCGATGGTTACTCTGTTATAATATTGTTCCTTTATGATTATCGGTCTTTTGTTATAGATGGGTTATAGTTCAGCCTAAGTTGAGAATTTGATGATTTTAGACACGCTTTTGATAAACGATTTTGTTTGTAATATACGGTAATATATATTATAGTACATACATAGTATGCCCGTTTATTTTGCACACTACTGTATTTCAAATAGTCCTGGATCCTGCATACCAAAAAAAAGTTGATTAATAGCAAGCTGAAAATTTGTTAATTCCTTAACATTGTCTAGTCGAGCAAACTTTGATGTATGGGAACACTGGAACAGGGGAAGTTTTAACTTTGGAACGTCAGACTACGAAAACGTCCCATGTATTTTGTCGGTCAGAACTTCCAATTGATTTGTTACCCTTTCATTAAACTCTCATTCAAAAATCAGACTGCTATTATTAACCAACATGATTCCTGTCATTTGAAATGTTCTTCGTGTTCCACTCATTAATATGCCCAATGCCCAGTTGGTGATAAACACCAGTCTGATTTTTGCATGGGAGTTTAATGAAATGGTAACAAATCAATTGGAAGTTATGTCCTACAAAATGCATGGAACGTTTTCGTAGTCTGATGTTCCAAATTTTTAACCTGTTCCACAATTAAAACTTCCCCTGTTACAGTGTTCCCAAACATCAAAGTTTGTCCGACTAGACACCGTTAAGCTATTAACAAATTTTCAGCTTGCTATTAATCAACTATTTTTTGGTACGCTGGATCCAGGCCCACTTGTAAGTAGTCTTGTAAACAAAACTTACACATGTAGGTATTAAATAGTGCAAGATCGCATTCCTGTATAATTATTATTATTGACATATTATTGACAATAATAACTTTTTTTATACACGGGATCCAGGTCTAAAAGTAACGTCGAGATCAGAGCAATTATTATTTGTATACGCGTTATAGTCCTGTCGCCAGGGGGGGTACAACGGCCTCGTTAATTCAGATGGACTTACTCAAGTTTTTTTTATGTATTTTGACCCGTAGAACACGAATTTTTTGGGTAACAGTTGATCCGGATGTCGATAAGATTGTTATAGACCAAGAACTTGAGGAATCAAATAACAGCGATTTTTGGCAAAACAAAACAATATTTTGTATTTTTTGGGCCATTTTAAGTAAAAAATATTTCTACAAGTTTTTTCGTAGGATGCACAGTTTTCGAGATAAACGCGGTTGAACTTTAAAAAAATCGAAAAATTGCAATTTTTGAACCCGAATAACTTTTGATTAAAAAATAAAATAGCAAGTCTGCTTACCGCATTTGAAAGTTTAAGTCAAATTATATCGGTTTTGATTATTTGCATTGGTAAAAATTTATTTTTTTATTGTTTAACAAAGCTATAAACACGTAGGGTTTCCCGTGCTTTTACATGCGTTTTAACGCATGTAACGTAGAAATAGTCTTGATTGCACTAGTACCTATTCTACCTACTCGTTCGATTTTAAATGAGAAATCATAGAAACATCACTCACGCACTAGTGGTTTGTAGCTTTGTTTAACAATAACACAATAAATTTTTAGCAATGCAAATAATCAAAACCGACATAATTTGACTTGAACTTTCAAAGGCGCTAAGCAGAATTGCTATTTTATTTTTTAATCAAAAGTTATTCGGGTTTAAAAATTGCAGTTTTTCGATTTTTTGAAAGTTCAACCGCGTTTATCTCGAAAACTGTGCATCCTACTAAAAAACTTGTAGAAATATTTTTTGCTTAAAATGACCCAAAAAATACAAAATATTGTTTTGTTTTGCCAAAAATCGCTGTTATTTGATTCCTCAAGTTCTTGGTCTATAACAATCTTATCGACATCCGGATCAACTGTTACCCAAAAAATTCGTGTTCTACGGGTCAAAATACATAAAAAAAACTTGGGTAAGTCCATCTGAATTAACGAGGCCGTTGTACCCCCCCTGGCGACAGGACTATTACGGTCTCCTGCACATTTATTTAAATACTAGTACCTATGTTAAAATGACTAAAATGTTGGAAGAGGCGGCAAATTTTAAGTTGCACACGGGCGGCCAACACTTTAGCAGCGGCCCTGACACCAACCATTCCTGAGGAATTTTTCCGGTTTTATATACTTCATTAAACATATCCAGTAGTACCGGTAGAGTTTCGTCGTCTAGACATTTCAGTAATTCCGCAGGTATTTCGTCTGGACCTACAGTTTTTTCCGTTTTTTGCGTTTCGCATTGCTTGTTCGATTTCGTTCATTATGATCTCTGGTCCCGTTTCGCTGTCGATTTCTTCCGTTTCTTGTCTATTATCTTCAAACAGATCTGTTATGTATGTCTTCCGCTTTTTCAATTTCTCTTTGATTTCTATAATAATTTTTTCATTTATGTCTTTAAGAAGGCCATCTTTCGCTGTGTATTTGTGATTTCCTTTATTTTTTTGTGCATGTTGAAGCTATCACACTTTTTAGAATATTCTTCTATTTCACTACATTGATTTGCCAGCCAGGTAGATTTGGCCTCTTTTATATTCTTTCCAATTATTCTCTGGGTTTCCTTGTATTTTGCCTTACTCCTGCCTTTATGTTTCCTTCTTTCCTGCATTAGCTCTAGGATTTCTGAAGTAATGCATCTCTGTCTTTTTATTATTTTTGTGGGTAATATCTTCTTTTCCGCCTCTACTAACGTTTCTTGTATTATGTTCCATTTGTCATTAATATCTGTTGTTTTTATCACGTCTTGTTTGATTTTATTTAAGTTATCATTTATTTCTTCTTTTAGCCTCTGACGTACAGGTTCTTCTTTTAAATTTGAGACGTCAAATCGTGGTATATTAGTTTGTTTTTGGATCTCTTTTAATTTTATCTTAATTGCGCCCACTAATGGATTATGATCTGAATTTATGTCAGCTTCGGGGTATGTTCTCACAGACTTTATAGTGTTTTTATATCTGGATTTGATTAAAATGTACTCTATCTGTCTTACAATGTGATTTTACGAATCCGCCGGTGATATTCAGGTATAAAGTCTTCTTTTAGGTAATTTTAATAAGGTATTCATTACTACATTCGACAAGTCTGTCCCCCCTTTCATTTCTTTCTCCCAAGCCAAATTCTCCCACATATCCATCCACTTTTCCTTTTCCAATCTTGGCGTTGAAATCTCCCATCACCAACAATATGTCATTTTTTTTGTGGATCTTATGATTTCGTTTAATTGCATGTAGAACCTTTCTATCTCGGCCTCATCTTTGTCGGCAGTAGGTGCATATATTTGGACAACGTTTATCTTTTTAGAGAATGTTTGTAACTGAATCATCATCAATCTATCTGAGTAGGGGGTAAAACCAACGACAGATTTGTTTGTCTCTTTGTCTACAAGTATGGCAACTCCATATCAATGTCTTGGATCATTGTTACCAACATAATACATCATGCCGTTGTTTGTGATTAGTTTTCCTGAATCGTACCATTAAACGTCGCTGATACCGAATATATTTATCTTAAGGCGATCCATTTCAACTGTTAGGTTATCGCGCTTACCTGGTTGATACAAAATCTTCACGCTCCATGTGGTCAGTCTTAGGGTTCTTCCTTTTTCTATTTTTTCTAAATCAATGGTTTTATTGATTTCCTTCTGATTATGAGGGTTTCGTTTGCTGACGAACTGAGAGGCCTCAAATTCTTCAAGTGTACCTCTCCTGCCGGATCTTAGTTTCCGACTTCCATGATCAGTAAGGTGTCTTTGGGCTTTCTCAAATGCCATTATGATTGTCTAAGAATGCCATTTTAGACCTTTAATACAGTGATTTTACTTTAGGGCCAATTTCTTGACCCTAGAATAAAAGAGTGGCCAACCACTTACCAACTCATCCGCCCAAAGCCGTTGGTCAGTAAGTGGGGGATTGCTTATACCGGCAATCATTCGGTGAAGAGTATGTAGTCGAAAGAAATATAGTGAAAACGGAAACCTAATAGCCATTGGGGGTCGGAAAAAACAAGAGTTAGCCAAGAGAGGCTGATAGGAAAGAGTAAAGACGTTTCACTCAAGACTAGTTGAAAATGAGTAAAATGTGAAGGCCCTTACGATCCGTCAGGCGCGTTTCATAAGCGTATAAGTAATGTTACACTTTGTATTCCCGCTCATATTTTGGGCTCATGTTTTGGGTGAGGATAGCATGTACGCCATTTTACAATATAGACATCCCAACTCCATGGCCTGACCCTGACATTTGACTGGAACATTAAAAATGCGATCCATGCTATTCGGTCTATGACATCTGTGACGCATGTCTTTCTTATTTCCTCCTTTCTATCCCTGTCTCTGACAGTAAATCCCAGTAGTGACCGTTCCAGTATTCTTTGGGAGACTCTAAGTTTGGTTGCTGTGGCCTGAGTTAACGATAGTGTTTTGGCGGCATAAATCATGACTGCAAGCATACATTAGACGAACGTCTTCTTTTACAGATAATCTGGCATGTTACTCTTGATGATATCTGATAGAGCTCCATATTAGGCCCAAGATAAGGTGATTTTTGTTTGTAGTTCTGTAGTTTGATTGTCCCTTGCACTTTGGATTGCATGCACCAAGTATTTATATTTATGAATTAATGCCATTTTTTTGCGGTCGACTTTTGGATTTTCGCTTGCTACCAGGTTCGTTATGTATTGTCTTTCCAAAATTTATGTTCAAACCAAGTTTCTTACAGGCGGCATCTAGGTAATTCAGTAAGCATAGTTCTAATCTCTTTTAATTTGTCTGTTATAAGAACTATTGTAACCTCGGAAACCTCTTTTTGGATGGTGCTAGAAAGATCATCAATGGAGACACTGCGACGACAGCCAGATGGTAGGTGGAAAGCGAGTCGTGGGTTCGAAACTAGCTTTTGGAACGTAGAAGGGAGTCAATAGAAAAAATAGGTAAAGATAAGCCAAGAGAAGGTAGATTATAGAAGAGAGAGGAACAGATAAAAAGATAGATAGGTAAAATTACCTAAGATAAGAGAAGAGATACAGGGCACCACTTAACTTTTTTGGGGTTGCAAGGGGAAAATTCAGAAACCTTAGAAACGAAAACAGGTAGGTAAGGAAAGATAATGAGGTTCTGAGACCAAATACAAGAAAAGATATAGACAGTTAATTAGTAGATATTTAGAGATAATCTCTTATCAGGGAACTTATTAGGAGTAGATAAATAAAACACGTGAAATAAACAAAAAAAAATATTGTACAAATGGTTCACCAGAAGTGTGACTCCCAAAAAACACAAGAAATAAAAAGAAAACATTACACACCCATCAAAACTGCACCAACAATTAATGTGTTGTTGTGTACAGTTAGAAATAAACAATGATTATGATAGAATCAAAATACAAGTATCATATTATGACAAAATCATGCACAATTAAAAACACAGTAAAGAGAACCTGGTTATGAATTAAAAAAAAATCAAATCAAGCATCTATCATGAAAAATCTCTCTTTACTGTTTTAGGGCTTATCTCGAGATAACTAATATGGTAAATCTAACGATTGATAGAAAATATAAAGTACAAAGATATAATAAAATTAAATGCAAAGCATACAAAGTTAACAAACGTTTACAGTTCAAAGATCAAAAACCACCCCGCACTTGGTTTTCTAAAAAAAAAAAAGCCAATCGCACAGCTATTAATGAATTAGTGAATGTTTGTACTTAAGGTTTGACAATGAAAAGTTCTTATTTAATGAATAAAAAGTTATATTAATGAAATCGCTGATGAGATTACATCGGAGGTTAGCCTTAAACACAGATGAAGATATTTTTGAGGTTGATAGCCCATAGATTGCTCTTTTTTTGGAAATAGTTGTAGGTAGTATAATTATTAAGACACTGCAGTTACTCTGCCTCTTAAATTGCACTAAATCTATATTTACTTTAACTAGTAAGCAAGCACTGAAGTTATATGGTAATTTGAATCTAATCGGATGTTAGATCCAAATACAGATACGATAAGCGAGTGAATACCACTCAGATAAGATCATAAGATCATAGAGTGATCAATGAGTAAAAATTTTCCGAGCGCGCGGATTTGAAGCTAGCCGGGCGATTTGCAAAATTCGGCCACTTGCAAAAGCACCGATTTTAAAAATAATTTTTAATAATTAAATGTAATTATATTTTATAGTAATTTTTATTTTAAGATAATATAAGTCTTTTTTTAGTCAATGACTTCAAAATAATTTCTTAATTGTTTAAAATAAAGGCACTACGATTTAAGAAAAAAAAAACAATTATCTCGGCTTCAGTTGGTTGTAGAAAATTTTTATTTTTTTATAAATCTTCGTTTCATCTTCAGCAACAATAATCTGTAAGTTAGAAACTCATAGGATGTACAGGACCGCTTCAGCTCTATATGATTTTAACGAAATTTTTCCCCTTATTTTAAAACCCAAAAATTATCTCGGCTTCAGTTGGTCGTAGAAATTTTTTATTTTCTGTAATTCTTCGTTTTATCTTTAGCAACAATATTCTGTAAGTTAGAAACTCATAGGATGTACAGGGCCGTTTCAGCTCTAAATGATTATAACGCAATTTGCCCCCTTATTTTCAAACCAAAAAATTAGAGGTTTAAAAATGTTTTACGCATTTATTTACATCAGAATATGAAAATAAAACTCTTTAGAAGGAGATTGGATGTTTCACCAACTCTCTACGATTTTTATTTTCAAAAAGTTATTGCCTTCGACGTTTGACCTCTTGGGATAAACAATTTATAATATCTAAGCAACAAATTCGTTAATCGGGCTTTACAATTTTTTTTATGTTTTGAATTGAAAGATCTTCATTTTAAAGCTTTAAAAAATAAAAAAAATTATTTTTACAATAAATAATGAAATTGTAAAAAACGGCCCACAACAACTTTCTATTAAAAAGTTTTTCTCTAGAATTAATATCCTAAGCTACAAAATTAAAAATCATTAAAAATTGCAAATTTAACAAATGAAAATCGCAATAAAAAAAAGCGCACAATATTTTTGGTTACATTTTAGTAGAAGTTATTCCTGTGTGTGTGTGTGTGTGTGTGTGTGTGTGTGTGTGTGTGTGTGTGTGTGTGTGTGTGTGTGTGTGTGTGTGTGTGTGTGTGTGTGTGTGTGTGTGTGTGTGTGTGTGTGTGTGTGTGTGTGTGTGTGTGTGTGTGTGTGTGTGTGTGTGTGTGTGTGTGTGTGTGTGTGTGTGTGTGTGTGTGTGTGTGTGTGTGTGTGTGTGTGTGTGTGTGTGTGTGTGTGTGTGTGTGTGTGTGTGTGTGTGTGTGTGTGTGTGTGTGTGTGTGTGTGTGTGTGTGTGTGTGTGTGTGTGTGTGTGTGTGTGTGTGTGTGTGTGTGTGTGTGTGTGTGTGTGTGTGTGTGTGTGTGTGTGTGTGTGTGTGTGTGTGTGTGTGTGTGTGTGTGTGTGTGTGTGTGTGTGTGTGTGTGTGTGTGTGTGTGTGTGTGTGTGTGTGTGTGTGTGTGTGTGTGTGTGTGTGTGTGTGTGTGTGTGTGTGTGTGTGTGTGTGTGTGTGTGTGTGTGTGTGTGTGTGTGTGTGTGTGTGTGTGTGTGTGTGTGTGTGTGTGTGTGTGTGTGTGTGTGTGTGTGTGTGTGTGTGTGTGTGTGTGTGTGTGTGTGTGTGTGTGTGTGTGTGTGTGTGTGTGTGTGTGTGTGTGTGTGTGTGTGTGTGTGTGTGTGTGTGTGTGTGTGTGTGTGTGTGTGTGTGTGTGTGTGTGTGTGTGTGTGTGTGTGTGTGTGTGTGTGTGTGTGTGTGTGTGTGTGTGTGTGTGTGTGTGTGTGTGTGTGTGTGTGTGTGTGTGTGTGTGTGTGTGTGTGTGTGTGTGTGTGTGTGTGTGTGTGTGTGTGTGTGTGTGTGTGTGTGTGTGTGTGTGTGTGTGTGTGTGTGTGTGTGTGTGTGTGTGTGTGTGTGTGTGTGTGTGTGTGTGTGTGTGTGTGTGTGTGTGTGTGTGTGTGTGTGTGTGTGTGTGTGTGTGTGTGTGTGTGTGTGTGTGTGTGTGTGTGTGTGTGTGTGTGTGTGTGTGTGTGTGTGTGTGTGTGTGTGTGTGTGTGTGTGTGTGTGTGTGTGTGTGTGTGTGTGTGTGTGTGTGTGTGTGTGTGTGTGTGTGTGTGTGTGTGTGTGTGTGTGTGTGTGTGTGTGTGTGTGTGTGTGTGTGTGTGTGTGTGTGTGTGTGTGTGTGTGTGTGTGTGTGTGTGTGTGTGTGTGTGTGTGTGTGTGTGTGTGTGTGTGTGTGTGTGTGTGTGTGTGTGTGTGTGTGTGTGTGTGTGTGTGTGTGTGTGTGTGTGTGTGTGTGTGTGTGTGTGTGTGTGTGTGTGTGTGTGTGTGTGTGTGTGTGTGTGTGTGTGTGTGTGTGTGTGTGTGTGTGTGTGTGTGTGTGTGTGTGTGTGTGTGTGTGTGTGTGTGTGTGTGTGTGTGTGTGTGTGTGTGTGTGTGTGTGTGTGTGTGTGTGTGTGTGTGTGTGTGTGTGTGTGTGTGTGTGTGTGTGTGTGTGTGTGTGTGTGTGTGTGTGTGTGTGTGTGTGTGTGTGTGTGTGTGTGTGTGTGTGTGTGTGTGTGTGTGTGTGTGTGTGTGTGTGTGTGTGTGTGTGTGTGTGTGTGTGTGTGTGTGTGTGTGGGGGTGTGTGTGAAAAAATGGCTCGGATGCGGGTCCGTTAGCCACAGATTTTTATTTTATTTTTACCTCAATTTATTAGTTTTGTTATTTTCCCACCTATCTGACTCAAATGACTATATTTGTTTCTTTCAAGTAGTTTATGAGTAATTTAAATATTTCCATTTTATGACAACTTAGTAGATATTCTATACTAATTGGAAAATGAACTTGTGTTTGTCGTAAATTGTAATACAATTGATTTATATATCTCTCATTAATTTTGCATTCAAAGAAAATATGGTTCAAATCTCTAATCGAAACATTATCACAAAAACAGACTGATGAATTAACTATTCCGAATTAATTTATTAATGAAGTTATTCCTGGCATCGTCCTTTACAACACCTGATAGGTTTCAAAAATTCCTGAATTATATCACGTTTTTTCACCCACAGCCTGGGGTAACCTTTGGTTGCGAGTCATGGGGGGTCTAGGACGTTTCATCGCCGCCGTTTCGATGCCGCCAGTTCGATGCCGATGCCGGCCGATTCATCGCCAGTCAACTAATCGCTATCTGATATATTTCCGAATTTTCGACAGTTACAATTATTAGTTATTTTTACTACTAATTAGGAATTCTAGGAAATGCGAGATATGACGGCGATCAAATGGACTGGCGATAAACCGGCGGCATCGAAACGGCCGGCGATGAACCGGCGGCATCGAAACGTCCCATTCCGAGTCATGGGTACTAACAGAACGACAAAAGAGTAAAATACAGGCAGTAGAAATGAAATACCTTAGACGAGTTCGAGGAGTTACCAAAAGAGATAGACTACGGAACACTCAAACAAGAGAAGATTTGGAAATCGAGTCAACGTTAGAATTTATAGAGAGAAGGCAACCCAGTTGGTGAGGTTATTTTAGTCCAGAAAGCCACTGCGCATCCGCTAGGAAAAATATTCTAATTCTGATTTTTTGCAGAATCTTACTCAAAAAGGACTCCTTTTTACAAATTTGCATGTTGCCAGGACCAAAAGGTGGTCAAAATTTTTTAAACGTTTTTTTTTGTTTTTTTCTTAAAATTATTTTTTTTGCATGGAAAAAAGTTTTTTTACGTTTCCTGGATCATTCCAAACAGAAAAGGTCTTTAGTGACTTTTCTCTAAAAATGCTAGTTTTTGACATATAAGCGATTAAAAATTTAAAAATTGCGAAATCGGCCATTTTTAACCCTCAAAAACTATGTGAAAAACTGAAAATTTTAATGTTGCCAAGGTAGGTAGATATTTTTTAAACATTGATTAATGAAATCCCGAAGAATTTTTGGCAATACAATATTCAAAACTCCTTTGTTTTTTAATTGCTAATCAAGCGTGCGCGACACTATTTTCCACCGACAGTATGGTGCAAATGAAAGGAATAAATTCGTTATTTCGTAAACCGGCGACTTTAAGGAAAAATCCCGAAACAGGTCGATTTTTATTTTTAAGTTATGATATTGTGGCATATATGGTATACTAGTGACGTCATCCATCTGGACGTGATAACGTAATCGATGATTTTTTTAAACGAGAATAGGAGTCGTGTGCTAGCTCATTTGAAAGGTTCTTCAATTCTCTTATCATAATATAAACATTTACATAATTATTTATACAGGGTGTCCAAAAAATTTTATTAAATTAAATTATTTGACAAAATCAGAAGTAGAAGGACACCCTGTATAAGTAAGTATGTAAATGTTTACATTAATGAATAGAGAATTGAAAAACCTTTCAAATGAGCTACCACACGACCCCTATTCTCATTTAAAAAAATTATCGATTACGTCATCACGCCCAGACGGATAACGTCACTAGTATACCATATATGCTATAATATCATAACTTAAAAATAAAAATCGACCTGTTTTGGGATTTTTCCTTAGAGTCGCCGGTTTACGAAATAACGAATTTATTCCTTTCATTTGCACCATACTGTCGGTGGAAAATAGTGTCGCGCACGCTTGATTAGCAATTAAAAAACAAAGGAGTTTTGAATATTCTACTGCAAAAAACTCTTCGGGATTTCATCAATCGATGTTTAGCGAATATCTACCTACCTTGGCAACATTAAAATTTTCAGTTTTTCACATAGTTTTTAAGGGTTAAAAATGGCCGATTTCGCAATTTTTCAATTTTTAATCGCTTATATGTCAAAAACTATAGTTTTTAGAGAAAAGTCACTAAAGACCTTTTCTGTTTGGAATGATCCAAAAAACCTAAAACAAACTTTTTCCATGACAAAAAAATAATTTTAGGAAAAAACAAAACAAAAAGGTTTAAAAAATTTTTGACCACCTTTTGGTCCTGGCAACATGCAAATTTATTAAAAGCAGTCCTTTTTGAGTAAGATTGTGCAAAAAATCCGAATTAGAATATTTTTCCTAGCGGATGCGCAGTGGCTTTCTGGACTATTTTCAGAGAATGGATCAGACAAAACCGGTGAAAGAAATTTGGCAGGTAAAAACGTAAAGGAGAAAAAAGAAAGGTAGACCACGACAAACATGGGATAGAACACTACGCAAAATAATCGAGGAAAGGGGAACAACGTGGATAGAAGCAATGGCGCTGGCTAGAAATAAGAAGGAATGGGTCAAATTTGTACATAATATAAATGTATAGCAGTTATTAGTTAAATTTAAGATTAAGTTGTTTTTGTTTTGTATTATAATATAACATAATGTAATGCATTGTCACCTTACACCACTATGTGGTAAAAAGGCTTTTTGAAAATAATATATGTATATTATATAATATTATACAGGGTAAAACAAAAATACAGGTCATAAATTAAATCACATATTCTGGAACCAAAAATAGTTCGATTGAACCTAACTTACCTTAGTACAAATATGCACACAAAAACAGTTACAGCCCTTTGAAGTTACAAAATGAAAATAATTTTTTTCCGATATATCGAAATCTAATAGAGATTTTTTAGTGAAAATGTACGTGTGGCATTCTTATGGCAGGAGCATCCTAAAAAGAAATTATAGTGAAATTTGTGCAGCCCATAAAAATTTTATGGGGGTTTTGTTCCCTTAAACCCCCCCCCCAAACTTTTATGTACGTTCCAATTAAATTATTATTGTGGTACTATTAGTTAAATACAATGTTTTTAAAACTTTTTTTGCCTCTTAGTATTTTTTGGATAAACCAGTTTTAATCGAGATGCGGCTTCTTTTTTAATATGTTTACATAAAAATTTTATGGGGAGTTTGTGCCTTTAAACCCCCCAAATATTTGTGTACGTTCCAATTAAACTATTATTGCTGTACCATTAGTTAAACACAGTATTTTTAAAACTTTTTTTCCCTATTAATATTTTTCAGATAGGGCACCTTTTATCGAGATGTGGCTTCTTTTTTAATATGGTTCAAAATATACCTCAAACTGTAATTTATAAGTAAATTTTCATATTATTACTAGGTCTCGATAATCGTACTTAACAGTACACAAACATGTGGTGGATTTGACAAAATATTCAAAATATCTCAAAAAAAAAACTAACTTTCGAAAAAGTACTAAGAGGCAAAACAGTTTTAAAAACATTGTGTTTAACTACTTGTGCCACAACGATAATTTAATTGGAACGTACACAAAAGTTTGGGGGGTTTAAGGGAATAAAACCCCCATATAATTTTTATGGGGTGCACAATTTTCACTATAATTTTTTTAAGATGTTCCTATCATAAGAATGTCACCTGTCCGTTTTTAATAAGAAACCTCAAACAGTTTTTGATATATTGGAAAAAATCGATTTTTATTTTGTAAATTCAAAGGGCTGTAACTTTTTTAGGTGCACATTTGTACTAAGGTAAGTTAGGTTCAATCAAACTATTTTTGGTCCCAGAATATGTGATTTTATTTATGACTTGTATTTTTGTTTTACCCTGTATAAACGTCGGTATACTAAGAAAACCAGGTAAATGTCGAAATACCGAAATCTAGAAAAAACGTTTTTAAAGTTTAGTGCTTTATTTTGAATTAAGCGGACCAGTTGTGTTTGATATTCGATATGCTAGTGAAAGATGCATATATCAGAAATAATATTCTATCATTAGTTTGAAAAAGTTAAGAGACCTAGCTGATTAAACCTAAATTTAAGATCCAGATGGAATCACTTACCTGGTTTTACCTGTAAATCAAAATAATCACACTGTATTAAAGACACTTATCACCTTTTTACTGAATATGGTAAATATACAGCAGTAGAAGTTATTCCTGTGTGTGTGTGTGTGTGTGTGTGTGTGTGTGTGTGTGTGTGTGTGTGTGTGTGTGTGTGTGTGTGTGTGTGTGTGTGTGTGTGTGTGTGTGTGTGTGTGTGTGTGTGTGTGTGTGTGTGTGTGTGTGTGTGTGTGTGTGTGTGTGTGTGTGTGTGTGTGTGTGTGTGTGTGTGTGTGTGTGTGTGTGTGTGTGTGTGTGTGTGTGTGTGTGTGTGTGTGTGTGTGTGTGTGTGTGTGTGTGTGTGTGTGTGTGTGTGTGTGTGTGTGTGTGTGTGTGTGTGTGTGTGTGTGTGTGTGTGTGTGTGTGTGTGTGTGTGTGTGTGTGTGTGTGTGTGTGTGTGTGTGTGTGTGTGTGTGTGTGTGTGTGTGTGTGTGTGTGTGTGTGTGTGTGTGTGTGTGTGTGTGTGTGTGTGTGTGTGTGTGTGTGTGTGTGTGTGTGTGTGTGTGTGTGTGTGTGTGTGTGTGTGTGTGTGTGTGTGTGTGTGTGTGTGTGTGTGTGTGTGTGTGTGTGTGTGTGTGTGTGTGTGTGTGTGTGTGTGTGTGTGTGTGTGTGTGTGTGTGTGTGTGTGTGTGTGTGTGTGTGTGTGTGTGTGTGTGTGTGTGTGTGTGTGTGTGTGTGTGTGTGTGTGTGTGTGTGTGTGTGTGTGTGTGTGTGTGTGTGTGTGTGTGTGTGTGTGTGTGTGTGTGTGTGTGTGTGTGTGTGTGTGTGTGTGTGTGTGTGTGTGTGTGTGTGTGTGTGTGTGTGTGTGTGTGTGTGTGTGTGTGTGTGTGTGTGTGTGTGTGTGTGTGTGTGTGTGTGTGTGTGTGTGTGTGTGTGTGTGTGTGTGTGTGTGTGTGTGTGTGTGTGTGTGTGTGTGTGTGTGTGTGTGTGTGTGTGTGTGTGTGTGTGTGTGTGTGTGTGTGTGTGTGTGTGTGTGTGTGTGTGTGTGTGTGTGTGTGTGTGTGTGTGTGTGTGTGTGTGTGTGTGTGTGTGTGTGTGTGTGTGTGTGTGTGTGTGTGTGTGTGTGTGTGTGTGTGTGTGTGTGTGTGTGTGTGTGTGTGTGTGTGTGTGTGTGTGTGTGTGTGTGTGTGTGTGTGTGTGTGTGTGTGTGTGTGTGTGTGTGTGTGTGTGTGTGTGTGTGTGTGTGTGTGTGTGTGTGTGTGTGTGTGTGTGTGTGTGTGTGTGTGTGTGTGTGTGTGTGTGTGTGTGTGTGTGTGTGTGTGTGTGTGTGTGTGTGTGTGTGTGTGTGTGTGTGTGTGTGTGTGTGTGTGTGTGTGTGTGTGTGTGTGTGTGTGTGTGTGTGTGTGTGTGTGTGTGTGTGTGTGTGTGTGTGTGTGTGTGTGTGTGTGTGTGTGTGTGTGTGTGTGTGTGTGTGTGTGTGTGTGTGTGTGTGTGTGTGTGTGTGTGTGTGTGTGTGTGTGTGTGTGTGTGTGTGTGTGTGTGTGTGTGTGTGTGTGTGTGTGTGTGTGTGTGTGTGTGTGTGTGTGTGTGTGTGTGTGTGTGTGTGTGTGTGTGTGTGTGTGTGTGTGTGTGTGTGTGTGTGTGTGTGTGTGTGTGTGTGGGTGTGTGTGTGTGTGGGTGTGGGTGCGTGCGTGTTTGTGGGTGCGTGCGTGCGTGTTTGTGGGTGCGTGCGTGCGTGTTTGTGGGTGCGTGCGTGCGTGTGTGTGTGTGTGTGTGTGTGTGTGTGTGTGTGTGTGTGTGTGTGTACATAAAAATTTTATGGGGAGTTTGTGCCTTTAAACCCCCCAAATATTTGTGTACGTTCCAATTAAACTATTATTGCTGTACCATTAGTTAAACACAGTATTTTTAAAACTTTTTCTCCCTATTAATATTTCAAAGGGCTGTAACTTTATAAATTATAAATTCAAAGGGCTGTAACTTTTTTAGGTGCACATTTGTACTAAGGTAAGTTAGGTTCAATCAAACTATTTTTGGTCCCAGAATATGTGATTTTATTTATGACTTGTATTTTTGTTTTACCCTGTATAAACGTCGGTATACTAAGAAAACCAGGTAAATGTCGAAATACCGAAATCTAGAAAAAACGTTTTTAAAGTTTAGTGCTTTATTTTGAATTAAGCGGACCAGTTGTGTTTGATATTCGATATGCTAGTGAAAGATGCATATATCAGAAATAATATTCTATCATTAGTTTGAAAAAGTTAAGAGACCTAGCTGATTAAACCTAAATTTAAGATCCAGATGGAATCACTTACCTGGTTTTACCTGTAAATCAAAATAATCACACTGTATTAAAGACACTTATCACCTTTTTACTGAATATGGTAAATATACAGCAGTAGAAATATATTGTTATCCGTCAAATATAGATGTGCGCTTAGTTGGTTTTACATGCAACAGAACTTTGATTTTATGGAAGTAAGTAGCGATATATTGTTTTATTTGAAAATGAAAAGTTGGTTAGGTGTAACTTATTTGTTTATTACACAAATTATCTGCTGAATGGTAAGTCGTATCATTTATTTTGGTTTTACCTGTATGTAGAGCATAAAAAGCTACGAACTTTGGTATACTTAACTCAATATTTTAAAATTTGTCATTTATCTGGTTTTCGCAGTATACCGACGAATATATAATATACATATATTATTTTCAAAAAGCCTTTTTACCACATAGTGGTGTAAGGTGACAATGCATTACATTATGTTACATTATAATACAAAACAAAAACAACTTAATCTTAAATTTAACTAACAACTGCTATACATTTATATTATGTACAAATTTGACCCATTCCTTCTTATTTCTAGCCAGCGTCCTTGCTTCTATCCACGTTATTCCCCTTTTCTCGATTATTTTGCCTAGTGTTCTATCCCATGTTTGTCGTGGTCTACCTTTCTTATTTCTTCTTTCCGTTTTAAAGTCTGTAACGCCATTAAGTCTTTAAAAAAGAGTCTGTAACGCCATTAAGAAGAAAAAAAATACTTTTTTCAAATAAACTTTTTTATCCCATGCCTAGATTTTGTGTCACATTGGAACTACTAAAATCGATCGTCTATAACAAGAAATCGAACTTAACTGACTGATTCAGCTACATTTAGCGCGCCTATGGGTATTAATATTATCACATTATTGTGCCTTCGTCTTTGATAGTGTCAGATAATACCGAAACACTGTTGCCAAAGGTTCGCAGAACTTTCGAAACACGGTGCGGCTACTATCACTCGAATTAATATTAATGACGCGCTGATGTGACCTCTTAAATTCTACGTTCAGCAATTGGTTTACTTACCTTAATAGCTTGGTTGTTTGTATCAAAGTGTCCTTGTCTAACTCTATTGATTTCTTCTTGGGTTACACCGGGAATGTAAATTTCACAGTTGTCGTGCCACATTTGAAAGTCGGTCTTCAATGGTTCATCGAATTGCTATAAATAAATAGTATCAGCTAACTGTAACCATAAAAACTATTGTGTATATGCAGGGTAATACTTCGGCAGTTCCATTTAGACGTTATAGAAAAACTTGGCATATCTAATTACATAATATCTGAAAATTTAGGATGAGGAATTTTGAGATATAAATAAAATCAATAATAATCGTTATAACATTAAATCAGTAAATATAGGAGTTCCGCAGGGCAGTGTGTTAGGCCTAGTCCTATATTTGCTTTATACCAGTGATATTCCCGAATGTCACGCATCTTCGCAGACGATACTGCCCTCTTGGCCGCAGACAAAGATCACGAAGAAGCAGCTTAGACCAGGCCGCATCTGTAAAAATATTAGTACATTAGGACGTTGAGAGGTGACTCAAATTTTTTTGCAGGAATTGCTTGGAAATAAATCAAATAATAATATTTGAGTTATCCTCCCTCTCAAAAAGATCCGGAACATTGTTTAAATAATCAAAATATCAAAAAATTTAGGAAAAATTCGATTTTTTTCTTAGTTTTTTGATTATAACTTTAAAAGTATTTATTTTCGAGAAAAGTTTTACTGACATAAAAGTGGCGTAATTAAATTTCCTACAATATTGAATTGGTTAAAAATTTAAAAAGTAGTCACCCTTGTTGCAAAATAGCAAGAATTGCGAAAAAACCATACAAAAACAAGTATTCGCATTTTACGTTCTTGAACCATTTATGCTATACTTAGGACCTTCATATTTCATCCAGAAAAACTTTATGATACAGTAAAACAACACCGTAAATTTCATTAAGATCGGTTTAACAGATTTTGCAAAATAAATTTTGCAATCCAGCTTTCGCAAAAAAAATTCATTTCTCCAAAATGTTACAGGAGTGAAAATAAAGCAGATAGCAAGTTGAAATTTTTTTTGCTTATAGAAGTGTACTGTACCTTTCATTTGCAATTTTGCAAAATTAAAATCAATTAACACCACGGCGTCAGGAACTTTTTTAAATAAACATTAATTATTGGTGCTACGTGCAGGACAGCGGATAGTTTGCTCTGATTGGGCATTCCAATGACCTTTGATAATGATTGATACATTTTAATTTTTATTACATTTCGATATAAATAAATAAATTTGTTTATTGCAAAATAAAAACACATACTTTGTCATTTGAATTAACACTTTTATTAGCAAAAACTTTCTTTGTTCATATATTTTAACTTGGAGAATAAAAGTTGATTATTTTTAAACATATGCAATTGTTTAAACAATATTTCACAAACAATAATAAATTTTGTTTGATTTTTGTGGAATTAAAATATTAAAATACAACAAAATATAGAGCAAGAAAATAATATATTAGATAAAGATTGGAAGAAATTTTGGTGGAAATCAACTTGTGAGAATCGAACACCGCTGTCCTGCGCGTAGCACCAAAAATGAATGTTTATTTAAAAAATTTCCTGACGCCGTGGTAATTAATCGATTTTAATTTTACAAATTGAAAATGATAGGTACAGTACACTTCTATAAGCAAAAAAAAATTTCAACTTGCTATCTGCTTTATTTTCAGTCCTGTAACATTTTGAAAAAATGAATTTTTTCTTGCGAAGGCTGGATTGCAAAATTTATTTTGCAAAATCTATTGAACCTGTCTTAATGAAATTTACAGTATTGCTTAACTGTAAGTATCATGAAGTTTTTCCGATTGAAATATGAAGTTCCTAAGTATAGCATAAATGATTGAAAAACGTAAAATGCGAATACTTGTTTTTGTATGGTTTTTTCGCAATTATCGCTATTTTGCAACTAGGATGACTATTTTTTAAATTTTTAACCAATTCTATATTATATAAAATTTAATTACACAACTTTTATGTCAGTACAACTTTTCTCGAAAATGAATACTTTTAAATTTATAATCAAAAAACGAAAAAAAACATCGAATTTTTCCTTCATTTTTTTACATTTTGATTATTAAACAATGTTCCGGACATTTTTGAGAGGGAGGATAACTCAAATATTATTAAAAAAAGACTAAGTTTTCACTCTAATGGCATATAACATATCCCACCAGAATGAAAACAATGGGAACCTTCTCTGGTCAAATATTATTATTTGATTTATTTTCAAGCAATTTCTGCAAAAAAAATTGAGTCACCTCTCAACGTCCATCTCAAAACAGATGCGCCCTGGACTAGCTAGAAATCTACAAACTTCCATTAAGTACTCAAATTAGTGAATTGACTAAACTGTGCCGAATTAAAATAAACGAAACTAAGTCCGTCCATAGCAACTTTAGAAATAAAAATGAAAGACATATTCCTCGGGTCATAAGTCTCGGGTATCAGTCTAGCTAGACGCAAGGCTACGCTGGAAGACCCACGTAAACATCAATTGAGATCTCTGCATAAGGTACAAAAAATGTATTGGTTATTAAGAAGACATTCCACCATGTCAATCTGCAATAAAATTCGTCTGTACAAATAAATGCTTAAGCCCGTATGGACATAGTAATATGGCATCTAGCTGTGAGGTTGTGCTAGAAAAAGCAACATACATAATCCAGCGTTTTCAGAATAATGAATAATTTAGTCTAGGCGCCAAATAAAGGTCACCGTGTCCTTTTCAATTCTGATGGACAAACTCAACGGGTACTTATAAATTTTTGGATGCTGATTACGAATTTCGAGGGTGGATTTCGATCCGTGTAGTCAAAAAATTGTTATAAACAATTTAATTGTTTATAAATTGTATATAAGGCTCTGGCTCATAAACTAACAGAGATAAAAACGAATGTTTCAAACAAAATTTGTTCGTTAATACGAAACGAAGAAAAAAACGTTGACTAACTTAAATCCAACAATTAGAACTCAAAATATTGTAAAATTACTGCACAATGCCAATTTCAAATTGCAAAATAAGTATTTTTCGAAACTTTATCGATCGTAACTCTGCTTTTGCGCATGAAAATGAGCCTTAGAAGGTCTTATTTTAAAGCTTAATTAATAGGCTTCCAAACAGAGTTGGTTAAATTACTTGATCTTTATTTGTTTTAAAGTTATACCCATTTGAAATAATAATTTTCTTAAAAAAATTGTACATTAATTTGTTTATAAGGGTTTCAAGCAAATTTAAGCTATAAACATTTATACTTTAATTAATAATAATGATAGAAAAACTCAAAAGTAATATTTTGAGGTTACGAAAATGTTTGTAAGTTTATTTTTGACCAAGATATATATATATATATATATATACATCCCGCTATCATTATGTCATCTTTTCATGTTGCAGTCATTTGGCATCACCAAGAAATACTATCATTTTCGAATTTTAATTCGTGTATGTTTGTTGAGCGCATTTTTTAACGCCCTGTATCGTTCTCAGTTTTCTAAAATTTTAATTTTAAAAATTTAAATTATATACAAAAATTTTTACACTTCATAACCATTTTGACTTCCACCACATAAAAATGTGTATTTCCCATCATTTTGCCGCTTTTCGACGTTGCCACGAGTTAAAAATACCGATCTTTTGAGGACAGGTAGAAAAGGTCTATTGTAAACTTAGAGGATGGAATATTTTGGTAAAATATTCCATCCTCTCAGATTATAAACTACATAAAAGGTAGGTTCTTTACCTGTTCAGCTGGATTACCAAGCAAGGGTCTAAATATTTTACGAGTTGAATTGTGTTTATTTGATTTCATCTGTTAAATTAAAATTTCTCATACCGACTTAAAATATTTGTTTGAAAAATTCATTTTATATTTTCGTTTAATTTACTTAGGGTTTTTGGTCAGAATTTTGAAGAAACGCTTGGTTTGACATAAAATTTGGGACACGTACCTATAGCTAATATGTTAAAGAAAAAAAGTGATATTGTGCCGATATGAGCTTTTGATCTGGAGGTGAGTTTCGTCGGTTATAGGGTATGAAAACAAATACGTTCAAATAAGTCCGGAATTGGATAAACTGACTAATTCTAAGCAACTTCTATTTTATAGCGTTTTTCACTAAGTCAATACTTTTAGAGATATTTGCGAGTGAATATGTTCATTTTTCAACAAAAAAAAAAAAACGTTTTTATACGGTTTTTCGCAAATAACTCAAAAAGTAGGTACTTTATGGAAAAAAAATTAGCAAATAGTAAATATAGCTTATAAAAAAGTGAAAAAATGGTATATGTGTCAGGTCTGTAGACCCAGTAGAAGCAGAGTTATTGCTAAGCTTTGTTTTAAAACCAAGAGGAGTAGGTAAACTAAATGGCAGATTCACACCCAAGAAAGTCACTAGAAATATCATCAGATAAATCTTCTTTTTTGGTTGATCATATCGGCCTTTGACGGTAATCTTGACTAAAAATCTAAAAATAAAAGGAAGAACGCAGAAAATACAAAAATTGCTGATAAAATAAATAAACTAACCTATGAAATGCTAATAGTGTCAAAATTTGATATGAGTAAAATTGCCTGAGGTTGTACCAATTACAAACAAGGTGTACGGCGCGGGAAATTTGAATGACCCCTCTTGTTTAAAAACAGACTATAGTGAAAAATAAGCTCTTATATCTCAAATTCCAAATCGAATATTTTAACGTGAAATAAAAAAAATGAAACACTTTTCTGGGAAAACTTATTACAACTTTCTTAAAGTGTTTAAGAAAACGTTTATTTTTATTTTTTTTTAAGTTTCCAGCAGCAAGAGTAAGCAGGTTACGCTCAAAATACAGTTGTTCCTTTTTTTTTTGGTTAAAAATATTCTAAAAACTCCCTCTAATTAACAGCCCAAATGGAATTAATCGTTACCACTTTACAAGTAACTTTATGTATTGTTTGTGTTTGTAAGTTTCATCAGTTCAAAGTGCTTATTTGTGGAAAAATTTGATTTTAAAGTAAATTTTTTTAAATCTTTAATTTTGAAAAAAAGACTTTTGTCAAAATAACTTAAAAATTATTAGTGATACCAAATATCTTAAAGAGTAAAAAATGTAGGTGTTGCTTTTTTAAATATTTGGAATTTTTTGATTTTCTGGAAGACAAAAATTGGTTAAGATATGGCTGTTCAAAATTTGCATATACATACTCGTGACTAGTGATTCGTTCGAGGCCTTTCAACAAAACCCCTTTCAAAAATAAGCATTTTGAACCAATGCAACTTACAGATCATATACAGGGTTTCCCCGAAAATAGTGCGTTCCTTAAAGGTATAGATAGAAAGCACAATGTAGAGCAAAAAAGTCTTATAACATTTTATTCTAAATTCAGCCGTTTGACCAAAAAACGAAAATACATTTTGATATGCAAATTGATACTCAATTAGTAAATAAACAAGGGGTCCCATTAGATTAAATTTCACAGTCACAGGTTCTTCTACGCCATGTTGCCAGGTCATATAAATTTATGAAAATAAAAATTTACTCTTATGGAGAACAACGTAATTTTTGTTGAAACGGTTAACTTTAGGAAAAAATGTTACAACACCTTTTTGTTCTAAATTGTGTATTATATCCACACCTTAAAGGAACGCACTATTTTCGGAGACACCCTGTATAAACAATACATTTATCTAAAGTAACGTGTGAAGCGGTAACAATTAATTTTCATGACTTTCTTTTGCCAAAAAAAAGGGAACGATTTTATTTTCAGCGTAACTTGCTTACTTTTCACGCTAGAAACTGTTTTAAAAACACCAAAAAAAATTTTTTTTTAAACACTTTAAAAGAGTTATGATGAGTGTTTCCCGAAAAGTGCTTTATTTTTTTGGTTATTTTACGTTGAAATATTCGATTTGGTATTTGACGAATAAGAACCTATTTTTCATTAGCTGCAACCCTGCTTCTACTGGGTCTACAGACCTTATACTGACACCTCTTTTTCATAAGCTATATTATTGCTAGGAATATTTTCTTCGATAAAATATGTACATACTTACTTTTTGAGTTATTTGCGAAAATCCGTCCAAAACGTGTTTTTCTATGAAAAATAAACATATTCACTCGCACATACCTCGAAAAGTATTGACCTAAAACTTTTATAGAACAAAATTTGCTTAGAATTAGAATTAGTCAGTTTATCCACTTCCGGACTTATTTTGCACGTATGTTTTTTCACCTCCAAGAAGGGGTGAAAGTCACATCCAGGACAAGAGAACATATCGGCATAATCTCACTTTTTTCTTTGGCATTTTAGCTACGTGTGTGCCAAATTTTATGTCAATCCAAGCGGTTCTTTAAAATCTGGAGGTTTTGCGATATTTTATCGTGAGTGAATGGAATAATAATTATTACAACGGCAATTATTGCCGTTGTCACTTTTAGATAAGAAGTCATTATCACAATGATATAGTCAGGTTAACTGAATTGTATAATTATTGTTTTTATCATTAAATGTGAAAACCTAGAATTATCCATGTCTGTCCGTCAATAAACACAACTCGTCTATTAGTAGGACAGAAAGAATGACAAATAAGGTGTCAAATGAAAGCCTATAACCAAAATATGATATTACATGTGAGAAGTTTGACCTCGGACTGCCTGTTCCAGAGTTGCAACCGAAAGTACTGTTTTAAATTCGTCGAAATAGTACAAACTATTGGTCAACACGACTAAGAAAGACCAGAACAAATACATACTTCCGGTTTCATGCCTGTCTGTTCGTCCATATCTGTAGGTGAACAAAATTCATCCGTCATATCAGCTGACAAAAAGTTACACGAAGGGTTCAAATATCGACTGCCGGTTCAACTTCCGGTCACTTTTTGTGAAAAATTAGAACTTACGATGTCCAATTGCTTGTTACAATTTTTTTTATAAGTGTTCTACTCTATATATTCTGACTTTTCATTAACTTACTTAGATCACATATAATTTAATACAGTTTTGATGTCAGGGTCTTCAAAATTTATGTGGTGAGTTCCGGTATGTGATGAATGAAAAACGACTCCATAAGCAGAAGAAAAAAGTGTTCTCAAGACCTAAGACAATACATCGACTCACAAGAGCGTTGTGACAGTAGCAAAAATTCGAGTTGGGGTTCTAATTACTTTCTCATGCGGCTTACTCTCCTGACTTGGCCCCCTCCGATTATTAAGTGTTCCCAAATCTGAAGAAATGATGGGCGAGTCACAAAGTTTCACAAAAAAGCGAATATTTCGCGAAATGAACGTCAGATCGAAAAACTAAAAAATGCGTGTTCAATATTTTTCAAAAATCTATCGAATGATACCAAAAACGAACCCCCACGGAAAGGGGTGAGGAGTAAATTAAAAATTTTAAATACGAACCCTGCGATATTTCGCGAAATGAACATCAGAGTGCCAGTGTGTGCTTTTTTTCTGGGGATGAGTACAACCCCCTTCTCGAGTGTGAAAAAATATAGGTCCAAATAAGTCCGTAAGTGGATAAACTAATTAAATTCCTTGTAACTTTTGTTTTTAGATGGTTTTTCGCAAATAAATCAAAAAGTAAGTATTTGATCGAAAAACTATTCCTAGCAAATATGAAGCTTATAAAACAGTAAAAAAAATGATGTATGTATGAAGTCTGGACACACAATAAAAACAGAGTTGGAGCTAATCAAAAGTTGGTTCTTATTCGTCAAATTCCAAATCGACTAGTTCAACGTAAAATGTCCAAAAAATAACGCACTTTTCGGGGAAAACCCGCCACAAATTTTTTAAAGAGTTTAAAAAAAGTTTTATTTTTGTTATATAAAAAGTATCTATTCTATCACCATCAGCATCAAAAGTAGACCGGGCAGTATCGTCGCCCCCGCTAGCGAAATTATTCCGATTCGATTTTTTTGCACAAACTTACTCAAAAAGAGGTCCTTATAACATATCCAAAGGGTGCCGGGCGGTGCATTGGTCGAAAAATTGTTTAAAAAATTTTTTTGAAACAAATTCACAAAAACAATTTTTTCATTTCGAACAATTTTTTTTAGATAACTTGTGTCATTCTGGGCAAAAAAGGTGTCTTGCCATTTTTGTTTAAAATTGATTGTTGTCGAGTTATATGCGATTAAAAATTTGAAAAATGCGAAAATGGCCATTTTTAAGTCTTAATAACTCGATTAAAAGTTATTATTATGAAATTAAAAAGTGAGCAGATCAAGTTTCAAACTCTTGCTTCAAGGTCCTTAAGAGATTTTTGTCATTATTTTATTACAAAGCTGTTATTTTTAATTATTAATAATTAGCGCTATAGTCCCGGATTTATCGTCGCCCCTGTTAGTGAAATTATTCCGATTCGATTTTTTTGCACAAACTTACTCAAAAAGAGGTCCTTATAACATATTCACAAGGTGCCGTGGTCGAAAAATTGTTTAAACAATTTTTTAAACAAATCCACAAAAATAATTTTTTCACTTTGAACAATTTTTTTTTAGATAATTTTGGACATTCTGAACAAAAAAGGTCTCTTGTCAATTTTCTCTAAAATTGATTGTTGTCGAGTTATACGCGATTTAAAACCTGAAAAATGCGAAAATGGCCATATAACTCGACAAAAATCAATTTTAGAGAAAAATCTCAAGATACCTTTTTTGCTCAGAATAACCCAACTTATCTAAAAAATCGTTCGTAATGAAAAAATTATTTTTGTGAATTTGTTTAAAAAATTGTTTAAGGTGATACAGTAGCGATCAACAGGTAGCCAAAACGCGTTCCAAGATTGCGGCTGTAATTTTGAATATTTTTTCAAGATATTTGGCACACGTATCCGTAATATAATAAAGAATAGCGGTACAGAGCCCAATTTGAAAAATATATTAGGTAATATTTGAAAATTATTCTGTAATTAAATACAATATTAAAAAAACGAGCCTGTACCGCCATTAAGAAGAACAAAAAAATACACTTTCTTCAAATAAACTTTTTTATCCGATGCCTAGATTTTGTGTCATTTTGGAACTACTAAAATGTTTTATTTCATTAGTCCAAAACAAAATTTAAATTTTTTAATTCGACAAAATATTTCCACGCACAGGCTGTGGTCTGTATTAATTCGAGAACCAAGAGAGACAGCTCATTAACCGCCTTTCATTTTTTCTTAGAAAATAAACGATCTCTACACAAAGTACTTATAGGATAATACGCCGCCGTTATGAAATGATTGTAGGATGTTAAAATGACGAAGGATGTTTTACCCGGAAATCCGAATTTTATACACTTTTGTTATATTTAATACCCTAATAGCACACGACGTCCTTTGGACGTCCAAAATAGGTCAATTTTTGGTCCTAACGTCCATGGACCATAAACGGACGTCCTTTGGACGTCCGACGCTGGACGTACTTCGGGTGTACTAAATATGTACGTCCTTTTGACGTCCGGCGTTGGACGTCCGGCGTTGGACGTCCTTCAGGTGGACTAAATATGTACGTCCTTTGGACGTCCGGCGTTGGACGTCCTTCGGGTGGACTAAATATGTACGTCCTTCGGACGTCCGGTGTTGGACGTCCTTCGGGTGGAATAAATATGAACGTCCTTTGGACGTCCGTACTCGGACGAAATACGGACCTTTTCCAATCGTCCATATTGGACATATTCTACCAATAAGGGGATTAAACAGCAAAATTATTTAATAAAATATTAACTTAATTATGTTAATAAAATAGTTTAAATGGAAAAGATTATAAATCATATTTAATTCAAAACTGTATATGTAGTTTAATATCTAATACATGTTTTTGTTTTTATGTAAAGTGTGAAAATCTGATCGGTAAATTATTCGTTATGTCCACTCTACATCAACAATAAACTGAACAAGAAATTGACTAAGTTATTCAAGGCCAAATTTGACGAGTACAAAATGTATGATTTGTAAAAGAAAATGAAGGAATTTGATGAAATAGAACAATTGGATATGTTTTATTTTGTCAAATTTCTTTATTTTCTGTTTATTCACGGCAAAATTGGAAGTAGAATTGTGTTTTGTATAAGCCAAATTTGACCTTGAATAACTTGTCGTCAATTTCTTGTTCAATTATTGTTGATGTAAAGTGGACTTTATAATGTTTTATTATTCCCGTTACCAAGATGATAGAAGTTTGGTGGTTAAATCTAATAAGCAAAAATATAATTTTTATCAATGTATCCTTACTACAGATGAATATTGAGAGCATCTTTTTGAAGTTGAGCGTACGTGTGCCCAAAATAGGTCCAGTTTTAGTCCTAATGCGGATGGACTATAAATGAACGTCCTTCGGACGTCCGACGTTGGACGTACTTACGTGTTGAATAAATATGAACGTCCTTTGGACGTCCATTGGACGTCCGTGCTCGGACGTCCGTTGGACATTGACATCGATCCGTGAGCGTCATCTGCAAAGAAGAAAATCACAAGCCAGGACAACCAATCCCAATAGTGAGTGTTTCAAACTTTTGTGTTGTGTTGTCAAAAGTTTATTTAATTATTTATGTTTTTCCTTACATACTTACATATTTTTTCAAGCTTTTTGGTATATTTTTCATATTTTTTACTATATTTCGATAAAAAAATTCTTCGCAGTTTTATCCTAATCAACATCATCATCATTCTATCCAAAAAGGCAAATCGCCAAAATCGCAATTTTATCATAATATGATATGTATATTTGCATTTTACCACATTTTTTCGATGTTTTGAAACATTTTTGTATATCTTTTGTGTATCTATCTATATTTTGTATATCACCCCTCCTCGGGGTGAAACTCACCCCCCAAATTCACATACTAATTTGTAAGTACACATACTTTGTAAGTATGGAATAAAGGTTGCTTAATATTAATCAGTTTATCGAAGTCCGGACTTATTTTGAACGTTTTTCACCCCAGAGAAAGAGTGAAACTCACCCCAGGGCAATAGCACACATTGGCACAATATCACTTTTTTTCTTTGGCATGTTAGCTATGCGTATGCCAAATTTCATGTCAATCCTTTAAAATTTACAGCAAAAACCATCAAAGAATGTAGTAATACTTGTTTTCATGAAGTCGGTGATAGAGTTTGACAAATCTTTATGGTTGTTAAATATCTTTTAATTTGTGTATTCGATTTTTAAAGGTAGGTACTATATACGTCCATTTGGCACAATAAAAAATAACCTTCGACCGGTACATATTGCTTGTATCGATGCTCGGTGCATTGTTCAGTCATAAATTTTACCTGTCCCTATAGCGTCGGCCGTCGGGTCCTATTGTAAATTATTATAATAATAGTCCGTCTCGGTATTTTATTATTTCTGTCATAAGTATCTCTGTGGAAATGCAAATGCTGCTTGTAACATCCCAAAAACCAGCTCTACTATTAATTGTACTCGTATAAATAAGTGTATAATATGTACCTACCTACTTATTTATTGTATTCATTTATAGACCTGGATCCCGCGTAATAAAAAAGTTGATTAACAGCAAGCTGAAAATTTGTTAATAGCTTCACGGTGTCTAGTCGGACAAACTTTGATGTACGGGAATACTGGAACCGGGGAAGTTTTAATTGTGGAACAGGTTAAAAACTTGGAACATCAGACTACCGAAAACGTTCCATGTATTTTGTCGGACAGAACTTCCAATTGATTTGTTACCATTTCATTAAACTCTTATGCAAAAATCAGACTGCGTACCAGTCTACTTTTATTCTCTTAATATTTTTACTTAAAAAAAGTGTACTACAATCATCTCGCTAAACTTAATATAACTGTTTTCGAGATAAACCCATTTTAAATCTGCGATATAACATAATTTTTTGCATAATATTGTAGTTAAATCCGAAAAATCAACTTAAAACCATAATAATAATTGTGCCAATTCTCATTTATGTCATTTATATTTTTGGAGATTTTTATGGTTTATAAGTTATTTTTCGAGTTTAGCGAGACGAATGTAGTATATATTTTTTAAGTAATAATATTAAGAGAATAAAACTTTTGATTCGAAAAGTATATGTAATGTAGAGTTCCCTCAGCGATGTGATATAATATTATTACAGTATAGCTCCCCGTGCATGACAAGCTTATGGAGGTAGCCCATATAGCCTAGGCTATAATATTATTAAAAAAATCACTTAGATGGGACAATGGCTTTAGGAAATTCGAGACATCAAAAATGGCCCATTTTTAAGGTGGTGCGTTAATTTCTTGGAGAAATGTAATTATAATTTAATGTAAATAATCTAATATCCAATAATTGTAAATTATTATAAGATGTAATATAAGTTCCTTAAAAAATATATTTTTTATTTCCCACAATACATTCTCCACAGGTATAAATATCGTCTCTAGACGTCCACCGAACGTCCTCCCAGGACGTTAGATGGATGATCGGCAGCAATACATTGGACCAAACTGGGACGTCCTATGAAGGCCCAATTGACGTCCACCGAACGTCCCTTCGGACGTTAGGTGGGCCTCCATTGGGCGTTTGGCAACGTGGAATTTGGACCAAAATTGGACGTCCTGTTAAGGTCCAATTCACGTCCCCTAAGACGTCCGATTAAGATCCAATTTACTCCGATTAAGGTCCAATTTACGTCCAATTAAGGTCCCATTTACGTCCGATTAAGGTCCAATTTACGTCCGATTAAAGTCCAATTTACGTCCGATTAAGGTTCAATTTACGTCCGATTAAGGTCCAATTTACGTCCGATTAAGGTTCAATTTACGTCCGATTAAGGTCCAATTTACGTCCGATTAGGGTCCAATTTACGTCCCCTAGGACGTCCGATTAAGGTCCAATTTACGTCCGATTAAGATCCAATATATGTCCCCTCGGACATTAGATGGACGTCCAATGGACGTTCGGTAGCGCGACATTTGGACCAAAATAGGACGTATAAAGGACGTTCCTCGGACGAAAACGGACGTCCAATGGACGTCCCTAAAGTCCGTGAAGGACGTCCATTGGACGTCCTTGTGCTATTAGGGTAGGTACCTACCTATAATTCTGGTGATTTTTTAAATCCTCTATTGTTAAGAGAATTTACACCTTTAGCCAAAGTTTTACGATTTTCTAACGGAAATTAACAAGTTATTTTAAATACGCACCAATTATCGATGTTGAAAGGAGTTTTTCAAGTTATAAAAATATTTTGTCTGATCAAAGAATATGTTTCCTCGTAAAGAATTTGGAAAAACACATTGTAGTGAATTATAATCGAAGATATATTTATAGTGATATTGTTGTTTTATTTTAAATAGGTAACTATTGGTAGCAGTTTTTGTAAAAACTGTGAATAAATTGCATATATAAAAAATGATTTTATTTGAAAAATAATAAATAAGATTACTAAATAAGACAGAAAATTTGTGGTTTCCCGAAATGCGCATTTTTTGAATTTTTGTGCATATCTTGCGCATATTTCGTAATTTTTTACCGCATATATATGCGAATATTTCATCAAAATTGATCGCATATAAATCCGCTCCCTAGTCATTGTATTCTGTTGGTTGATTCCAATGATTTGAGCCGCCGTACGACACGTTGGGACCAATGGGAGTGAAGATACGTAACTAATACCTATCAAGAGGTTTACTCAAACTTCTTTTCTGTACTTATACCTACCACTCGGTATAAGTACAAAAAAGAAGTTTGTGTAAACCTTTGCACAACTGTGTAAATACTAAAGAAAAATCTGAAATATTAAAAAAAAATAGTGGAATCCGTTAATCTGTTCTCGAAAAAATTAGCTATGAAAATGAGCATAATTTTCTATATCCCTAACTTTTGACGAGCAGTTTAGCTTAAATGGGGAAAAGCGGTAAGCTTAGACCAAACACCAGTAGGAGGCATTCAATTAATTGAGGAAAAAAATTAAATGGATAACAATATTCATTTCAGTTATAGAAAAGGCATTGCCCCGCTAGAATGGTTGAAATCACAAGTAACAATTAATAGTCCTACAAAAAAGACAGGCGCTTGAAAGTGATAAGACCATTGAACAATAAGCCTGCGAACTGCCTTTTAAACACATTCTTAAAAATAATCCATAACACAATTAAAAAAAGGTTTGTTAAGAAATTCTTTTATAGACTTCAGAAATTCAACAACTTCTCCTGATTATGTTTAAAAAACGTACGGAATGCACTAAATGAAAAAAAGAAGAAAAAGATTTATCATACCGTTATACTCTAATATATTCTTACGTTGAATATTTGATGCTTCCCTGTAGAGTATAAAACGGACAGTTGTGTTTTTCCCGTGAGCTGCCTTGTTTAGTCTTCTTTGTCGTTCTATTCGTTAAATTCTATCCTCTCAAGTCACAGCGTCAGAAAGCAGTGGGTATATGCAGTGAACGGGAGGCCTATGTCGAGCAGTGAACGTTGGGGCCCTTTCGCGTTTATCGTATGTAGAGAAGTCGCTTGTCAAAAACTGGACGTATGTAATCGTATTCTATTTGTTAAATACTCTCACCTAATATGTCATACCATGTGTGTTAATCCATTTTATTTCTACAATTTTAAAGTGTTATTACATGCCGTCATTTTCATTTGTCTACACCATCTTATTCTGCCAGTTAAATCCCATCATTTCAGACGCTGTACGTCACGATTGAACCAATAGAACCGTAGATACAAGACTAAGGCCCTTTTGACATGATGCTGTAATTGATTTTCATACGTCATTGCATTATATTAGTCAAATCCAGTTATTTTAGGTGCTGTACGCCACGATTGGACCAATAGGAGCGAAGATACGTAAATAAGGCCCTTTTGACATATTGCTGTATTTGATTTTTCTGTGTCATTGTATTCTGTTCATTAAACCCTACCATTTGAGCTGCTGTACGTCACAATTGGACCAATAGGACTAGATATACATAACTAGGGCCCTTTTGACTTGTTGCTGTATTTGATTTTTCTGTGTCATTGTATTTTATTTGTCAAGTCCTATTATTTGAGATGCCGTACGTCACGATTGGTCTTATAGGACCGAAGATACGCGACTAAGGCCCTTTTGACATGAGGTTGTATTTGATTTTTCTCTCATTGTATTCTGTTTGTCAAATCCTATCATTTGAGGTGCTATACATCACGATTGGACCAACAGGACCGAAGATACATAACTAAGGCCCTTTTGACATATTGCTTGTTTGATTTTTCTGTGTCATTGTCTTCTATGATGTCTAAGGCATATCTCTGATATGCCCTATTTTTAAATTGGACTTCGTAAGTCCTAGGTTTTCACCCACAAGCTTTTATTTGACACCTCATTTGTCATTCTACCCGGTATAATGGCGGAGGGGTTATATTGGCGGTCGTACGGACCGACAGAAAGAGTACCCAGCTCAAATATCTCACCTTTAGTACCATCCTTGGATTATAAGCTTTCATTTGACACCTCATTTATTATTATAGCTGGTATAATGATAGAGGAGTTACATTCGCGGTCGGACGGACCCACCGACAGACCGCCTAGGTCAAATATCTCACCTTTAGTACCATCCTTGTATTACCAGCTTACATTTGACACCTTATTTGTCATTCTACCTGGTATAATGACGGAGAAGTTATATTCGCGGTCGTACGGACCGACAGAAAGATTGTCTAGGCCAAATATCTCACTTTTAGTACCATCCTTGGATTATAAGCTTTCATTTGACACCTTATTTATCATTCTACTTGGTATAAAGACGCAGAAGTTATAGTCGCGGTCGTACGGACCGGCGGAAAGACAGCTTAGGTCAAATCGCTCACCTGTAGTACCATCATTGGATTATCAGCTTTCATTTGACACCTCATTTGTCATTCTACTTGGTATAAAGACGCAGAAGTTATAGTCGCGGTCGTACGGACCGGCGGAAAGACAGCCTAGGTCAAATCGCTCACCTGTAGTACTATCATTGGATTATCAGCTTTCATTTGACACCTCATTTGTCATTCTACCTGGTATAACGACGGAGTGGTTATATGCCCGGTCGTACGGACCGACGGAAAGACAGCCTGGGTCAAATATCTCACCTTTAGTACCATCCTTGGAATATAAGCTTTCATTTGACACCTCATTTGTCATTCTACCTGGTATAATGACGGAGAAGTTATATTCGCGGTCGTACGGACCGACAGAAAGATTGCCTAGGCCAAATATCTCACCTTTAGTACCATCCTTGGATTATAAGCTTTCATTTGACACCTCATTTATCATTCTACCTGGTATAATGATTGAGGAGTTATACTCGCGGTCGGACGGACCGACGGACAGACCATGTAGGTCAAATATCTCACCTTTAGTACCATCCTTGGAATATCAGCCTTCATTTGACACCTCATTTCTCATTCTACATGGTATAATGACGGAGGAGTTATATTCCCGGTCGTACGGACCGTCGGAAAGACAGCCTAGGTCAAATATCTCACCTTTATTACCATCCTTGGAATATAAGCTTTCATTTGACACCTCATTTGTCATTCTACCTGGTATAAGGATGGAGGAGTTATATTGGCGGTCAGAGGGACCGGCGCACAGATCGCCTAAGTTAAATATCTCACCTTTAGTACCATCCTTGTGTTATAAGCTTTCTTTTGACACCTCATTTGTCATTCTACCTGGTATAATGACGGATAAGTTATATTCGCGGTCGGAGGGACCGAGTCACAGACCGCCTAAGTCAAATATCTCACCTTTAGTACCATCCTTGTATTATAAGCTTTCTTTTGACACCTCATTTGTCATTCTACCTGGTATAATGACGGAGGAGTTATATTTGCGGTCGGAGGGACCGACGGAAAGACAGCCTAGGTCAAATATCTCACCGTTAGTACCATCCTTGGATTATATGCTTTCATTTGACACCTCATTTGTCATTCTACCTGGTATAATGATGGAGGAGTTATATTCGCGGTCGTAAAGACCGACGGACAGACCGCCAATGTCAAATATCTCACCTTTAGTACCATCCTTGGATTATCAGCTTTCATTTGATACCTCATTTGTCATTCTAGCTGGTATATTGACGGAGGAGTTGTGGTTACAGACAGACGGACAGACGGACGTGGATAATACAAAGTTTTCACATTTTTTCAAAATTGGGTGAAAACAATAAAACATGATGCCAGACTGATTTCTTTATGAAAATAATATATACATTCTCAAATTGTCTATTTTTCGTTGTGAATAATATTGTATTCAACAGTGATGCCAAATTTCTGATGCCAAAATGATTGATAATGAAAGTGGGATATACGTTTTCATGTATATAACGGCAGCGACAAAACGGTAAAACACTGAACTAAATGTATATAATATTTTCACTGTACGATCATTTTGGACTCAAACATTTTATGGAATAAACTTATATAACTTAGTAAGAGGTAAACAAGGAAAGCTGATATATTAAAGTAACATCAAGGAATCAAATCTCTAACTACCGAGCTGATTAGACTTCTGGTAGCAAGTACAGGAATAAAGTTATTAAGGTAGTGTAAAGTGGCATCGATATACAGATGCCACTTTGCAAGACGATGCCAAATCGATGGTAAATGCATAATGTATCGATGCCAAATTGATAGTAGGATGTATATATATATATATATATATATATATATATATATATATATATATATATATATATATATATATATATATATATATATATATATATATATTTTAATAGTGCGCTCTGAGGCGCAAGATCGGTTCACCGCGTAAAGGTTCACGCGCTAACTTCTCGATGCAAATTATAATTTCTATGTATATATGTATATATACGTTATCTTCATTTTTCATTTTTGAAGATCCTAATAAAATTTGATCATATAATTCTTATAATTAAAACATCATACTTTACCTCATCACCTTTCATTAAATTTACTTTGTCTTCTATTTTTTGTACTAAATAAAATCATTAAAATCTTTTGAAAAAAAAAACATTAAAAACTAATATTTAAGAAATAAAACTAAAATAAGTTGATATTACTTATTAATACTATTTTTACAAACTTTTTGGTTAATACATCTGAATCGAGATATACAGGGAATCTCAGCTTTTTTACACCTGCATAAGTTCTTAGAGCCATTTTTAGAGTTACATGGTGGTACTAAGTCTGTTCTTGTAGGCAGTAAAACTAAAACTTTCTGGGGCTTCAAAGTCTAATTATCTATATGATATAGATATAATTTATATCATATAGATATCCAGTGGATATTGTATAGTATCCACATAAAGTGGATCTAAATAGTTCTTTTGCAGCATCATCAAGGCACGTCAATTGTGTGTAAGCCGTTACAACATAAATGCTCGTTTTATACACAATGATGAGGCTGCAAAATAACTCGATCCATTTTTATATCGATATCACATATTGGCTCATTTGCATGCGTAGAAGCCGAGTTACGATCAATAAAGCGTCGAAAAATACTTGACTGTGAGCCGATGTTGCGCCTCATAGCGCGCCATTAAAATATCGATATCTTGACCAAAAATCAACTAACGAACATTTTCTTAACATAAAATAATTGCTTTTGCGTTATTCTATCATTATTGTTAATTAAACTATAAATGTTTAGAGCTCAAATTTACTTTGAAACCCTTAATTAATGAAACAAATTAATGTACCATTTTTTTTAAGAAAATTATAACTTCAAACGGGTATAGCTTTAAAACAAATGAAGATAAACTAATTTAACAAACTGTATTTGGAAGCCTATTAATGAAGCTTTAAAATGAGGCCTTTTAAGGCTCATTTGCATGCGTAAAAGCCGAGTAACGATCGATAAAGCTTCAAAAAATACTTATTTCGCAATTTGCAATTTGCATTGTGCACTAATTTTACAATATCTTGAGTTATGATTGTTGTATTTAAGTTTAGTAAACGTTTTTTCTTCGTTTTTTATTAACAAACAAATTTTATTTGAAACATTATTTTTTATCTCTTTAGTTTATGAGCCAGAGGCTTATAAACAATTTATAAACAATTAAATTGTTTATAACAATTTTTGACCACTCGTATCGAAATCCACCCCCAAATTCGTAATCAGCAGCCAAAAATCCATAAGAAACCGTTGAGTTTGTAAATCAGAATTGAAAAGGACACGGTGACCTACCTCTATTTGGCGCCTAGACTAATTTTGTTTTAATATTAGTGCAGTTACTGAAGGTGGATATGATCTATTACCTCCGATATCGTTGAACCAGTATCGATTTGCATGAAAATTGGTGAGTGGTTAGAGGATATCTCAAGGAACAAAGGTGACATGGTGCCAACTTGCGTTTTTACCCTGGGGGTGGATGCCACCCCTTCTCGAGGGTGAAAATTATTTTATTACGAATAACCTCATAATTCGATAGAGGTACAAATTCTAAGCAAAATGTGTTACATAAAGCTATTAAAATAAATCAAAACTTAAATACGTAAAAGTTATTTAAAAAAATTAAAGCTTTTTGAGTTATTAAAGATCAAATATTTTTATTTTTTATGAGAAAAATGCATGTTTTTATCCGATTTTTCACAAATAACTCAAAACCTATAAATTTTTGCAAAATAATTGTTATTACCAAAATTGAAGATAGTAAAAAACTAAATAAACTCCTTACTAGAAAAATCTTTTAGTGTTAACTTACAGTGGGTTATCGGTAATTGAATGAAATTATTTTTCGGCGAGTACCCAAATCTAAGTAGTTAAGCTTAAATAACGGAAAAATGATACATTTTATAACATAATCTTAGCTAACATTTGTCAAAGTGCTTAGAAATATCTATCAAATGAGCAACGAACGAGTCGATAGCATTAAAATTTATGCTACAAAAATTTTTCAAAATTTATCATTTAAAAATTTTTTCAAAAAAATGTTATTGTTTTTTTTAATTACCTCCATTAATTTTTATGAAATCAGATACAAGTAAAATCAATTTGAAAGCTAATTCCAAGGGATATTAAACCACGCTAAACTTAATCTCATAAACACCTTACTTTTTTAAAAATAAATGGTTAAATGGCCCCGGTTACATTGTTCTCGCAGCAAAATTTAAGCTTTAAACGTTTCTATCTGTAACGTTTCTATCCTACAGAAATAGTAAAAATGGTAAAATATTTAATATGAAAAAACTAAAATCTGGTTATTTATCATTTTTTACGAAAATTGAGTATTTTGGAGTTATCATCAAAATAATTACCAGAGAACGGCAGTTCTCGCCAGTGGCGCACACCAACACCCCCCTACACGCGACACTATGTATACACGAAATTTTCAGTAGTAATTACACAAGAGCTCTAAAATTATTGAATTTTTCCCGGGTGTCATTTTGACAGTTTTAATTTCACGAACCGAAGGCGAGTGAAATTATTTCAAAGTGTCACGAGGGCAAAAATTCTATATTAATTTTAGAGATCGAGTGCAATTTGTTGCGATTATTTCATGAATAAAACTGTTCAAAACCAAAATTTTATTGTAATTTATTTATGTAAGTACAAATTACTACAATTAAACACACAGTTGTTATAAATATTTCACGGTTGAAAGTCATCACTTTTATAGTTTTTAAAACATTAATTGTCACTAATGTCACTGAATGTATTTTTTTGTAGCAACGAAGGGCATCTGACGTAATATACTTGACGACGGGAAATTATCAAAAACTCTCGATTTAATTTAGATTTCTGTAGCTCTCTATTGGTCAGAATCTCATATGAATGAAATAATCGATTTTCTAAATCTGACTGATTTGAAAGATGGGCCAAGTCCCATCTTAAAGTTCAGGAAAAGACTCACCCATTCATATGTCAACCATCCATTTTGGTTCAAGGGTGTGGATTTTACGGCCCTTTCTATTTAGGGTCTGTTTTTCGTTCTCGTCCCCAAAACTCCCAAAAACATCAAAAATTTAAGTCCGACCTTTGCGGCTTCTAATAATACTCATCATTACCTTTCCAACGCATGTCTAATTTTGAAAATCTGTTATACCATTCTAAAGTTACCGAGCTCAGAAATATGACTCAGTTTTTATTTAAAAAAGGGAAAAGGTTTGTGGATATGTATGTGTGTTTGAAAGTTAAACCGATTTGAATTTTTTTTCTGTGTTTGAAGAGGGAGACTGGGACGATTTAGAACCGGTATAGTTTGTGACTTTTGACCACCCATTAGTCAGCTAGAGGACTTGGTAGGTACAAAACGGCATATTTTTTGGGAGTATATATCTTCGGATTAAGAAGAGGCAGGAGAACCGCAAATACACCAAATCAATAGCGTTAAGTTAAGCTTTCAAATGGTGTCTAAGCCGTCAGGATCAGACATACACACGGCTCAGTATAGCCGAAAAACTGAAAAACTATACTTTGAATATTTTGGTTTTTCGACAATTACTCAAAATTTCAACCTACGAATTGCGTCAATAACTGAGCTTTTGTAGAAGGACTCTAGACAAATCTAACGGTGTATACGTCATATCCGGGAAAATTCGAATTTTTAAGTTATAGGCTTCATAAGTATGATCAAATCTATTTCCTACGGGAAAAACGGTTTCTCAAGCTCAATAATTCCTGTAATAGCTTCAGTTATCATACTTGACCTTAGTTCCATCAGATACTACTGGTAAATATATTTGAAACTCATGTTTACTGATCAAAATCGGTTAAGCCTTTTAGAAGTTATTAAGCTAAAAAAGTATAATCCAATTAACGATTATTCCCGAAATGGTTTATGTAGTTGTAGTGATTACGACGCTAAATTTGATCTGAGAACGGGCAATCCGACTTCATTTACCGATCATCTCAATATTTTTTTTCAATCTATTTCGAATAGAAAAAAATCTAGTGTACACTCGATGGACACTAGATCATAATGCAACAAAGCTGACCATTTATAAAGCTTAACGAGTAATAGAGGAACATTGCATTTAACTTCATACATTTAATTTATAAATAACTTTGAAAAACTCCTGATGCGAGAATAAAAAACCGCTAAACGCCTTAAAAATTAGTGGCGCATACAATATTCCAGCCACAAAAGATCTGATATGAATATTACTTGGCGCGAAAATGTATTTTCATTTTGATGTAAAACAAAATTGTCGTTTTATTTTAAAAGATTTTTCCATAAAATTTGCTAAATTTGAACTAAACGCGCCACAAAAGGGTTTCAAAATTCAAACTGTATCGAAGTTATTTTTTGTGGCGCGTTTACTTCAAATTTAGCAAATATTATGGAAAAATCTTTTAAAATAAAACTAGAATTTTGTTTTACATCAAAATAAAAAACATTTTCGCGCCACGTAATTTCATATCAGATCTTTTGTAGCTGGAATATTGTATGCGCCACTCATTTTTAAGGCGTTTAGCGGTTTACCTCCTTTGTTCCTTGGAGTATCCTCTAAGTACTCACCAATTTTTATAAAAATCGATGAAGGTTCAACGAAATCGGAGGTGAAAACCTTCAGTGACTGCACTAGGTATTTAACAGTTTTGAAAAATAAAAAAAAATAAGGGAAATCGAGTCGAGAGTTAATATTTAGTAGGTTTAGTAAATTCAATACAATTTTTATAATATTTCAAAGAATTTAAAGAAATGTTCAAATTGAAATAATTTTATTGTCTATTGCATTGCAAACCCAAGTATTTCTTATGTATTTTTGGCTGCTTTTTGGGTGGATTTTTATCTGAGTGGTCAAAAAATTGTTATAAACAATTTAATTGTGTATTAATTGTTTATAAGGCTCTAGCTCGTAAACTAAACGAGATAAATAAAAATTTTAATAAAATTTATTTTTTAATGAAAAAACGAAGAAAATGGCGTTTACTAAACTTCAATCCAATAATTAGGACTCAAAATATTGCATAATAAAATTAGTGCATAATTCAAATTCCAAATTGCAAAATATACTTATTTTCCTAACTAGTGCGGAAAGTGATACTTTCACGCACGAGACTGCCGTTGACCCAAACGAAGCGATAGCGGAGTTCGGGCAAGCAGTCGAGTGCGGGGAAGACACTTTCCGCGTGAGTTAGGAACAATATTTTTTCTAGGGCAAAAAAGTTTGGAAAAAACCACAAAAAATAGAGTTATATCAATTTTTATTTAGAAGTGAAAATACACAAATTAATTCTTTGACAAGGTTGTCAAAACCAAACTTTCAATATAATGGGTTACCACGACGACGATATTGGTTTCCATGACGACCATTCAAACCATTGTAATTGTCTACTGATCTGACTTTTAAATATTATGTCAAAATAATTTTATTTCATCGAGTTATCGCGCTAATTTCATTAAAACATCAAACGAATGACGGAACACTGGACAGAGCCATTAAAGAACGAAATATTCAACGCAGGAAAGCAATTACGCTTGGAAACTCAATACTCCGGGACAAGCAGATAAACAATCAAAACAAGAAAATATCTATGACGCCGTACTGAAAAGCTAGACCGGGCAGTATCGTCGCCCCCGCTAGCGCAATTATTCCGATTCGATTTTTTTGCACAAACTTACTCAAAAAGAGGTCCTTATAACATATCCACAGGGAGCCGGGCGGTGCCGTGGTCGAAAAAATTTTTAAACATTTTTTTTAAACAAATTCACAAAAATAAATTTTTTATTTCCAACAATTTTTTTAGATAATTTGGATCATTCTGAGCAAAAAAGGTTTCTTGTCATTTTTCTCTAAAATTGCCTGTTGTCGAGTTATACGCGATTAAAAATTTGAAAAATGCGAAAATGGCCATTTTCAATGCTTCATAACTCGATCAAAAATGATTATTATGAAATTCAAAAAGTGACAAAATCAAGATTCAAATACCTTCTTCAGCGTTCTGAAGAGATTTTTGTAATTAATTTATTACAAAGCTGTTATTTTTTGTTATTAACAATTAGCGCTATAGTCTAACTGTATCGTCGCCCCCGTTAACGGAACTATTTCGGTTAGATTTTTTTCCACAAACTTACTCAAAAAGAGGTCCTTATAACATATCCACAGAGTTCCGGGCGGTGCCGTGGTCGAAAAATTTTTTAAACAATTTTTTTTAAACAAATTCACAAAAATAAATTTTTTTTTCCAACAATTTTTTTTAGATAATTTGGGTCATTCTGAGTAAAAAAGGTTTCTTGTCATTTTTCTCTAAAATTGATTGTTGTCGAGTTATACGCGATTAAAAATTTGAGAAATGCGAAAATGGCCATTTTCAATGCTTCATAACTCGATCAAAAATGATTATTATGAAATTCAGAAAGTGACAAAATCAAGATTCAAATACCTTCTTCAGCGTTCTGAAGAGATTTTTGTCATTAATTTATTACAAAGCTGTTATTTTTAGTTATTAGCAATTAGCGCTATAGTCTAACTGTATCGTCGCCCAAGTTAGCGGAACAATTTCGATCAGATTTTTTTGCACAAACTTACTCAAAAAGGGGTCCTCATAACATATCCACAGGGTGCTTTGCGGTGCCGTGGCCGAAAAACTTTTAAACAATTTTTTTAAACAAATTCATAAAAATAATTTTTTCATTTCCAACAATTTTTTTTTTGGTAATTGGGTCATTCTGAGCAAAAAAGGTTTCTTGTCATTTTTCTCTAAAATTGACTGTTGTCGAGTCATACGCGATTAAAAATTTGAAAAATGCGAAAATGGCCATTTCAAGGCTTCATAACTCGATTAAAAATGATTAATATGAAATTCAAAAAGTGACAAAATCAAGATTTAAATACCTTCTTCAGCGTCCTGAAGAGATTTTTGTCATTATTTTATTACAAAGCTGTTATTTTTAGTTATTAACAATTAGCGGTATATTCCAAATTTTTTTGCACAAACTTACTCAAAAAGAGGTCCTATTAACATATCCACAGGGTGCCGGCCGGTGCCGTGGTCTAAAAATTGTTTAAACAATTTTTCGACCACCCGCCGGCACTCTGTGGATATGTTATAAGGACCTATTTTTGAGTAAGTTTGTGCAAAAAAATGTAATCGAAATAGTTCCGCTAACGGGGGTGACTATACAGTTGGACTATAGCGCTAATTGTTAATAACTAAAAGTAACAGCTTTGTAGTAAAATAATGCCAAAAATCTCTTCAAGACGTTGAAGAAGATATTTGAATCTTGATTTTGTCACTTTTTGAATTTCATAATAATAATTTTTGATTGAGTTATGAAGCCTTGAAAATGGCCATTTTCGCATTTTTCAAATTTTTAATCGCGTATAACTCGACAACAGTCAAGTTTAGAGAAAAATGACCAAAGATTTTTTTTACTCACAATGATCCAAATTATCTAAAAAAAAATTGTGGGAAATGAAAAAATTATTTTTGTGAATTTGTTTAAAAAAAATTGTTTAAAAAATTTTTAGACTACGGCACCGCCTGGCATCCTGTGAATATGTTATAAAGACCTCTTTTTGAGTAAGTTTGTGCAAAAAAATCGAATCGAAATAGTTCCGCTAACGGTGGCGACGATACAGTTAGACTATACCGCTAATTGTTAATAACTAAAAATAACAGCTTTGTAATAAAATAGTGACAAAAATCTCCTCAGGACGTTGAAGAAAGCATTTGAATCTTGATTTTGTCACTTTTTGAATTTCATAGTAATCATTTTTAATCGAGTTATGAAGCCTTGAAAATGGCCATTTTCGCATTTTTCAAATTTTTAATCGCGTATAACTCGACAACAGTCAATTTTAGAGAAAAATGACAGGAGACCTTTTTTGCTCAGAATGACCCAAATTTTCTAAAAAAAATTGTTGGAAATAAAAAAATTTTTTTTTGTGAATTTGTTTAAAAAAATGTTTAAAAAATTTTTAGACCACGGCACCGCCCGGCACCCTGTGGATATGTTATAAGGACCTCTTTTTGAGTAAGTTTGTGCAAAAAAATCGAATCGGAATAATTGCGCTAGCGGGGGCGACGATATTGCCCGGTCTATATAACATACAGCTGCGAAGTATGGCCTATGAAGGAAAAATCAAAACAAAGGTTAGAGGTCACTGAAATGGATTTGTGAAGAAAAGCTGCAGGAATATCAAGAAGAGAACATGTCACCAACGAACGGATATGAGAAATAATGAAGATCACATGTACAATAAATGACAAAATTAACGAAATACAACTTAGATGGTTTGGTCACGTATAAAGAATGCATGGGCACAGAATCCCAAAATAAGTACAAAAGTGAAAACCGCCAGGTAGAAGAAGAAGAGGTAGACCGAGGAAAAGTTGCCAAGCAGGAATAAAAAAAGCCATGGATGAAAGAGGTCTGCAAGTAGATCAATGTGCGGACAGAGAGGAATGGCAGAAGGGTATCGGAAGACGGAAAACGTTGTAAACCGATACTATATATTATATAATCTAAATTGGAGTAAAAATATGCTCTACTTACTCTATGGGGTAATGCGGCATAAGATAACTGTACCAAACATAGTACAGTCAAAGAAATTAGTGCCTTCTGCATCGTAATAAGTTAATACTTTGAAAAATGCCCGTGGTGAATGAATACTGGTTAATGTTAGACTGACTAGCAAAATTCTTTGATTAATGGTTTTAATTAATAGTTTTAACAGAGATTTTAATCTTATCATAAACTTGAAACCTTGAAGGCATTTCCTATTTTTTGATTGAAAAGATTAAAAGAAAATAGCAATGCCAAAATATATTTCTCCAAGTTAAATAACAATTTATGTAGGTACTCCAGCCAATGAGGGTAAAAATAGTATATTACCTCTGAATTCGATCCTGCTGCAAGGATTTTAATGAAATATATTCTCTGTTTATCTCCTACTTCAAAGTCTACCCTATCCCGATGTGCGCTTATTATTTTTAGGGGTGAAAACTATATCTTATTGCCAATATTGTAACGTAAATCAAAGTATTTTTTGGGCTTTAATAGAGTTTGATGAAGTTAAAGGTATTTTTATATTTTAAGACATTATTGATGGTTGACTAAATAATTTAGCCCTTACAAAACATCCCACCACCGCCAAATTTGATAATGAAATGTGTAAAAAAAGTGATTTATTAATATTTTTTATTCATTTAATATACAATTTAAAACAATTTTTTATCGGTTATTATTATTTTGGGTCAATTTTATTTTTGTATGTTACATTTCGCAACCGTTAAAACAACCCTATACTGCGTTCCACGGTCACCTTTCAGTACAGACTCTTATGAAGAACAGTGTTGCCAAGAGATATTAATATTTATATTAAATAAATTTTTTTAAAGTATTTTTTATACCTCACTTGGTCTATTAAATTTGTCAGTATGTATGAGAAATCTTTTAAGCTGTCAAAGCAAAGGGCGCGTTCTTTTAAGCTGTCAAAGCAAAGGGCGCGTGGTAGCGCGTTCGACCGGAGATCGAGAGGTCCCTGGTTGCAATCCGTGTGTTATCTAACTTTTTTTTATTTTTAGTATTGTTTTAATAAAAATTTTTGGAAAGTAGTAAGTAAAAATTAGTTTAATCTTTAAATACAAATAACCTGTTGAAAGTATATTTATTTCGTTGAAATTATATAATAGAAGTATAACTTCTTACGTGCATACAAAGTACACGTGTTAGAAAGTACATTTTTAAGGCACTCATGTGAATTGCAGAATTAGCTTCGCTCATTCTTCAAACTTTCACATGCGTGTCTTAAAATTGTACTTTTAACACTTATATCATAAATAACTATTAAATATAATATTAATCTCAGGCTAATTATAATTAATATTTAAATGATATATCTTTAATATCGTATAAATATCTTTCATAGTACCTGTCTATGAATTATTTAAAAATAATAAAACCCACAGATTTTCAAATCAAGATGTTTTGGACTTCTGGAATATTCTATTTAGACAGACTTTAAGTTCGTCTGCTTAAAACTGGCAACACTGAGCTGCAAGATTCCATAAGTTTTATATAGGGCTTTTCATCGATTGTCATTTGTTTCGAGCTTCTGTCATATGTTGTATAATCTGTGTATAATATTAATATACACGGATTGTACGACATATGACAGAAGCTCGAAACAAATGTCTGTGAATGAAAAGCCCTATTGGTATATTCTGCCCACACTGCAAAGTGACTGCGGAACGCAGGATAGTACGTTCTTTGACGGTAAAATATTGGAAAATCTTTAAATTTTAAAGAATTATTTGCATTAACATGAAATTTGGCATACGAATAGCTAACAAGTCAAAGAAAAAAAGTGATACTGTGCCGATGTGTGCTTTTGCCCTGGGGATGGGTCGCACCTCTTCTCGGGGGTGAAAAAATATACTTCCAAAATAAGTCCGGAAATGGATAAACTGACTAATTTTAATTTTTTTAATAGCACCCTGTATATTTTTTTATAGTTTTGGATGTGGTCTTTTATCATCTATTTAACACATTTTTTTAAAATATAATCGGTTTGTAAATAACGAAGAAACTATCAGTTTATTTTTGTTAATTATGTGTCCCAGACTATTATGTGTCCCAGAATGGGACAAAAACTGATCTATTCCATTTGTAATACACTTTCATATGGCGCGGCGTAGAAAAAATTCATCTCCTAAATATTCATCCCTAACTTACAGGGTGCTATTTAAACAAAATTAGGGGTTGTAACTAAGGGATGAATATTTAGGGGATAATTTTTTTTACGCCCTATTAAAGTGTATTACAAATTTAATAGATCAGTTTTTGTCCCATTCGAAAATCTCTATTAGTTTAAGAAATATAGCCTGGATAAATTAGTCTGGGACACATAATTAACAAAACTATACTGATACTTTCTTGGTTATTTACGAACCAATTTTATTTTAAAAAAATGTGTTGAATAGACGATAGAAGACCATATCCAAAACTATAAAAAATATACAGGGAGCTATTAAAAAAATTAAAGTTAGGGGTTGTAACTAAGGTATGAATATTTAGGGGATGATTTTTTTCTACGCCATATTAAAGTGTATTACAAGTAGAATAGACCACTTTTTGTCCCATTCGAAAATCTCTATTTGTTTAAGAGATATAGCGTGGCTAAATTAGTCTGGGACACCCTGTATATTAGTTCTCTAGACCTAGTGGAAGCAGAGATTAGCTAATGAAAAATAGGTTCATATTCGTCAAATTCCAAATCGAATATCTTAACGTGAAATAATTAAAACACGAAGTACTTTTTTTGAAAAATTCATTGCAAATTTTTAAAACTGTTTAAAAAAAGGCTTTATTTTTGTTTTATTAATAAAAATTCTAGCGTCTAAAGGAAATAAATTACGCTCAAAATAACGTTGGTCCCTTTTTTGGTAAATAATCGGATAAATCACCCCCTAATATTGATTTACTCGGGTATGTATTGTTTATATGATCTGTAAGTTTCGTCGGTTTAAAGGCCTTATTTTTGAAAGGGCTTGAAGGAGTCATTAAACACGAGTGTAAAAAGTCATTAAACATTTTGAAAAAAATGTTTAATATCTTTAATGACTCATTTTAAAGTCATTAAAATGAGCCATTAAACATTTTGAGCAGGCGTATCTTAACCAATGTTTGTCTTAGAGAAAAACAAAAAAATAAAAAATATTTAGAAAATAATCTGTGACTTTTTTACTATTTAAGATTTTTGGTATTTAAAATAATTTTTAAGCTATTCTGAAAAAAAAACATTTTTTTCAAAATTAAAAATTTAAAAAAATTTATTTTAAGACCAAATTTTTTAAAAAGAAGCACTTTGAATGGATGAAACTTACACATCATATAAACACAACACAACTAATGCAACTTATGAAGCGATAACGATTAATTTCATTTTTGTTGCTAATTAGGGGATGATTTTCCCGACTTTTTTTATAAAAGCAAAAGGGACCAACTTAAGTTTAAGCCTAATGTGCTTATATTTGATGCTAGAAACTTTTTTATAAAAACAGAAATAAATTTTTTTTTAATCAAAACACAAAAATAAATGTTTAAAACACTTTAAAAAGGTTGTAATGAGCTTTCTCCAAAAAGGGCTTCATTCTTTGGATATTTCACGTTGAAATATTCTATCTGAAATTTGGCGAATATAAACCTATCTTTCAATAGCTATAACTCTGCTTCTACCAGGTCTAGAGATCTCATGCATACACCATTTTTTTCACTTTATTAGATGCTATATTTTTGCTGAGAATGTTTTTTTCGATAAAATACTTACTTTTTTAGTCCGTTCTTTAACGGTAAAATATTGCAAAACCTCTACATTTTAAAGAACCGCTGGGATTGACATGAAATTTGGCATACACATAGCTAACAAGTCAAAGAAAAAAAGTGATATTGGGCCGATATGTGCTTTTGCCCTGGGGGTGGTTTTCACCCCCTCTTGGGTGTGAAAAAATATTCGTCCAAAGAAAGTCAGGAAATGGATAAACTGGCTACTTTTAAGTAACTTTTGTTCTATAGAGTTTTTTCACTAAGTCAATACTTTTCGAGCTATTTGGCAGTGAATATGTTCATTTTTTCAACAAAATAACCACGCTTTTAGACGGTTTTTCGCAAATAACTCAAATAGTAAGTATTTTGTCGAAAAAACATTCTCAGCAAAAATATAGCATGTAAAAAATTAAAATAATGGTGTATATATCACGTCTCTACACCTAGTAGAAGCAGAGTTATAGCTAACGAAAAATAGGTTCATATTCGTCAAATTCCAAATGGAATACTTTAACGTGAAATAACCAAAAATGAAGCACATTTCGGGGAAAACTCATTACAACTTATTTAAAGTGTTTAAAAATTTTTGTTTTACAAAAAAAATTTCTAGCATCAAAATTAAACAAGTTACGCTCAAAATAAAGTTTTACCCTTTTGGTTTTGGTAAAAAAATCGAGAAAATCACCCCCTAATTAGTATCTTAAATGAACTTAATCGTTACGACTTCACAACTTTCTTGACTCATGTATATATTGTTTATATGATCTGTAAGTTTCATTGGTTCAAAGTCCTTATTATTGAAAGGGCTGTAGTTAAAAGGGGTTGAAAGAGTCACTGATCACGAATGTATGCAAATTTAGAAACACCAAATCTAAATCAATTTTTATCTAACAGAAAAACAAAAAAATACATGATATTCAGAAAAGTAAATCTGACTTTTTTTGTTTTTTGAGATTTTTGGCATCTCTAACAATTTTTAAGTTATTTTGAAAAAAAGCATATTTTTCAAAATTTAAATTTTTAAAAATTTTACTTTGAAACCAAATATTTTCAAAAATAAGCACTTTGAATCGATGAAACTTACAGATCATATAAACACAACATAAGAAAAATAATTTGTGGAGCGGTAACGATTAATTTAATTTAAGTTGCTAATTAGGGGGTAGTCTTCCCGATTTTTTTGCAAAAACAAAAGGGACCAACTTTATTTTGAGCGTAACTTGCTTAAATTTAATACTAGAAACTTTTTGTAAAAACAGAAATAACACTTTAAAAAAGTTGTAATAGATTTTCCCCAAAAAGTGCTTAATTTTTTGGATATTTCACGTCGAAATATTCTATTTGAAATTTGGTGAATATGAATCTATTTTTCATTGGCTATAACTCTGGTTCTACGAGATCCAGAGACCTAATGAGTACACAATTTTTATAGGGTATATTTTTGCGAAGAACGTTTTTTCGACAAAATACTTACTTTTTGAATTACTTACGAAAAACCGTCTAAAAATGTGGTTATTTTGTTGAAAAATGAACATATTCACTTGCAAATAACTCGAAAAGTGTTGACTTGGCGAAAAAGCTCTATAGAACAAGAGTTACTTAAAATTAGTCAGTTTACCCATTTCCGGACTTATTTTGGACATATATTTTTTCACCCCCAAGAGGGTGTGAAAGTCACCCCCACGGCAAAAGCACACATCGGCACAATACCACTTTTTTTCTTTGACATGTAAGCTATACGTATGCCAAATTTCATGTCAATACAAGCGGTTCTTTAAAATTTAGAGCAAAAACCGTGAAAGAATGGACTATTTGAGTTATTTGCGAAAAATCTTCTAAAAATGTGGTTATTTTGTTAAAAAATGATCATATTTACTAAAAAATAACTCAAGAAGTATTGACTTAATGAAAAAACTCTAGAACAAAAGTTTCTTAAAACTGGTCATTTTATCTATTCCCGGACTTATTTTGGAAGTATATTTTTTCACCCCCGAGAAGGGGTGAAATGCACCCCCAGGGCAAAAGCACACATCGGCACAGTATCACTTTTTTTCTTTGACTTGTTAGCTATGCGTATGCCAAATTTCATGTCAGTCCAGCTGGTTCTTTAAAATTTACAGCAAAAACTGTGAAAGAATGTACTACCCGTCTTAATAAAATAAAAGAGAATACTGTTCAGAAGCTATTTTCTTGTGGCATGTTTATAAGTAAATTTAACTATTTTTAATGGGAAATAAGCCACAATTTTGCTAAAAAAAATGATTTTATTAACGTTTCGACGTCCAAATCGGATGCCGTTGTCAAAATACAAAAAATATTAATAATTTAAACAAAAATGTTGTTGCTTGGTTAAAAATTCTTCTAATAATATATTTAATCTGACTCATTTATATCGGCAATTCAGACGTATATTATACATTTTAAAGTACATAGAAGACCTGGGAAAGTCGTCCCAGAAACGCAACTCATAAATATTGGCAATATCTTTTTTTGTGGCCTTCGGGCTCATGTGCCCCTTCAGCCAGTAGCAAATGTGTAACCTATTCTAACTAAACTAACTACACTATTATTCTGGAATTAAAAGAAGAACTACGATGGGGAGAGGAACTAGGATTACTTTTCGCACGTGGGGGTCATTCAAGGTGACTCACAGACAGAAAGGGTAGACCACGGAAAGTATAGGTTAATAGGTAAAATATTTGGCGATATAACAGAGGTAACGAGCTTAACACCTACACTAAAGTTTTAAGTTACACATTTTAATAAACTTAAGAATAATTTTGTATACCTGATACCTATTTAATGATAGTAAATGTAGTAGATTGAAAGGGGGGTATAAGTTTTGCAATAATAAACTATTAATAAATTCCTGTCTTTGTATTTCAAATTTACTGCAAGCATAAAAAATGTGATCTAAGTCGCTCACCACATTGCAGGTTTCACAAAGTTCGGTATTGACTACACCGATTCTATATAAATGTTGAGAAAAGCTTGCATGTCCGAATTTAAGCCTACAAATGGTCACAGTATCATTCCTTGTAAAATCATACTCTTGGTGCCACAACACTGTCGGAATACTTGAATGTCCCAGTGTGTATCGTGTGTGGAAATTACAGCAATATTTTTTCCAATGCAATTCCCATTTTCCTTTAAAATTACTTTTAGATATCGTTAAATATTCTTGAGCTCCTAAATTGTTCTCCATATACTGTCCAGTTGTAACGCTTTCTTTGGCTAAGGAATCTACAACTTCATTTCCACGAAGTCCAATATGAGTTTTTACCCAAGTGAATTTTAATTAGTATTGACTTTTTCTTAATTTATGAATTTTTAATTTTAATTCTCTAATAAAAAGATTTACAGTTGAGTCCGCGAGTCTTTACCCGTGCGTCATTAATACCTGGCGAGATAAAACACATACTTTTTATCTAGCATCATTCTCTTCCATGCATGAAACTCATGACAAACCAGCTGCCGTTTGTTATTAAGTAACAACACATGTTATTTTTATGAACCATCTAGACTCAGTGCATTGAAAAGAGATAGGTACAAAAAAAGACGATTCGGTATGTTTTCATATTTTAAGCACAATTTGTTTGACGTTTCTGATTTGTTTAATTTTGTGGCTGTCAGTCAGTTGAACTTTTTGCGGTTTTTGTCGAACTTTTGCGTTTTGAAGTTTCTTTATATTACACGAACAGTTGTTTTCACAACTAATTTTATATTGGGCTTTGAAATTTTAAGGTAAATAATTATATTTAGGCAATTAATATTTAAAACATACAAAGCTAACGTCATTCACACAGTAAAGAAATGACTGTGTTTAGATTTCCGTCAAAGTGAATAAAATAACAAAAATAAAATATGTTATTGGATTTTTTCATAAATTGTTTATTTATTTATTAATATATAATAATAAAAGAATTTATTAAGCTACTTCAAATGTAGCTCTAATTCTGCGTAAAAATTTTGAAGTAAAACTTACATTTGACATTCTATATATTTGATAACGTCAAATTTTATAATAAAACCCGTAATCGGAACAGTAGCCACTTTCTGTCAGTTTTTGTTGCGTGAAATAGATTTCCGACTTATTTCGTATGCTTTAAGTGATGACGCACGGGTAAAGACTCGCGGACTCAACTGTATATCAGTAGCCACCACATTAATTGGGTTAGCGATGCATTTAAGAAGCGATAAGGAGTCACTCAAAAGATGTATTTTTTTAACTTGTTTTTTTTTTCGATATACTCGCAGGCTTTAATAATACCAATCGCTTTTGCAGAAAAAATGGAAGTGCTGTTATTTATTTTGAATTTTTCTTGAACGTTTGTTGGTGGTATATTAGTATGCACACCCCGTACCGTCATTTTGTTTTGATGCGTCGGCAGTGGCGGCTTTTGGGGGTAGGCAGGATAGGCCGGGCCTAATCAATAATTTTAACAGCTTTAAAATTGAAAAACATATATTCAAAAATTATGTTAATGCATGTAAATAACTTTTAAATGTACTGAATCACTCAATACATTAGCTTCCGTTAAAACAACTATGTTATATATTATCACAGAAAGCATTGAATCGTATCCAGGCATTTCATAGTATATTAAGTATGGAGAACGGTAAGGGTTTTATACCGATCGAAGGCAATTGTTTGGAGGAGGAGCGGAGCGACGACTCCAATTATTGTCTGAGATCGGTTACCCTTAACGTTCGACATGCTTATAACGTTTTTTGCACGATTGATACCATTATAAATTATAAAATTAAACATTTTCGTCATATTGACTAGTTTCATTCATTTTCTCACGATATATACTTTGGTTGTTAGGTAGTAACTAGGGTGCATAACAACAATGGAGAATTGAGTTTTTATTTAGTTGTCAATAATTTTAAGTACAATTTTGATTATTATAAATTAAAATATGAGCGAAAGTGAATTTGAAGAAATTCACAAAAAAATTCAAAATCCGTTATCAAAATACCTACCAAAGTTTTAAAAAATGGTGCGAAGGCAAGAATTTAAGAATCGAAGAAAAGACTCTATTGGCATATTTCGTTCAAAGACATATGCAGTTGAAAGCTCCTGGAAGCCTCTGGGCAGAATATTCAATGATTAAATCCACCGTTTTCTTTATGATGGCATTGATATTCCCAAGTTTTCAACTTTGATCGCGTATTTGAAGAGAAAAAATGTTGGCTATAGGTCTAAGAAAGCGAGCATTTTTACACGGGAGCCATTTGAAAAATTTCTGATGGAAGAACCGGATGAAGAATTTCTAGTTCACAAATAATTTAACAAATTGTACCATAAGTTTCAATATTAATAAATAATTCGTTAGTTTTCTTTATTCTTTCAAAAAATAAATTAAAATTAAGAGATTCTTTAACTCGACGGTAAGTGAATTACCGTCGAGTTGGATTACTTACCGTCGAGTTGCTAGTAAATGTCACCTACTGACGTAAAATCTTTCACGGTAAACTGTCAAAAATGATCAATCGTGCAAAAAATATCATTAATAGGCCCGTTCGGAGCCGGCCGACCCCGCTCACATAAGATCTCCGTACAAAAAGCGTTTGAAGTTAAGTCGCCGGACAACGATTTTTATATTGTCGTGTTATGCTTGCTGTTTAGGCACCAGACGATCGGGCCTTCGCCAACCATCGTTGCCACTTGTAACGTAATTATCGAATTGTAATATAAATTTTGTTTTAAGTTATGATAAAAAAAATATGTAACTGTAACATAATCTATAATTATTGTAACATATTTTTAAACAAACGGAATTTATTTCTGGAATTGGGCGATAATAAAAGATTCACACAGAATATGGCGCTAAATTTCCACAAAAAGCTTTAGACTCATTGATGGATACATATAAACTACTTTTTAATAAATCCTTATTAAAAACTGAACTGGAGATGATTTTTTCTGCTATTAATCGTGAAAATTTTTACGATAAGAATTTGTTAGAACTAATTAAAAAGTATGTTTGACAACGAAACCAATGAAATTCTTCTTGAAAGCTACAAGTTATTTTGTTTACTTGCTACAATACCTGCAACAAGCGCTTCAGTTGAAAGAACCTTCTCCACTTTAAAGCGAATAAAGTCATCTCTTCTCGGTGTCTCTTCGAAATACAATGACGCAAAATCGGCTTTCATCACTGTCTACTGATTATAGAAAGAGAGATTATAAAAAGAGAGAGACAACAGGGGTAAACAAGAGCAATATAAGCAACAGAGAGAAAAAGGAAAGAACAGAAAAAGAGCGGCTGTGCGCGCGAGAGAACGGTCTGAAAAGACGTGCCACGCGCGTAAGCCGAGAGTGGGTTTAGTTGGTAGAGGGAGTTTTTGTTGCTACGTAACGTACGCATCTCCGTATACGTAAAGCAACTAACGTGTCGTAGAGGATGAATGTTAAAATAGGTAGTTTTTGTAACTGCCTTAACGTAACGTAAATCCAATCGTAAAGTCATTTTTAAATTCCGTTGACATTTAAAAAAATAAAACAATGTTCACACAATATACAATTAATATACAGATGTAAAAAAAGATAAATGAATGATGAAATTGTATGGTTTTAATTGCTTCTATTTAAATATAAAAATATTATTTTTCCTTAGGTTAAATTTTTTTTATTTTTGTTTATACCTACTTTTTAGTTGTAAATTATTGTATACCTACATCAGAATTCCAGTAGGTATAATGTAAATAGTGTGGTAATATTTATTTGAAAATTTTACTGAAACTAGGTCATTTGTTTATCTAGTTATTAATTGTGGTGATCACTGTATTTCTTAAATTAATACAAGATTTGTTTGTTTTGCTTTATTAATAGACAACTTAAAAACAATAAAAGTTTAAATCTATTATGAAGTTCCAATTTCCAATTACAAACACAGAATAATTTTACTCAAATAGACTAAACCAATAACCAATATAACCTTAAAATGTTTATAAACGGGTAGTACGCTGATGAAATGTTCATTTGGTAGGTAATCGGGCAAGATCCTCGTGTGCATTCGGTGACTTTCGGCTCGATAGGGATGCGTATGAACCTAACGTACCAGCCCGTAACCTTAGGTAATACGTATCGCGATACGGGAGTTTAACCATTAATGCGCAAGCGTATATGTCAAAAAGATGCGTTACGTTTACGTATTTGTGTGCACAAAAACTCCCTATTGTAACACGGACGCGTCCGGAGACAAGGCCCCCAGAGGGGGAACTGCTTTCGGATGTACTCCGTTTACTCTGAATCCAACACACGCCAGGTACGATTCATCTGGTACGGTCTTTAGAAGATTCCCACTCTCACACAAAAAAAAAATGTATTACACACACTGGCGGCTATTTTTTTGGGGGTCATGGATCTTGAGGGTGATTACTTTTCTCTGATGCAAGGTCACTTTTAGTCTTACTATCAATAGGATAAGTGGGTTTTCAAATATCTGGGGGGGGGGTCATGACACCGTGACCCCTCCCTCTGGATCCGCCACTGATTACACATAGCTATATGTAATTTGCTGGCTTGGCCTACCCAAAATGTTACCCCACCAGCCGCCACTGTGCGTCGGTATTTATTTCCAGAAAATCTGGCAGATTTGCTATGCAGGCGCTTAGAGTATTTTTACTTATCAACAAATTTTCATGGTATACAGGAATATTAATTGCTATTGGTTCTAACATATCAAAGAATTCAGATTTATCGACTGAAATAGTCAATATCATTTTAAAGTCTTCTACTTTAAAATGTATAATGTCCGAATTGCCGATATAAATAAGTCTGATTAAATAAAGTATTAGAAGAATTTTTTACTAAGCAGCAACATTTTTGTTTAATTTATTAATATTTTTGTATTTTGACAACGGCATCCGATTTGGACGTCGAAACGTTAATAAAATCATTTTTTGTTAGTAAAATTGTGGCTTATTTCCCATTAAAAATAGTTAATTAAAAGAGAATACAAAATAAATTTGAACATAATATCATTTATTTACTTACAACTCTTTACTTACATGATGATACTTTTTTGGTATTTACAATAAAAATATCTTTTTATAATCTTACATCCCTTGATACTACTCCCCATGTTTGAAAATATACAAGTAGTGAAAAAATTAAATTTTGCTTAAAAAATTAATAAAAGCTATCCAAATAATATACCTATAGAAAAAGATGTAAAAATATTCAGACATTTTAAGGAAAAAAGTCATGTCACTAACTTATTCTAATCTACATCACTATCGTTCGTTCTTTCTTCGTCTTTGACATAGAATGGAGCATTGTTTTGGCAGTTAACACCTGCACTGCATCTTTTTGCCGGTGCATGTCGCGCTGCATCCTTTTTTGCAGTTGCAAAAAATTATTTCTAATAATTCTTGCGACGCAGGTGATTTGACGCTACGAGATGGAAAGAGGCCTAATCCTCAACACACAATTTTACCAAAATGCTTTTATTACATTAAAGTTATCCCTTACATGCAAAGTGGCTCAAGCATTGGTTTCTTGAGCCATTTTAACCTAAGGCTCTAAAATGTAGGAGCACAGAGTATAGGAAATCATATCACTTAAGAAAGGCACTCTGCCTAAACAGATGTAGTGAAAAATGCTAACCAAAATTTGTTATATAAAGTTATTAAGGGGATAGCTACGTATTTTCTGCTCCAATGCTATTCAAATGGGATTCATTTTTTTTTTCGAATCCTGAGAAAGCTAATAAGTATTTTTGAAAAATTTAAATGACGACATTTTTGAAAAAAAAATTAAACACAGAATAAACGATTACGTTATTAGCGAGGGCCGAAAGTCCCTGAGAACTTCTATAATGTTTATTTTATTAAGTTACAGGGGTGAAAAACTAAGAGAAAATTTAGTGTGATTTTTAATTTCAAATATCTCATTCAAAATAAACTTTTTATTTATTCTAAGGGACTTTCGGCCCTCGGTAATAATTTAGTCTTTCATTCTGCGTTTAAATCTTTCAAAAATATTTATTGGTTTTTTTCAGGATTCGAAAAAATGAACACAATGTACGTGGTAGTATTTTCCAAATCTATCTTTGTCTTACAACGCACTCAGTCGAATAGAATAATGTCAGCATATTTTCAGTCAGAGAGTGACAAGTTTGAATATTTGACACGGCATCGGGAACATTTTGAGTTGTTGATTAAATTATATTGATAGTGTATTTGATAAATAATTGATTTAAGACGTGAACTTAATAAAAAGTTATTTACTGTTTATTATTTATAAAAGATCCAAGCAGAGAATACATTATGATATATTCAGTTATCCAAGTATTTTATTATTAAAGATGTTCAAAATTTTAAGCGTTTCATAGTAACAATATATTATTAAAAAATTACTTTATCACTTTTCCTCTTTTCTCGATTGATTATTAGTTTTTGTTGTACAGTAGATAAATTATTACAATCACTGAATACATAGTTATTGAAAAAATTATCATATTATTTAACTGAATTAATAATTAAGGAAATTAATTATACAATTAATAGTTATCCAAGAACATTTAAAAGCCATCTTTAAAGTTAATGATGACATTGTCAAGTAAAGTTTACATATCCATACCAGTGAAAATTTTACTACACATAATTTGCCGTGTAAAGACAGAAAAAGTAGGGATAGCCGTAAAGTATTTGCGAATTATGTACCGATGGCCTTAAAGTAAATCAATACTTTCTGAGTGATTAAAGATAAAAGATTTTAATTTTCTTATAAAAACTGCATATTTTAAAGTGGTTTTTCATAAATAACTCAAAAGCTATAAGTTTTTTTTAAAAATTGATTACCAAAAATGAAGACAATAAAAAATCGAATAAACTACTTACTTGAAAAACCTTTTAACATTAATTCAAAGTGAGTTATAGATAATTGAATGTATATATTTTTTAGGCAAGTACTCAATTCTAAGTATTCAAAATGAAATAACGGGAAAATGATGAATTTTTTGACACATATTTAAATACTTAGTTAATGATTCAATAAAATTGTGTTTTGACTAGGAAAGTTTTGTGGTAGTTCTGATTTCTTTCATTATATATGTATTTTGGGCTGCTGAATCCGAATATGAGGTTTGCGGACCAAATTTCGTGACGGAACATTGAAAAAATCGCGAAAAAAGCGAAAAATTTCTGCTTTTTCTCGCTTTTTTGCTTAAATCTCGAAAACTATTAACTTTTAGTAAATTATCTGTTAACATAGATTAAACTACTTAAAATTCTCTACAAATATCACTATTTACTTTTTTCTTCCAGACGAACCGCTCGGTCTAAAGTGCAAGTTAAAAATTGCGAATTTTGAATGGTCTCTGCAAAACCCACTTTATTTTTTATTAGAATGCTGTCATTTGATAAATTTCTCCTAGATTCTTATAAATACATAATACATTTCTACTACTTATAAATAAATAAGAATTATTTCCAATATTTCTTCTTTTTTTAATGACAGAGTAAGATTAATTAAGCTGTTAATAGCGTGAGGTCGTAAAAATGATTAACGCTTACTTGAAGAAAGTTGAGGAGGATAGGGAGCAAGTTCAAAGACGTTCTACTGCACCACCTTTTAATTTCAAAACTCAATGTTTTATGTGTGGTCTCGTCATAATACTTGAGTTTATAGAACAGCAAAGTAAAAAGACAACCAACCGCAATATGGTGTATCAGGTTCGAGTTTTAAAATTTAAAGAAACTGTTATAAAACGAGCAAAAGAACGTAATGATCAGTATGACAAAGCCATAATCAAACGCCTTTTGCCTGTCTCAGACTTAGTAGCCTCTGATTGCCGGTATCATAGTTTATGCATGAGAAAACTGTACAATCGCCCAATCACTCAAAAAAAGATTAATAAATCGGATCCATTTGCCGATGATGTTGAAAGAGCAATGCAAGATGTTTACAATTATTTAGATAATAGGGATGGAGAGTGCCAATTTTTGCTCGATGAGTTCATCGACCAAATCAAGGGTAAATATCGTCCTGACAAAAAGACAGCCAAAGCTCATCTACTCAAAAGAAACAAGAAGTCGGTCATTTGTTTCAAAGACACAGGTTACAAAATCTTGAACGACGCTTTGTACCAACAAGCGTTAAAAAATGAAAAAGAGGAAAGACTACGGATTGTTCAGACGGCTGCTGCCATTATTGTTGAGGATGTCCGGAGCCAGGTTTATGAGACACAGGAATACCCCCACCGGATAAGTTTTTAGAAGGAAATGAAGAAATAATTCCTGAAACACTACGTACATTTGTGGAAAAAGTTGTACTTCATAAAAAACGTGGGAAGTATGATAACTGGAAGAAGAAAAGCAACGCGCTTGCTCATAGTCTTGTAGCGGCGGTAAGGCACAGATCATTCGTCTCACCAGTCCTTGTAGGGTTGGCCGTGTTGCTCTACAAAAAGTACAGATCAAGAAAATTGGTTGATGTAGTTTCCTCTTTGGGGTTTTGTTCATCCTATAAAGAAGCTATTTGTCTGAGAAAATCAGCAATCGCAGGCGATCCGCAGAAAATTGACCAGCCGTGCTTTACACAGGAGGTGTACGATAACGCTGATTTTAAAGTACATACAATCGACGGATACAACACTTTTCACGTCATGGGTGGCATTTCTTGTATTGCACCAAAACATGCAGTAGAACCTAACCAATCCATTCCTCGGTTAAAAACGATACTCACGCCTGAGATTTATGCAAGTCAGGGAGCTGTTCAACTAATTCAATTTGAAAGGACAAAACCTAAAGGTTTATCAGAAATCAAGATAATAGATCCGAAGGGAATGTTCACACCAACTGAAACTGTGACTCCATCTGTGCCTGATCTTCTGTGGCTCTATGGGAAAAGTAGAGATATTCCCGGCGTCTTAGGATGGAATGGATTCATGGAAGCTGTCACAAGAAACATGCCATATGAACTAACATTTATTCTTTACCAGCTATTTATCAACGCTCCTCCAAGTGATTATGATCCAATATTTACAGAATTGTTGAACGGAGTAGAGAAAACTAAATCCTTGAAGCAAGTTACATGTCTGGTGACATTTGACCAACCCCTCTACCTACCTAAAGCCAAGAGACATCCTTGCTAGTCGTCCCGATGATCCTGATCTGTCAAATGTTGTTATAAGGCTCGATGGATTTCACTATTGATGCCCTTCATGGGGGCAAATGGTTACATTATGCAAGGTGGTGGATTGGCTGAACTTTTCAATACCATATATGTGGCAAAATCAACCGAAAAAATTATGTCTGGTCACGCTTACACAAGGGCAGTACGAGCTCATATGTTGGCTCACAGAACTCTGGCCAAAATAGTGATTAAGTCAATAGCCCTATCATCAACAATGGTGAATCAATTAGAGGAGATCTTGTTCAACTTAGACAGAACAGTGATTCTTTCTAATGATGTAAAAAATATTGTAAAATATGTGCTAGAAAAATTTAAATTCAAGCTTCAACCGTTTGCAGAACGTGGCCCCCCGTCTGACCTGTTGTGATACTGAATTTGTACAATTTCGACTTTTTTTTCTTTTTAATTACTTGTGAAGAAAACTAGCAGAAATGTATCAAATGACAGCATTCTAATAAAAAATAAAGTTTTGGAATGTAAAAAGTGGGTTTTACAGAGACCGTTGAAAATTAGCAATTTTCAACTTGCACTTTAGACCGAACGGTTCATCTGAAAAAAAAAAGTAAATACTGATATTTGTAGAGAATTTTATGTACTTTAAATTTTGTTAACACAGTATTTACAAAAAATTAATAGTTTTCGAGATTTAAGCAAAAAAAGGGGGAAAAACAGGAATTTTTCACTTTTTTCGTGATTTTCTCAATGTTCCGTCACGAAATTTAGTCCGCAAACCTCAGATTCGGATTCAGCAGCCCAAAATCCATATAAAATGAAAGAAATCAGAACTACCCCAAAACTTTCCCACTAGGGGGCTCGTAGAGTACAAATTCACTGAATCATAACACTTTCAAAGTATTCAGACATATTTATCAAATGAGCTCCTGTAGTAGTTGATAGCATTGAAAATGAGCCAAAATCTTTCAAATTTATGCTCCAAATTTTTTTTCAAAAAATGCTATTAATTTCTTCTGGAGTTCCTTTGATAGGTATTTCTAACTAATTTCACTAGTAAGTAGGTATGTATATTTTATAAAATGTTTCGTTTTCTCGTTTTTTAAGCTTAAATACTTAGATTTGAGAAGGAATTTGTTTCAAATTTTTATTATGTTTAATTTTGATAATAGTATAATTTTGTAAAAACTTACAGTTTTTGAGTTACTTATAAAAAATTCCTTTAAAACATGCATTTTTTTCACGAAAAATTAAAATATTTGATCATTAATAACTTGATTTTAGAATTTATCCCGCTATCGATTTATGGGGTTATTATCATTTTCACTCGCGAGAAGGGGTGGCATTCACCCCCAGGATAAAAGCGCAAGTTGGCACGATACCATTTTTGTTTATTAAGGTATGTTTTAACCAGTCAGCAATTTTGATGGAAATCAGTGGTGGTTCAACGAAATCTCAGTTGAAAACCTTCAGTGACTTCACTAATAGTTCTCCATATATTTCTTTATACCCTGTCTTGGATTGGCCCACACGTGCATTAAAATTACCTATTCTGACTTTCTCATCTGATGGAGTATCACACATTATGTTTCCTAATTGATCTTAGGAAGTTTTTCTTTCATTCTCATCCAGACCGGTTAAAGGAGCATTTGTACACACAACATTTAGAGTACTTACTTAATCTGCTTTTCTCCTGAGAGAGAATTTCTGCACCTGCTTCCTATTATAAAATAATCTATCCGGTTTCTTATAATTTTATCCTCTGTATCTTGAGGCAACTTGCAGATATACTGGGTTGGGATAAAGTATGGAACCAAGCAAATATCTTTGAAACGATAAGAACAATACATTCTTATGAAACTTTGCATGCAAGTACAGTGACGCAAAAAGCATCTGATGCCATATTTTTTGTTTCTACTTCTCTTCCGCTTTCACCGGAAACACCCTTAACTTATTTAATTTAAATGGGATACCCTGTACATTTTTGCAGATTTTAAAAGAACTTGTTATTTTTAATTCATACGTACCAAATTTGGAAGAAAAAAGTTGTTAAAAAGTGTCTGTAGATAATTTTTTGTATTAATACAACGTAGTAGGAATTAAACGAGAACCATCTATATCAGGGGTGGGCAAAAGCCGGCCCGCGGGCCGGATCCGGCCCTTTTGCTTACTTTATCCGGCCCGTTGAGAAATCCCGCAAGCAATTTTTTTTAAGAGCATAGGCGCAATGTTTTTTAAATGCATTCATTTTTTTTGAATTCTGAGAAAACTAATAAGTATTTTTGAAAAATTTAAACGCTGAATGAAATATTACATTATTGCCGAGGGTCCAAAGTCCCTGAAAACTTCTATGTTTATTTCACAGGGGTGAAAAAAAGAGAAAATTTAATGTGTTTTTAATTTCAAATATCTCATTCAAAAGAAACTGTTTGTTTATTCTAAGGGATTTTCGGCCCTCGATAATAATGTAATCGTTCATTCTGCGTTTAAATTTTTCAAAAATATTTTTTAGTTTTCTCAGGATTCCAAAAAGAGGAATGCATTTAAAAAGCATTGGTCCTAAATTTTGCGCCTACGCTTTTTATCTCTTTTATTTTGTTGAAATCAACAGTATTAGTGTTCGTAGTATTCAATACAATGAATCTCTATCTTCTGCTTTTCTTAAAAGCATCTATGTTTAACCCGGTCCAGGCGCGAATATTTTTCGGTCAGGGTATTTGTCGTCTACCAGGACCCTTTTCTTTCTATTTTACGCTTCATAATCAGCTGCTGCAACAACTTACAACAGCGTACTTATCATTTTTTCTAAGTATGTGCCCTTTCTCCTTGCTGTCTTTCTCATTGCTGTCTTTCTCCTTTTAATGATTTCTCACCATTTCGTTCGTAATATCATCGGTCCATGGTATTTTCAAAATTCTAAAAAGCCACATCTCAAAAGCTTCCAGCTTTCACATTAAGTCAGCATTAACAATCCAATAAACAAGAATAGAGTGGACACACCATTTTTATTATTATCCCCGGTTTTTTATAGGGTTCTCTGGCTTTCGGTTCCCAATTTCCAACTTCGTTCGTCCGTCGTTGTGTTCGCCAGGGTGAAGGTTCCTCTTTGACATTACCTTCTGAATGCCACAGAGCTAGGATTGTTTCGGCCCCCTCTCTTCTTTCCCTTGGCGTCAATTTTAAAATTTGTTTTGGCAGCCTGTCCTCGTCCATTCTTTCTACATGACCATACCAGATCAGTTGTCTCCTTTGAATTTCATCGATGATGGTTGACTTGACATAACGTTTTACCATTCGATATCAGATTTGCAAATTGAATCTTTGGTTACTCAGAAATTTCCTTATCTTCATAAAGGCTCGTCTTGAATTTCTAAATTTCATTGATCTAGATCCTTGTTATGGCTTAATATAATGGACCACATTAAAAATTTCGCAATTTTACTGGGAACAAATGGTTCGCATGTGTACCCACACCCAACTAAGACAATTTATTATTAGTATTATCTATTATTAACAGTCAAATATCTTTGTCCAAATTCTTTAAAATGATACTTATAGTATTGTTGTCAAACAAATTTCTTGGGCAGAGAAAAACATCCATCAAAAACATTAGCGTGTGCGCGTACATACTGGGTATGGTATAGGTATCCGGCCCGGGAGACATTTTGAAAATTTCATTTTGGCCCGCGCTTAAAAGTATTTGCCCACACCTGATCTATATGTAGACTAAAATTCTTGTTTTCATGCACTGTATGACTTATTTGAATTTAGTATAGTAGGTAAAACCGTTACTAAACTAATTGACAGAAATTAGTTGTATTAAAAATGGTTCATTTAAGTAAAAAAGATCGTATTGAAATATTAATGAATATCGCTAATAAAACCTATTATAAAAACTACTTGATCTCAAGACTATTATATCAGTAAAACATATGCTTTAAAACTATTTTTTAGTTTTCTTTAAAGTTGCTTTCGTAAAAGCAATGAGTAGGCTATATTAAAACCAAACGCTTTTAACGATGAATCAATTTAGTTATCGTAAAAACTAAACTATGCTTCTTGTTAGAAACAATAAAACTAAACTCATCCCCCCTTCTTTCATGTCCAAAACGGTCGGCCATTTGTTTTAGAGCGAAACAGTGGTGTAGTGTGTGTGTTGTAAAAAGTGGAAGTACAGTTAGTATGGAAGAAATAAGTCGCAAGTACTTAAAATATAAACGAACTGGTCATTTTAAAAGAAAAATACAACAAGCACAGCACTACGACGCCGACGCCTCGATTTTAGGTTAAATTCACATTAAAACCGAGTGGCATTATTGACAGCAGCATTAAAACTAAATGGTTTTAATTCCAAGGCAACATTGCTTTTATGTAAGATATATGCTCTTGGAAAGGTATAAAATAAAACCATTTGATCTTAACAATTCTCTGTCGATAGACTAAATAATTTTATTTAGATTTCAGCCATATGGCTTTCTGGAAATGCTAAAAGCTATGATAGATTACAATATAAGGCTTACATAAAAATTATAAATAATCGACTTAAAGACATAAATTCGATTTATTTTAACATTAAAACATTAAAATTGTAGATAAAATTATTTTTCTACGGCCGTGCTAAAAGAGCCACTTTCCCGCAAGCATTTTGTTTCCGAAAGTTGCACTTTCCCGCACGGCGTGCGTGAAAGTAAATTTTCCGGCACGGCGCGGCGTGCGGGAAAGTAAAATACCTTGTAATATGGCAATACAATATATTATAATACATGTGTTATAGTCAAAGCCCGAATTTCAGGCACTCCTAGGTTTGACTAGGCAATCCTCAGGTCTGACTGACGGTCTTAGTCAAAGCCCGAAATAAATTAGAGTTTCGGCCTTTGACTAGTCAAACCTAGGAGAGACTAAGTTGGTCAGGCAAAGGTCGAAATTTAATTTTATGAAATCGAGGTTTGACTAGTCAAACCCCGATCTAGCTTAAAATGTCGTAATTTATTAGATTAGGTTTAATAAAACGTCATTTTTTAATTTTAGTGTTAATTATTTTTACATTGTCGTAATCAAAATAAAAAAAATAGTGTTTACTCTCACATGTTGAGACATTATGGTATTTAGAGTTGCACAATACGTTAGATCTTTACACTTGCATAATTTTGAGGAGCATTTCTTATTGCAGTAGCATTTTATAAAGCCTTGTAATCCAAATTTAGAATCTTTTGTACTAATTTCTCTTAGAGACAGCTTAACGTCTGAAACATCTTCGAAATTAAGAAAATTCTCTTATTTAATTTCTTGAAAAAAATGTGTTTATTGTTCCGTATTTCGTACCAACTCTATATAAACCGTCAATTATTGTTTTATCTTGTATGATACCCAAAATATTTCGAGCATCTCCTTTGGCTCTATCAAAGCTAGGGATCGGTATTTTTACAGTTTTCCCGATCGAAATTAGAGGATTTTTTTTCACTTAATTGTTCAATAGCATTAGCCTGGGCATAAGGACCTTCGATTATTGCAGGAAACAGGGCATATTATTCGTTAAGGACCCTACTTAAATCAAAAATATTCTCAAGACCAGCAAAAATAAGAGTATATAAGACAATAATTCGTCCCACAATAACGTATGGAAGCGAAACCTGGACTCTGAATCAGCGGGAAACAACAAAATTACTGGTACTTGAAAGAAAGATACTGCGGACTATCTATGGGCCTTGCAGAGAAGAGACAACAGGAGAATGGAGAAGAAGACACAATGATGAACTCCAGGCAATATACGGAGATGACAACAATGGAGGGAAATAGTAAACGCGGCCAAGACTCACATAGAGTTGTAGAGACAAATGATGATGATGATGATGATAAGGACCTTCAATCGCCTTTGCTTTATTTATTTTAATCTTTTCTGTGTATGCACAAAGCATGCAAGTAACTTTTCTTTCAAAACCTTCATAGTATGCACCAAGTGTGCTATCAGCGTATACAACATGTACCACCAGACTACAAATTATGCACTTATGTACGTCAGAGCTCTCTCTTTGGCAAATACAACAAACCACATCTGAAGAAGTAATCTGAATTGTTTGACAATTTTCTTCCTCTCCTAGTGACGACGGTCCAGGGGCTTCGTTAGTATTATGGTGATACTTAGTTTTTTCTCCGATTGCAATATCTTCTTTCACAGTTCACGATAAAACAATTGACGGTTTATAAAGAGTTGGTACGAAATAAGGAAAAATAAACACACTTTTTTCAATAAATCAAGTAAGAGAATGCAAAGAGAATTTACTTAATTTCGAAGATATTCTAGACGTTAAGCTGTCTCTAAGAGAAATTAGTACAAAAGATTCTAAATTTGGAGGACAAGGCTTTATAAAATGCTACTGCAATAAGAAATGCTCTTCAAAATTGTGTAAAAGGTCTAACGTATTGTGCAAATCTAAATGCCATAGTGCCTCAACATGTGAGAATAAACTTGCAATGCGAAGAAAACCGTCTTAATTTTTACTTAGATTAGAGAATGATCAATTAAAAATATTTTATTTTATTAGGTTGAAAAACTTAGTCTACTAATTTTTTATTTTAATTACGACCATATAAAAATAATAAACATTAAAATTAAAAAATGACGTTTTATTAAACCTAATATAACAAATTACGACATTCTAATAGCTGATCGGGGTTTGACTAGTCAAACCCCGATTTCATAAAATTGAATTTCGACCTTTGGCTGACCAACTTAGTCTCTCCTAGGTTTGACTAGACAAAGGCCGAAACTGTAATTTATTTCGGGCTTTGACTAAGACCGTCAGTCAGACCTGAGGATTGCCTAGTCAATCCTAGGAGTGCCTGAAATTCGGGCTTTGACTATAACACATGCAATAAACTAATATTTAGATATAATTTACTAATTTATTTCAAATTTATCTTATTGTGTTCAGGTTTTAATAAAATTAGCTCGATTATTTCATTCATAGGAGATTCTGACCAATAGAAAGCTACAGACATGCAAATTAAGGTGATAATTTTTGATAATCTCCCGTCGTTAAGCATATTACGTCAGATGCCCTTCGTTGCTACGAAAAAATACATTCAGTGACATTAATGACAAATGTTTTAAAAATTATAAAAGTGATGACTTTCAACCGTCAAATACATATTTATAAAAACTGTGTGTTTAATTTCACTAATTGGTACTTACATATATAAATTACAATAAAATTTTGGTTTTGAACAGTTTTATTCATGAAATAATCGCAACAAATTGCACTCGAACTCTAAAATTAATATAGAATTTTTGCCCTCGTGACATTTTGACATAATTTCACTCGCCTTCGGCTCGTGAAATTAAAACTGCCAAAGTGACACTCGGGAAAAATTCAATAATTTTAGAGCTCTTGTGCAATTACTACTGATAATTCGATGAATTAAAATTATTTTGACATAATACACACACCGGCAAAATTAGCCGAACACCTTAAAAATGGGACATGTTTGATGTCTTGAATTTTCTAAACTACCGGTCCGATTTGAGTGATTCTTTTAGTATGTTATAGCCTTGTTAGTTAAGAATATCGGTGTAATAATATTGTTGCTAGAGAGGTTAATGTCATTTTATACCGGGTGTTACAATCATATTGTGTTTTTTTCTTAAAGTTCGGAACACCCTGTGGAATATTCTAGCATATATAAAATATTAAAATTAACACTCGATTGTAGACTTAGGCTTTCTTAACATTTTCTTTTTCGACTCATTTGCTTATATTGAGAAATAAAAAAGTTATGTGCTTTAACAACTAGCCATGCTTTTTATTAATAAATCCTCATAGTAGAGGAGGAAAGTATGCTAAATTTGCAGTTACTCGAGCGTTATGGGGACCTATTGGATTGTGAAGAGTGGGTGCTAAAACCAAAAATGGTTAAGTTAAGTTTTCCATAATGCGTGGGACTTTCCATTTTTTAATTTAATTTTCCATTTCCACCAATGGTTTTTTCCGATTATAGCGCCATCTATCCATAATTGGAAAAAATGTTTCGAATAAAAGTTGCTCATTTTTACGTCAAGGATTCAAATCTGCAATACAAATTGGGGGTTCCTATTTAAGATTTTAAAGTGACCTGATGTTAATTTCGCAAAATATCGTATTTAAAATTTTTAATTTACCCCCCACCCCTCTCCGTGGGGTGCCACGAGCCCCCACGGAGGTGGGGCGGGGGATTTAATTTAAAATCTTAAATAGAAGCCCCCAACTTTTATTGCAGATTTGGATTCTTTACGTAAAAATAAGCAACTTTTATTCGACAAAATTTTTCGAATTATGGATAGATAGCGCTATAATAGGAGAAAAATGATTGTTTCAAATGGAAAATTAAATTAAAAAATGGAAAGTCCCCCACTTTATAGAAAGCTTAACTTAACTTTTTCTGATTTTAGCACATCCTCATCACAATCCAATAGGTCCCCATAACGCTAGAGTAACTGCAAATTTAGTATACTTTCCTCCCCTACTATGAGGATTTATTTATGAAAAACATGGATAGATGTTAACGCACATAACTTTTTTATTATCTCACAGAAGTAAATGAATCAAAAAGAAAAATGTTAAGAAAGCCTATGTCTACAATCGAGTATTAATTTTATTATTTTATATATGCTAGAATATTCCACAGGGTGTTCCAAACTTTAAGAAAAAAACACAGTATGATTGGTACACCCGGTATAAAATGATGTTTACCTTTATAGCAACACTATTATAACAACGATAATCTTAAATAATAAGGCTATAACATACTAAAAGAATCACTCAAATCGGACCAGTGGTTTAGGAAATTCAAGACATCAAACATGTCCCAATTTTAAGGTGTTCGGCTAATTTTGCCGGTGTGTGTATTTGCAAGTCAGATCAGTAGACAATTACAATGGTTTTTATTCGTCGTCATGGAAACCAATATCGTCGTCGTGGTAACCCATTATATTGAAAGTTTGGTTTTGACAACCTTGTCAAAAAATTAATTTGTGTATTTTGACTCCTAAATAAAAATTTTGTATAACTCTATTTTTGTGGCTTTTTTGCAAAGGTACGGCCCTAGAAAAAATATTGTTCCTAACTCATCCGGAAAGTGTCTTCCCCGCACTCGACTGCTTGCCCGAACTCCGCTATCGCGTCGTTCGGGTCAACGGCAGTCTCGTGAGTATCATTTTCCGCATTAGTTAGGAAAATAGCTATTTTCTTTCAAATTAATATTTTTCGGATTTAAATGTTTTTATTATTTTTATTTTTTAATCGCCAAAAGTCAGAAATTTTAGGGCGCGCGAGTTATTTAGACCTATTTTTGTTAACATTATCAATAAAGTTGGGTGCGCAAGTGTTTTTCTACCTTGACAGTCCGAAATAACCAAGTTTAAGTACTTTTTATTATTTTATGGTTACAAATACGTATCTACCTATCATAACACATGTAAAAATTTGTTAGCATGTAGGCGCTATATGGAGTATATAGGTTTAAAAAATCATAATATGGTAAATTGTCTTTAAAAGTGTCCATTTACGAAACCTTTTTAAGTTTGCTATAAAACTGCCTTTTTTAACATGGTTTTAAAAGCACCTTCACAGCAGCTTTAAAACCAGCTGCTTAAGAAAACAAAGCTTTAAGGTTTTTATTTTTGGTTTTATTAACCTCTTTCAGAGTGAGCCCTTTTATGCTGAAAGCGATTTTATTGCAAACTTAAGGTTTACTTAAAAACCAAATGGTTTTAATTTTAGTTTTATTCTACAGTTTTAAAGCATCCTTAAAAGACTTAATAAACCGGTTCGGTGCTACTTGGGGGCTCCTCATATAACTCTCTCACCCGTGTTGAGCTGCCCCCCCCCCCAATTGCAAAAATCAAAAAACAAATAGCCCTGATTTATGAGATATTTATGAGCTTTCATATTCCGCAAACTAAAAATTTTAAGCTCGTTCCACTGAGCAGACATTTAATACTTTAGTGGGGGGGCTGAGTCAGCCCCCCCCCCCCCACTACTTAAAAATAGGAATATTGAATCGGTTTTTACGGCAGAATTACGAGCTATTTATGAGATCTTGAAATTATATAGTTTCGATTTTTGAGCTCATACCCTTCACCCCCAAACAACCCTTTAACTGATTTAACTTAAGAGAAAAATGCTGAGAAAACTTAAAATATATCGTATTGCGGATATAATTTCTTTAGCTTATATACTTTAAGAATAAACTATTAAATCACGTGCATTTCGAATATTGAGCTACAACCCCTTCGCAAGAAAACCACCCTCTCTTCCCGGCTTAAGAGAAAGTTGTACTTAAAATGCATTAAATTAATTATTTGGCGACTACATATCATTTAATAATTTATAAGCTTCCAAATTACGCGCATTTAGATCAGTAAATTGCAATTTATTTTGTATAGTGCAGTCACTGAAGGTAAAAATTAACGATTACCTTCAATTTCGGTGAACCTTCATCGATTTTCACGAAAATTGGTCAGTGGTTAGAAGATACGTCAAGAAACAAAGGTGACATGGTACCACCTTGCGCCTTTACCCTGAGGGTGGATACCGCCCCTTCTCGTGGGTGAAAATTATTTTATAAAAAATAACTGCACAAATCAATAAAAGAACAAATTAAAAGCAAAATTTATTATATAAACTTACTAAAATAAATCAATACTTTTTAAGTTATTAAAGATCAAAGATTTTAATTATTCGTGAAAAAAAACGCATGTTTTGAAGCGGTTTTTCGTAAATCACTGAAAAACTGTTTTTACAAAAAAAGTTAATAATAGTTTAATTCGTATAGCTTATATTCTAAGAATAAACTCTTAAATCACGCGCCTTTCGATTATAGAGCTACAAACCCTTCGCAAGAAAACTATCCCATATTCCCGGCTTAAGAGAGAGTTGTACTTAAAATAATTTAAATTAATTATCTGGCGACTACATATCGTTTAATAATATATGAGCTTGCAAAATATACGCATTTCAATTATTAAATTGCCATTTCCTTTCTATGGTGCAGTCACTGAAGGTAAAAGTCAACTATGACCTTCGATTTCGGTAAATCTCCATTCATTTTCACGAATTCACAATAACAACTTCACCCCATCTCGGGGGTGAAAATTACTTTATTAAAAATAACACCACAAATCGAGAGAGGGACAAATTGTAAGCAAAATTTGTTATATAATGTTATTAATAAATCAATACTTTTTGAGTTATTAAAGATCAAATATTTTAATTTTTGTGAAAGAAAATGCATGCTTTAAAGCGATTTTTCATAAATAACTCAAAAACTGTAAGTTTTTACAAAAAAGTTTTCATCACTAAAATTGAAGCTAATAAAAAATATAATAAATTGCTTACTTGAAAAAAACCCTTTAATGTTAATTCAAAGTAAGTTATTGGTAATTAAATGTATATTTTTTGCGACTGTTCAAATCTAAGGATTCAAACTTAAATAACGGGAAAGAGATGCATTTTATAACACTTTGGTAATAAATACTTGTCGAAGTATTGAGAAATACCTATCAAAAATGAGCTGCAGAAAAAGTTGATAGCATCAAATTACTTTAGAAATAGCTCAAATTAGAAATAGCTCACCAATTTTCGTGAAAATGAATGGAGATTTACCGAAATTGAAGGTCATAGTTGATTTTTACCTTCAGTGACTGCACTATATATAAAGAAACTGGCAATTCAATAATTGAGATGCGTATATTTTGCGAGCTCATAAATTATTAAACGATATCTAGTCGCCAAATAATTAATTTAAATTATTTTAAGTACAACTCTCTCTTAAGCCGGGAATATGGGATGGTTTTCTTGCGAAGGAGTTGTAGATCAATAATCAAAAGGCGCGTGATTTAAGAGTTTATTCTTAGAATATAAGCTATACGAATTAAACTACTATTAACTTTTTTGTAAAAACTTACAGTTTTTCAGTGATTTACGAAAAACCGCTTCAAAACATGCATTTTTTCACGAATAATTAAAATTTTTGATCTTTAATACCTTAAAAAGTATTGACTTATTTTAATAACTTTATATAATAAATTTTGCTTATAGTTTGTTCTTTTATAGATGTGTGCAGTTATTTTTTATAAAATAATTTTCACCCCCGAGAAGGGGCGGTATCCACCCTCAGGGTAAAGGCGCAAGGTGGTACCATGTCACCTTTGCTTCTTGAGGTATCCTCTAACCACTGACCAATTTTCGTGAAAATCGATGAAGGTTCACCGAAATTGAAGGTAATCGTTAATTTTTACCTTCAGTGACTGCACTATACAAAATAAATTGCAATTTACTGATCTAAATGCGCGTAATTTGGAAGCTTATTAATTATTAAGTGATATGTAGTCGCCAAATAATTAATTTAATGCATTTAAGTACAACTTTCTCTTAAGCCGGGAAGATAGGGTGGTTTTCTTGCGAGGGGGTTGTAGCTCGATAATCGAAATGCACGTGATTTAATAGTTTATTCTTAGATTATATAAGCTATAGGAATTATATCCACAATACGATATATTTTAAGTTTTCTCAGTATTTTTCTCAATTTTCTCAGTATTTTTAAGTTAAATCAATTAAGGTGTTTGGGGGTGAAGGGGATGAGCTCAAAAATCGAAACTATATAACTTCAAGAGCTCATAAATAGCTCATAATTCTGCCGCATAAACCGATTCAATATTCCTATTTTTAAGTAGTGGGGGGGGGGGGCTGACTCAGCCCCCCCGCCACTAAAGTATTAAATTCCTGCTCAGTGGAACGAGCTCAAAATTTTTAGTTTGTGGAATATGAAAGCTCATAAACAGCTCATAAATCAGGGCTATTTGTTTTTTAATTTTTGCAAGTGGGGGGGGGGGGGCAGCTCAACACGGGTAACCCTCTCAGATCTTCATTTGTCCTTCGGATCGAAACACCGTTCTTCATTTATCCTTCAAATATTTTTGTTAGTACTTTTTGTTCCCATATCTCCACCATTTCTTGTTTTTTTTTTTGAAAAATGGCTTTGGCAGAGCCAATTAGCCAGACTTGTTTCTGATTGATTGCAGATTCATAGTCATAAATTTCTTATAACATAAGTACATTCTACAATTTTATTTTTATAGATACATTGGTACATTGTGTAGCTTTTTTTTATTTTGTTTTGTACCTTACGGTGTCGAGGTAAGTGGAGAAATCAGACGTCTGTGTTTTTTTTTAATATATATTTTAATTTGTGCGAAACACTTTTTTTTTACTTCTTTTTCTTATTCTTTTTATTTTTGTTCCTTTTTTCTTTTTTTTTGTTATTATTTTATTTTGTGTTTTTTTTAATATTATTTTTTTTTATATTTTCAAACCACATTAACAAATTATGCCTGTTTATTACATATTACGTTTACAACTTGTATTTACATAATTTAACATGTTTATAAATGAGATGAAGAATTTCCATATCATTTGTAAATATTAAAGTATTTAGGTTTATTTCTTGTTGCTTTTTATTTAATATCCATGTTTCTGATGCATAAGTTACTATAGGCCTAATATACTAATAACCATGCTATATATCCTTGATTTGACACCTATCTCTTAATAACCTATTTAGCGCATAAACACACTTGTTCGCTTTCATTAGTCTATTTTGGATTTCTTCTTCTATATTTGGTTTTCGTGTTAATTGTTCCTAGATATTCAAACCTCTCAGCTTTCTCGAATCTATATGTAATATATATTATTATTTATTTTCACTGTTACATACTTTCCTCTTACATAGGTATTCTTGGTCTATTCATTCCATGTATTTCGTTTTTGAATTATTAATATAAATATAGTTCTTTTTACGGCTTTTTCTTCTAATTCTTTATTTATCCGTATCGCTTCCTGTTTGCTTCTTGCTACTATTGCTATATCATCAGCGAACGCCAAACATTGATTTGTTTTATGATATATAATTCCTTTTCTATTTATGTTGGCTTCTCGCAGCACGTTTTCCAGGAGGAGACTAAAGAGAAAAGATGAAAGTGGGTTACCTTGCCTTACTCCTTCATTTACTAGGAAACTGTCTGATATATTATTTATTTTTACTTGATTTTCAGTTCTTCTTAGTGTTAGTTGTATCATGTTAATAATTTTTCTGCTTATTCCTAGTTCTTCAGGTAATTTATGAAGTTTATTCCTTTTTACTTTATCACATGCTTGTTTATTTCTTGTTAAGAAATTAGAAGACACATTGAAATAGCAAGGTCTGGCTTCATGAACATGCGCAAAATGCTCTGTAACCTCAAGCTATCAGTCACAATAAGATTGAGAACAGTAAAGTGTTATGTGTGGTCTATAGTCCATTCTTTCACGGTTTTTGCTCTAAATTTTAAAGAACCGCTTGGATTGACATGAAATTTGGCATACGTATAGCTTACATGTCAAAGAAAAAAAGTGATATTGTGCCGATGTGTGCTTTTGCCTTGCGGGTGACTTTCACCCCCTCTTGTGGGTGAAAAATATTCGTCCAAAGAAAGTCAGGAAATGGATAAACTGGCTAATTTTGAGTAACTTTTGTTCTATAAAGTTTTTTCACTAAGTCAATACTTTTCGAGTTATTTGGCAGTGAATATGTTAATTTTTCAACAAAATAACCACATTTTTAGACGGTTTTCGCAAATCACTCAAAAAGTAAGTATTTTGTCGAAAAAAACGTTCTTAGCAAAAATATATCTTATAAAAAAGTAAAAAAATGGTGTACGCGTCAGGTCTCTGGATCTCGTAGAACCAGAGTTATAGCCAATGAAAAATCGATTCATATTCACCAAATTTCAAATAGAATATTTCGACGTGAAATATCCAAAAAATTAAGCACTTTTTGGGGAAAATCCATTATAACTTTTTTAAAGTGCTTAAAAAAAACTTTATTTCTGTTTTCACAAAAAGTTTCTAGCATTAAATTTAAGCAAGTTACGCTCAAAATAAAGTTGGTCCCTTTTGTTTTTGCAAAAAAAAAATCGGGAAGACCAGCCCCTAATCGGCAGCTTAAATGAAATTAATCGTTACCGCTCCACAAATTATTTTACTTATGTTGTGTTTATATGATCTGTAAGTTTTATCGATTCAAAGTGCTTATTTTTGAAAAAATTTGGTTTCAAATTAAAATTTTTAAAAATTTAAATTTTGAAGAATATGCTTTTTTTCAAAATAACTTAAAAATTGTTAGAGATACCAAAAATCTCGAAAAACAAAAAAAAAAGATAGATTTGCTTTTCTGAATATCACGTATGTTTTTGTTTTTCTTTTAGACAAAAATTGATTAAGATTTGGTGTTTCTAAATTTGCATACATTCGTGATCAGTGACTCGTTTAACCCTTTTTAACTCAAGAAGTCAAGAAATTTGTGAAGTTGTAACGATTAAGTTCATTTAAGATACTAATTAGGGGGTGATTTTCTCGATTTTTTTACCAAAGCCAAAAGGAACTAACTTTATTTTGAGCGCAACTTGTTTAATTTTGATGCTAGAAATTTTTTTTATAAAACAAAAATGAAGCTTTTTTTAAACACTTCAAATAAGTTGTAATGAGTTTTCCCCGAAATGTGCTTCATTTTTGGTTATTTCACGTTAAAGTATTCCATTTGGAATTTGACGAATATGAACCTATTTTTCATTAGCTATAACTCTGCTTCTACTAGATATAGAGACGTGATATATACACAATTTTTTTAAATTTTTTACATGCTATATATTTACTGAGAATGTTTTTTCGACAAAATACTTACTATTTGAGTTATTTGCGAAAAACCATCTAAAAGCGTGGTTATTTTGTTGAAAAAGTGAACATATTCACTGCCAAATAACTCGAAAAGTATTGACTTAATGAAAAAACTCTATAGAACAAAAGTTACTTAAAATTAGCCAGTTTATCCATTTCCTGACTTTCTTTGGACGAATATTTTTTCACCCCCAATAGGGGGTGAAAACCACCCTCAGGGCAAAAGCACATATCGGCACAATATCACTTTTTTTCTTAGGCTTGTTAGCTATGTGTATGCCAAATTTCATGTCAATCCAAGCGGTTCTTTAAAATTTAAAGATTTTGCAATATTTTACCGTTAAAGAACGGACTACTATTGCATACTATTAATCTGGGCAGATTATGGGAGAATAGGCCATTTTTGGGGAAAAGTTATTTACCAGCACTTGTATTGCTGGAATCGAATCTTATGACTGTATATGTTAATAATATAGGTATGCAAAGTCCACAGAGAGTGTGCTACTTTTTTTATAAACAAAATGGCGCCCAAAAATCGAGTTATCTTCAATTATTGCTCTATAACTCCAAAGATTTTAACTTTACATCAAAAACACCGTAATTAAATTATGCATAGAGGCGTGTTTTTCCGATTTACTTCGACAAACATTTTCTCCGGAAAATGCGGGTGTTTCCAACAAAATCTTTAATTTTTAACTAAAATTTTAGATAAGTAATTGTTTATCAATAATTAAATAACTTGGAATTATTAAAGCCCTTTTCGTATAGATTAAAATTACAGAAGCCGATTGAAATTAAATGAATAGTTTAGCAACAATTGAATTGTTAATTAAAAATTTACGGTCGCTGTAATAACCACAATAGTTATGATACAAGGTGTCCCAAAAGTAGTGGAACGGTCGAATATTTCGCGAACTAAACATCGGATCGAAAAACTGAAAAATACGTTTTCAATCATTTTCAAAAATCTATCCAATGACACCAAACACCAACCCCCACTACATCCCCTGGAGGTAGGGTGGGGGTAACTTTAAAATCTTAAATGGAAACCCCCAGTTTTCCTTGCAGATTTTAATTCGTTACATAAAAGTAAGCAACTTTTATTCAAGACATTTTTTCGAACTGTCGATAGATGGCGCTATAATTGGGAAAAACGATTTATCCTGATACCATAGGTAAATTATAGAAACGGTCTTATATCTCACGAAATACACTTCCAAATGAGAAACCAAAAAACAGATTTTTATTCTTTTTCGAAAACCTATCGAATAACACCAAACATGACCCTCCAACCCACCCCCAGGAGGTGGGGTGGGGGTAACTTTAAAATCTTAAATAGCAACCCCCACTTTTTATTACAGATTCGGATCCGTCACAAAAAATTAAGCAACATTTATTCGAAACATTTTATATAATTCTTAATAGATGGCGCTTTAATTAATCCGAATCTGCAATAAAAAGTGGGGGTTGCTATTTAAGATTTTAAAGTTACCCCCACCCCACCTCCTGGGTGTGGGTTGGAGGGTCATGTTTGGTGTTATTCGATAGGTTTTCGAAAAAGATTAAAAATCTGTCTTTTGGTTTCTCATTTGGAAGTGTATTCCGTGAGATATTAGACCGTTTCTATAATTTACCTATGGTATCAGGATAAATTGTTTTTCCCAATTATAGTGCCATCTATCCACAGTTCGAACAAATGTCTTGAATGAAAGTTGCCTACTTTTACGTAATGAATCCAAATTTGCAAGAAAAACTGGGGATTTCCATTTGAGATTTTAAAGTTACCCCCACCCCACTTCCAGGGGGTGTAGTGGGGATTGGTGTTTGATGTCATTGGATAGATATTTGAAAATGATTGAACACGTATTTTTCAGTTTTTTTATCCGATGTTTATTTCGCGAAATATTCGACCGTTCCGCTACTTTTGGGACACCCTATATATAAGAATAACTATGATTTTTGTATAAAAATAAACTGTGCTTATCTAATGTACTTTACAGAATTGAAATTGGACTATTTAAGCGGCCTCGGGAATATTTTAAAATTTTAAACAATCTTTTGGTTTATAAACAAATAGAATATCTCGGGAAATGTTAAGTTAAATTAAATCATGAAAACGGTTTTGCAAAAAAGCGGCAGGACGCTTCCTTTAAAATAAAAAATGTTTAATTCTGATGCGTCGTTCCTGAGATACAACCGGTAAAAATTGACCGGCATTTACGCCAAAGATATAAACAATAGGATCATAATTTTCAAACCATTTCTTTTTCATTTCGATGCTATTTCTCCACACTAATTTTCATATCTTTAAAATACTCATACGTGCAAACGATAAAGAAGATTTGGAATACATGACTCGCAAATTGAAGGAAGAATACGAAAAATGGGGATTGCAGATGAATGTAGAAAAAACACAATATTTATGCCTAGGTGAGGATTCAACTGATATGATATTGGACAATAATCAAAAAAATAACTAGCTGTGATAAATATAAGTATTTGGGCATTAATTTCAACAAGGAAGGTACTGACGATGCAGAAATTAAGAGCAGAATAAATAAAGCAAGAACGATAATTAAATCATTGAACGGAGTTTTATGGAGTACCGAGATAGGGAAACAAAGAAAAATGCGAATATACAACACCATGATTAAGAGCACATTGGTATACGGATCCAAAACATGGAGAATAAAGGAACACCTAAAACGAAAATTAGAAGCTACTGAGATGGACGCCCTAAGAAGAGCAAGTAGAACATCGAGATTGGACCGGGTTAGAAATGAGGAAGTAAAGCGAAGAATGAATTTACAAGAAACGGTTGTAGAATGCATTGAGAAGAAACAATTAACGTGGTACGGACATGTTCAGAGAATGGGGGAGGAAAGACTGCCAAAGAAAATTATGAAATGGATACCCACAGAAAACAGAAAAAGAGGAAGGCCAAGAACGACATGGATACAAGGAGTAAGACGATCAGTGAGTGTACGAGGATTAGAAGGTGAAAACTGCAATGATAGAAGATATTGGCAACAAGGCATCGGACAACGTCGGAGGACGTTTTGAACCCGAATTTATATATATAAAATACTCATAACGTATATTTTTATAATAAATACTATGGATATTACGAGTGAAAATTGCAAAAATAGCAAAATTAAAATCAAAAATTAGGTTGGAGAAAATTTAATCTCAAAGTTCAAAATTGGTATACGTTAAAAAAATGCATTTTCTCGGCTTCCCATGGAGCAATTTTCTTCATTCTTTTTTGTTCCCAAGTAACTCGAGTAGAGCCATCTAACTAACGCATTATTAAATGTCAAATTTGCTTTTGTTTTGTTATAATAAATTAATTTATTTATTATAACAAAAATGTTGTTTAAATAAAGATTGTTTAAATAATTATACAGCTTTCAAATGAGAATATTTCTGATTTTAAAGTCAAAAGGTACATTTCTAGTAAGTTTATCTAACAAAAGTCTACAACTGGAAAAAATATGTAGTTTTCTTTTCTTATAAATAAATTAATCTATTTAAAAAAAAACAAAAGCAAGTTTGACATCTACTAATGCGTTAGTTAGACGGCTCTACTCGAGTTACTTGGGAACAAAAAAAGAATGAAGGAAATTTCTCCATGGGAAGCCGAGAAAATGCATTTTTAACGTATACCGACTTTGAACTTTGAGATTACATTTCCTCCAACCTAATTTTTGATTGGAATTTTGCTATTTTTGTCAATTTTCACTCGTAATATCGATAGTTTTTATTATAATAATATATCGATACTTTAATTCTATAACTAGGTAACTCGACTCTTTTGCGATTCTGAGATATCCATTTTAAGACATCGGCCTTACAATAATGTATCGAATGCTATAAGTAGATATATGATATTGTCCCTAGTTCATTAGGTATGGCATTTTGTTTGAAAGTAGGTATCTGTTATATGAGCCATTCTTTGAAATCTACAACTTGATATGTACACATATCTACTATTCAACACTAACGCCAAACGAAAACATTTATAGATAGCTCTAGTTATCTACTTTTAGAAAAATATATTGGTGCAAAAATATTTCTGCTTTTTGAACCAAAACTAGATAAGTGACTAGTGAGAATAAAAAAAGTGACCAGACAGCGAGATTTTATACATGCGAACCTTGATACCCATCATGTAGAAGTGCGTACAGTACAAACAAATTCAAGAAGACAAATGTCTGTCACATTTTATTTGCCAGTTAATAATATGAGAACAATGGTTTGTAAAACATTTTTTATTAATACACTTGCTATAAAGAAGGGAGTAGTCGACATTGCTGTTACAAAGAGAAGTAAAATGAATATGGGGTCAGAGGATTTTCGAGGAAACCGTATTAAAAAATGTACACCGCAACATATAGTCGATGATATCAGAAAACACATAGAAAGTTTTCCAGTTGTGCCATCCCACTATTGTCGGGAACGAACAGCTAGAAAATATTTAGCACCACAGGTGAACATCGCTATAATGTATAAAATTTACATATACTCCAGGCTGTGGGTGAAAAATAGGTCGATTTCAGGATATAATTTATGAATTTTTGAAACATATCAGGTGTTGTAAAGGACGATGTCAGGAATAACTTCTACTAAAATGTGACCAAAAATATTGTGAGCTTTTTTTTTAATTGCGATTTTCATTTGTTAAATTTGCAATTTTTAAAGATTTTTCATTTTGCAGCTTAGGATATTGATTTTAGAGAAAAACTTTTTAATAGAAAGTTGTAGTAAATTAAAAAACTTACAAGTTGAGCTATGGTAAGTTTAATTTCGTTTATTGGTTATTGCAAAACAGCATGCAGTATGTCCAAAATGGCCGTTTTTTACAATTGCGTTATTTATTGTACAAATAATTTTTTTTATTTTTTAAAGCTTTAAAATGAAGATCTTTCAATTCCAATTCCAAACATAAAAAAAATTGCAAGGTCGGATTAACGAATTTGTTGCTTAGATATTATAAATTGTTTATCCCAAGAGGTCAAATGTAGAAGGCTATGACTTTTTGAAGAAAAATCGTAGAGAGTTGTTGTAACATCCAATCTCCTTCTAAAGAGTTATATTTTCATATTCTGATGTAAATAAATGCGTAAAACATTCTTAAAACTCTAATTTTTGGTTTTGAAAATAAGGGGGCAAATTTCGTTATAAACATTTAGAGCTGAAGCGGCCCAGTACATCCTATGAGTTTTTTACTTACAGATTATTGTTGCTGAAGAGGAAACGAAGATGTATAAAAAAATAAAAATTTTCTACAACCAACTGAAGCTGAGATAATTGTTGGGTTTGAAAATAAGGGGGCAAATTTCGTTAAAAACATTTAGAGCTGAAGCGGCCCTGTATATCCTATTAGTTTCTAACTTACAGATTATTGTTGCTAAAGACGAAACGAAGATTCATAAAAAAATAAAAAAAATTTACAACCAACTGAAGCCGAGGTAATTGTTTATTTTTTCTTAAATCGCAGTGCCTTTATTTATAACAATTAAGAAATTATTTTACAGTCATTGACTAAAGAAAGACTTATTTTATCTTAAAATAAAAATTATTTTAAACTATAATTACATTTAATTATTAAAAATTATTTTTAAATTCGGTGCTTTTGCGAGCGGCCGAATTTTGCAAATCTTGATAAATTTTGACCAAAAACAATTTAATAATATTACCATTATAATATACAGTGTATTGACCACTGTATTAATTTGTTTTTCTTGATAAACTGAAGTATTTCTGAAGAAATAATATTACAAAAATGATACATATAACTATATTTTTAATTTTTGCATTGTTATATAAATATAATAATAATAATGTTACTTCTTATTATACAATATAAAACTTTTTCTTCTTGTAGTGACTATCCGTTTTGGATGTTGACGACCATCATGGCAATTTGGCAAACCCCATTTGGAAACTGAGAACAAGGAAGGCGAAGGATTACCTTGCTAGAAAATTTACGTACGGTCGTTCAACATAACAACTACAAATCTTTTTAGAGCAGCAGTACCGATTTAGTGTGCAAGTACAGATTGCCATGATGGTCGCCAACATCCAAAACGGATAGTAACTACAAGAAGAAAAAGTTTTATATTGTATAATAAGAAGTAACATTATTATTATTATTATATTTATATAACAATGAAAAATTAAAAATATATTTCATATATATGTAAGCATCAATTTTGTAATATTATTTCTTCAGAAATGAGATTTCACAGATAAAAGTTTATCAAGAAAAACAAATACAGTGGTAAACAGACTGTATATTATAATGGTAATATTATTAAATTGTTTTCGGTCAAAATTTAATACAAGTTACGTACATTTTCCGAACGCGCGGATTTGAAGCGAGCCGGGCGATTTGCAAAATTCGGACGCTCGCAAAAGCACCGATTTTAAAAATAATTTTTAATAATTAAATGTAACTATATTTTATAACTATTTTTAATTTAAGATAATATAAGTCTTTCTTTAGTCAAAGACTGTAAAATAATTTCTTAATTGTTGTAAATAAAGGCACTACGATTTAAGAAAAAAGAAACAATTATCTCGGCTTCAGTTGGTTGTAGAAAATTTTTATTTTTTTATAAATCTTCGTTTTGTCTTCAGCAACAATAATCTGTAAGCTAGAAACTCATAGGATGTACAGGGCCGCTTCAGCTCTAAATGTTTATAACGAAAATTGCCCCCTTATTTTCAAGCCCAACATTTAGCTCAGCTTCAGTTGGTCGTAGAAATTTTTTATTTTTTTATAAATCTTCGTTTCGTTTTTAGCAACAATAATCTGTAAGTTAAAAACTCATAGGATGTACAGGGCCGCTTCAGCTCTAAATGTTCATAACGAAATTTGCCCCCTTATTTTCAAACCCAACGTTTAGCTCGACTTCAGTTGGTCGTAGAATTTTTTTTTTTTGTAAATCTGAGTTTCATCTTCAGTAACAATAATCTGTAAGTTAAAAACTCATAGGATGTACAGGGCCGCTTCAGCTCTAAATGTTTATAACGAAAGCCCCCTTATTTTCAAACCCAAAAATTAGAGGTTTAAAAATGTTTTACGTATTTATTTACATCAGAATATGAAAATATAACTCTTTAGAAGGAGATTGGATGTTTCACCAACTCTGTACGATTTTTTTTAAAAGTTATAGCCTTCGACATTTGACCTCTTGGGATAAACAACTTATAATATCCAAGCAACAAATTCGTTAATCCAGCCTTACAATTTTTTTTATGTTTGGAATTGAAAAATCTTCATTTTAAAGCTTTAAAAAATAAAAAAAAATTATTTGTACAATAAATAACGCAATTGTAAAAAACGGCCATTTTGGACTTTTCTCAGGCTGTGTTGCAATAACCAATAAACGAAATTAAACTTACCATAGCTCAAATTGTAGGTTTTTTAATTTACTACAACTTTCTATTAAAAAGTTTTTCTCTAAAATCAATATCCTAAGCTGCAAAATTAAAAATCTTTAAAAATTGCAAATTTAACAAATGAAAATCGCAATAACAAAAAAAGCTCACAATATTTTTGGTCACACTTTAGTAGAAGTTATTCCTGGCATCGTCCTTTACAACACCTGATAGGTTTCAAAAATTCCTGAATTATATCCTGAAATCGACCTATTTTTCACCCACAGCCTTGAGTAATAGAACAATGTAGGGTACAAGGAAAAACTCCTGCTAAGGAATGCATGTATCGAAAGATATTCAGTGAAAACTATAATTTAGGATTTCACACACCTAAAAAAGACCAGTGCTCCATATGTATGCACTTTACAAATGCATCGGATGTAGACAACGTACAATTAAAAGAAAAATATGATGTGCACATTGAAGCCAAAAATAGTGCTAGGGATGAGAAAAAAAAAGACAAAGAGCTGGCTACAACGTCGAACAATATTATAAATTGTAATTTTGATTTACAACAGGTACTGCTGGCCCCTAACGATAAAAAAACAATGCTTTGTTTTATAAAGGCAGACTGACCACATACAACTTTACCATCTACAATGTGGTGTCCAAACAGGGTGACTGTTTCTTGTGGCATCAAGCTGAAGGTGCTAGGGGATTTTCACTCGTAATATCGATAGTTTTTATTATAATAATATATGTTATGAGTATTTTAAAGATATGTATAAAAATTGGCGTGGAGAAAGAGGACAAAAATAGAAAGGTGATGTTTCAAAAATTATAAGCGTATTTTTTTTATTACGATTTTATTACGATCTTTGCCGTAAATGCCGGTCAACTTTGACCGGCGGTATCTCAGGAACCACTCATCACAATTAAACGCTTTTTCTTTTAACCTTTAACTACACGCGGTGGCGTATTTTGTACGCCAGATATAAGAATTCTACTGCAAATATATTTAAAAATTTAGTTTTTGACCTTGTTTATCTTTCTAACCTATCACTGGAATGTGCTTTACAATTTGGTTTTAGTTTCGTTATAATCGGCGTTCTGGGAAGATCGTAATTTACAGTTTATTATTTATGGGATATGGGATGCAGCCAGAAAGCAGTCTATTAACGAAAAGTCTTAAATTTAAAATATTGTTTATTATATTTTTATTTCAATTATTCTAATTGTTTAAAAAGTAGTAGACTTTGTATCTGGGGCTTTTCGTTGTTTTCCTCGTAATACGAGAGATGTCGCTAGATTGCGTCTCAAAAGGTGGGTTCATTGCATCGCGATGGTTTGCCTTAAAAGAGGCAGAATGTTTATATTCCCTTCAGAGTTGTGACTGCATAAACTTCACTGATGATGCATAAGGATGCTGAAATAGTTGCTATATGGAGATGGTAGTCCAACTCTGAATCGAATATAAACAAAACCTGCCTTGAACCCTTTTTTATAGTTTATTATTTGTTGTTTCCGGTGGTGGACAATATACTCCACAATCATATTAATCTAAGTCGGAGTATAAGTGCATATTTCAATGGTTTTTTAGTCATTATGGCACAAAATATATTTTTCTTTATAAACAATACTTTTTCTCTTATAAAAAATCACATTTCAAAAAAAATGTTTATTAGTAATTTTATTTATCATGGAATCCAGTTATTCCATGCTTCCAGTTATAAATCCCAATTGGCTTACTGAGAAGGAACTCCAAGTATTCACTGATGCCGAATAAGGTTTATAACAAACAACTTAGTGTATTTAAAAAAAAACAAATCCGCTGTTTTTAAGTGGATTTTCTTGTGGCGTATAAAGTACGCCACGCGTGTAGTTATGTTATAACTTGATGCGCGGGTAGTTAAAGGTTAGAAGAAGCGTCCTGTCGCTTTTTTTCCAATACCGTTATCATGATTTAATTTAATTTAATATTTCCCGAGATATTCTATTTGTTTATAAGCCAAAAAACGGTTTATCATTTTAAAATATTCCTGATGCCGCTTAAATAGTCCAATTTCAATTCTTTTAAGTACCTATATTAGATAGGCGTCGTGTCTTTTTATACAAAAGTCATAGTTATTCTTATGTATCATAACTATTGTGGTTATTACAGCGACCGTAAATTTTTAATTAACAATTCAATTGTTGTTAAACTGTTCATTCAATTTCAATCGGCTTCTGGAATTGTAATCTAAACGAAAAGAACTTTTATATTACCAAAGTTACTTAATTATTGATATACAATTACTTATCTAAAATTTTAGTTGAAAATTAAAGATTTTGTTGGAAAACCCGCATTTTCCGGAGAAAATGTTCGTCGAAGTAAATCGGGAAAACCCGTCTCTACGCAGAATTTAATTGCGGTGAATTTTTATTTGGGTGTTTTTGGTGTAAAGTTTAATCTTTGGAGTTATAGAGCAAACATTGAAAAAAGAACTCGATTTCGGGCGCCATTTTGTTTATAAAAAGAGTAGCACACTATCTGCGGACTTTGCATAACTATATTATTAATATATACAATCGTAAGATTCGATTCCAGCAATAAAATTACTGGTAAATAACTTTTCCTTGTATTTTGCTAATTAGCCCAAAGTATATATGGCTGTGAGACCTGGACATTAAAAAGTATGACGTCAACAATCTGAATTCATTCGAAATGTGGATGTACAGCCGAATGCTAAGAATAAGCTGGACAAGCAGAACTACTGAAGAAGTACTGGAAATAATGAACACACGTCCTTATCTGGTCAATACAATCAAAATTAGAAAATCGTCATATCTAGGACACATAATGCGCCATAGGGAATTTGAGCAGCTCCAGGTAATAGTAGAAGGCAAAATCGAAGGTAAAAGGGGTATAGGAAGAAAGAAAAAATCCTGGCTCCGAAACATCAGAAATTGGACCCACACAACAGGGAATTACTTAATCCGTCAAGCCCAGAACAGAGAGAAATTTGCCATATTGATCGCCAACTCCAATAGAGATGGCACTCAGGCGGAGGATATGCTTGTTTAAAGTCTATAATTAACCCGAATTGAGCTGCCCCGCCCCATCACCTCATTTGCAAAAATTATAAAACAAATAACGCTGATTTATGAGCGCTCATATTCCGCAAATTAAAAATTTTGAGCTCGTTACACTTAGCAGAAATTTAATATTTTAGTGGGACAGCCCCCCCCCCTACTTAAAAATAGGAATATTGAAGCGATCTTTGCGGCATAACTACGAGCTATTTATGAGCACTCGAAGTGATATAGTTTAGATTTTTGATCTCATCCCCTTAAAAGCCAAACAACCCTTTAATTGATTTAACTTAAGAAAAACATGCTGAGAAAAATTAAAATTTATCGTATCGCCGATATACTTTGTATAGCTTATATATTCTTAGAATAAACCCTTAAACCACGGGCAACAGCCCGTTTCGATTATTGAGCTACAACCCCTTCGCAGGAAAACCACCCAATCTTCCCGGCTTAAGAGAGAGTTGTACTTAAAATGAATTTACTTTATATTTTGGCGACTACATATCGTTTAATAATTTATGAGCTCCCAAAATACAAGCAGTTAGATCAATAAATTTTAATTTCTTTTGTATAGTGCAGTCACTGTAAGGTGAAAATAAACTATTACCTTCAATTTCAGTGAACCTTCATCGATTTTTACGAAAATTCGTGAGTGGTTAGACTTAGAGGATACCTCAAGAAATAAACGTGACATGGTGCCACCTTGCGCGTTTACCCCGAGGGTGGGTACCACCCTTTCTCAGGGGTGAAAATTATTTTATTAAAAGTAACTTCAACAATCGACAGCAAGGACAAATTCTAAGCAAAATTTGTTATATAAAGTTATTAAAATAAATCAATACTTTTTGAGTTATTAAAGATCAAAGACAGATTTTTCGTCAAAAAAATGCATGCTTTAAAGCGAGTATTCTTAAATAACTCAACAACTGTAAGTTTTTACAAAAAAGTTTACATTACCAAAATTGAAGCTAATAAAAAATATAATAAATTACTATCTTGAAAAACATTTTAATATTAAAAAAACTCATATAGAAGTAAAAACTTCTAAGTTGTATACTGGTATAAAATGGTTTATTAAAAACTTCATAAAAAGTCGTGCAAAACGTTTTCGTTCTAATTCAGAACATCTTCAGTGCATTCTGCTGAGTAGTTGAAACTATTCTTTTTCTCATGATCATCTTTCAGTGCGTCACCGTTTTTCGATTTCTTTCTAACGCATTAAATTGTATGTGACAGAAAAAAACGCACGTCGGTGATTACATTCCATGGGGGATATTTATAACATTTATTCTAGTTATTATAGTTGTCGATAGATGGCGCCATAATAAAAAAAATATTTTTTTTAATTAGATAATAATATTACAAGTATAATCTCTATAATTTATAAGACTATACCAATCAAAGAAAATACCATTTTATAAATGCAAGAAACACATTTGATTTGTTTTTATTCCAAATTGAAAATAAAATGTGACAACTGTCAGATTTAACTAAAATCTCATGTTAGAATAAATTTCATAAATGTGTATTACCACGAACTTACCCTTTTTCCTATCATTTGTTACGCACTGAAAAATGCTCATGAAAAGAACAATAGCACACCAATTAGAGTGGTAGCATTTTAATATATGGTTTACATGATATATTTAAATAAAATATGGTGAATACCAGTCGATGTTGAAGGATTAAAATAGTACATGCTTAAAGGGCAACATGCTTCCCTGCTCGAAAAACTAGGTATTTGCCAGTTCAATGGGCACAAACCAACTGGAGCTAGTTGGTTTGTGCCCATTGAACGGGCAAATACCTAGTTTTTCGAGCAGGGAAGCTCTTATTGTTCTTAATATATTTGCTTAAGTTGTTTTTAGTTCTGAAAGCTGGTGTTATTCCTTTCTTTTTTATGTATCTGGCTATTTTTGTTGTTATCTTGCTAGTATATGTGATGGAGCAGAAGGTACTGGGTTCTTTCTGTGGTGGTGGATAGACTAATCTCAGGGCTTTCTTATGGAGTTTTTGTTTTAAAATTTTGTTAATTGTTTGTTCATTATAGCCATGGTCTACTGCTATTTGTTTAAACAATGGCTATAACAAACAAACAATTAACAATATTTTAAACCAAAGACTCCATAAGAAAGCCCTGAAATTAGTCTATCCACCACCACAGAAAGAACCCAGTACCTTCTGCTCTATCGTATATACTGGCAAGATGACAACAAAAATAGCCAGATACATAAAAAGAAAGAATAACACCAGCTTTTAGAACTAACAACAACTTAAGCAAATACAGAGAGAGTCTGTAAAGTGGAATAAATTCAATATCTCAAATACTAATTGTTTTTTTGGAAAATGCTCAGACCCGTCGATTAGTATTTCAAATTGTCCTTTTTGACATTCAATAATAATGTATACAGGGTGTCCCAATTTAGAGATATGACGTCATCGTCGATTTTCTTAAATGGCAACACTGTCATTTTGATAGCTAATTTGATAGGGTTTGTAAAGTTATACATAACTGCAAAATATCAAATTTTTATTCTCTACCATTTACAAGATAATAGAAAATAACAAAGTTATATCTGTAATTTGGAATATATTCAATAATTAAAATACTAACTGTTTTTTTGAAAAATGCTCAGACCCGTCGATTAGTATATCAAATTGTCCTTTTTGACATATAATAATAATGTATACAGGGTGTCCCAATTTAGAGATCTGACGTCATCGTTGATTTTCTTAAATGGCAACACTGTCATTTTGATAGCTATTTTGATAGGGTGTGTAAAGTTATACACAACTGCAAAATTTCAAATTTGTATTCTCTACCATTTAGATGATAATAAAAAATAACAAAGTTATGAAAAAGAAGTAATCAACTAATAATTGAATTTAATTATTTCAATAAATTAAGCAAAAACTCAGTGTTGCCCTCAATTATTGTCAAATTGTCAATGGGCAACGTTATGAGCATTTGCTTAATTGAAATAAATAAATTCAATTATTATTTGATTACTTCTTGTTCTTCATAACTTTGTTATTTTTTATTATCTTGTAAATGGTAGGGAATAAAATTTTGAAATTTTTCAGATGTGTATAACTTTACACACGCTATCAAAATAGCTATCAAAATGATAGTGTTGCCATTTAAGAAAATCAACGATGACGTCATATCTCTAAATTGGGACACCCTGTATACATTATTATTATATGTCAAAAAGGACAATTTGATATACTAATCGACGGGTCTGAGCATTTTTCAAAAAAACAGTTAGTATTTTAATTATTGAATATATTCCAAATTACAGATATAACTTTGTTATTTTCTATTATCTTGTAAATGGTAGAGAATAAAAATTTGATATTTTGCAGTTATGTATAACTTTACAAACCCTATCAAATTAGCTATCAAAATGACAGTGTTGCCATTTAAGAAAATCGACGATGGCGTCATATCTCTAAATTGGGACTCCCTGTATACATTTTTATTGAATGTCAAAAAGGACAATTTAAAATACTAATCGACGGGTCTGAGCATTTTCCAAAAAAACAATTAGTATTTGAGATATTGAATTTATTCCACTTTACAGACTCTCTCTGTATATTAAGAAAAATACGAGCCGAAAGAGAGAACAACTACAGAGTGCTGTTTACAAACTAACTTGTGGTGACTGTCCGAAAACTTGCATCGGTCAAACTCGCAGAACCTTTGACAAACGGATAGCAGGACACAAAACGGCTTTCAACAGTAGAAAAACAGACACTTCTACATACGCACTTCACCTTCTAGATAATAATCATTCGTTTAATGAACAGTTTCAAATTCTGCATATTCAAAATAAAGGCCTTAAGCTATCTTAATTAGAATCTATGAAAATTAATAAATTGAAAAATACAGATATAATTCTAAATGACCAACTCGAGACAAACAGCTCCCCACTCCTCAACCTCTTCAGTTAAATACTTTCAAAAGGCAAATCCATAGTAATTTAAATCACTTGAGAAAGGTACTCTGCCGAAACAGCTGTAGTCACTTAGTTGTAATAAATTTTGTGGAAGTATAGAAAACAAACGTTTTCAGTGTTTTATTGTTAGATAAAATGAACTTCCACCAAGTAACGGTCGAATCCATCAATATCCTTTCTTTTCATTTTTACCCTTCGATATAGATTTCTTATATCTTAATTTTTGTAATCTTCCTTAATTTCTTTCAATAGCTGTTGTTCATTATATCTTCGTTTCTTTTCTCTTAATCTTTTTTAGTTCGTTTTCGTTTTAAGGAAAAAATAAAACAAAATATATAGGTTTATAAACCTATAATTAAAAAATATTAGCCTTTATTTTCTTTGTCCAATGTTTCGAGAAACAGGAAGTGTTGGTCCTTTTTTCCATTTGTGGTATTAGATGAAGATAAAGTCCTGAAATAGAAAAAATCGGTTTTATTATATGAAATAAACAAAACGATTGCAAAAGAAATATAAGTATTAACTAAAAAACTATACAGATAAAACATGTTTCGTCGAACGTGTTTTATCTTCAGTTTTAGATAAAACAACAGGTATACCATAAAGTACATGATACAAAATTAAAATTCTTAGAAAAACTGTAGCTCATAAAAAAAAACTAAAAAAAAATGGTGTATGTATGAAGTCTATAGACCCAGCAGAAGCAGAGTCACAGTTTACGAAAAGTAGGTTATTATTTGTCAAATTCCAAATCGAATATTTCAACGTGAAATAACCAAAAAATTAAACATCTAAACATCTCAATCGATGGTAAAAATGCGCAATATGATTCAATAAAATTGTGTTTTGACTAGGAAAGTTTTGGGGTAGTTCTGATTTCTTTCATTATATATGGATTTTGGGCTGCTGAATCCGAATATGAGGTTTTCGGACAAAATTTCTTACCGGAACATTGAAAAAATCGCGAAAAAGCGAAAAATGTTAGCTTTTTTCCGCTTTTTTCTCAAATCTCGAAAACTATTAACTTCTAGTAAATGGTATATTAACAGAAATTAAAGTACTTAAAATTGTCTGCAAATATCACTATTTACTTTTTTTTTAGACGAACCGTTCGGTCTAAAGTACAAGTTGAAAATTGCAAATTTTCAACGGTCTCGGTAAAACCCATTTTTTACATTCCAAAAGTTTATTCTTTATTAGAATGCTGTCATTTGATAAATTTCTCCTAGTTTTCTGTACAAATAATAAATGTTAGTCCATAGGTATGGCATGTCTCTTGTGACAGCTTCTATTCCGCAGAGTCTATTCCGTCCTAAGAGGCCGGGAATATATCTGCTTTTCCCTTAGAGCCACAGAAGATCAGGCACAGATGGAGTCACAGTTTCAGTTGGTGTGAACATTTCCTTCGGATCTGTTATCTTGATTTCTGATAAACCTTAAGGTTTTGTCCTTTTAAAATGAATTAGTTGAACAGCTCCCTGACTTCCATAAACCTCAGGCGTGGGTTTGTTTTTTATCCGAGGAATGTATTGCTTAGGAGCTACTGCAAGTTTGGGTGCAATACAAGAAATGCCACATATGACGTGAAAAGTGTGGTATTCGTCGATTGTATGTACGTTAAAATCAGCGTTACCGTACACCTGCTGTGTAAAGCACGGCAGGTCAATTTTCTGCGGATCGCCTGCGAATGCTGACACTTCCAGGCGAACAGCTTCTGTATAGGATGAACAAAATCCCAGAGAGGAAACTACATCAACCTATTTTCTTGAGCCTTAATTTTTGTAGAGTAAACGGCCAACCCTGCAAGGAATGGTGAGACCAACTATCTGGGCCTTACTGCCGCTACAAGATTTTGAGCAAGCGCGTTGCTTATCTGGAAGTGTCGGCAATCGCAGGCGATCCGCAGAAAATTGACCAGCCGTGCTTTTCACAACAGGTGTACGAAAACCCTGATTTTAACCCTTTCTATGCCAGACCTTAATTTGCATATTGGTCCCTCAATCCCAAAGGTTTTTTCATGCTTAGAGTCCCATTGCCTTATATATAGGTAGGTACGTCGCAAATAAATAAACAAATAAATGATCAAAATATGTTTTAATGAGTTTTTTTTAACCAACTTAAACGTTTTCTTTTCAAACGTACTCATCAGAGAGCAAAACCAACTTGAAAAAATGTAACTAACTTAAAAAAAATAATGTAATGTAAATTGACATTAAAAGTTTTGGTTTGTGTGGTACTCCTCAAAACATGACACTACGCAAAGGCCGACTCCGCATCTTGCACACATGTATCTCGATTCGCTTCTTTTTTTTTTCGGGTCTTTTCTGTGGCTACAAAAGCTTCACCTTCTAGCAGCTACCTATAAGCGTTGCCACCAGCGCTATAATATAGCATATATTTAAAATATGTTTTTTTTTTTATTTTTTTATGTAATTATGTTCATTTACAATCTACATCATTAAAAGAGTATTAAGTAAATTTGTTCCATGTTTTTGGGCATGAAGAAGAGACTTCCAATGATATCTCATCTTATTCTATTTATGTTTAAGTTTTAAAATAGGTCCTGAGGCCAGGTTCTATCTGGTCTCCTTGTGGCAGGGCCATTATGGAATAATTCACTTACTAACTCATTTTCATGGTGAATGGTACGCTCATTTTGTGCTCCGTGGCTCGATGGATTTCTTCTCTGATGAAAGGTATATTTAAGTCTTCGTAAAGCGTTTGATTAGTTATGTACCATGGTGCATCCACTATTGATCTTAGAACTTTAGACTGAAATCGTTGGATGATATTTAGTGATGTTGACTTTGCACAGCCCCATAGGTGTAGTCCTTAGTACCAAATAAGTTTGAGTATTGCTTTGTACAGAAAAATTTTGTTTTGGATGTTGAGTTTTGAGCTGCGTCCAAGGAGCCAATACATTTGCCGGAATTTCAAGTCTAGTTGTCTACTTTTGGTCTGGATGTGTTTTTTCAAGTAAGACGTTGGTCAAGATGGAGGCCAAGGTATTTAGCGTCTATTACTGTTCGTATTCGTACATTTTCCATTCTAACAGTTGGGCATGTGTTGTGGCGATTGGTAAACGTTATTTGAGATGATTTTGTTTTATTTACTTTTGTTCGTCATTTTTTGTACCATTCACTGAGTATGTCCAGATGATGTTGCAGGTTTGTGAGGCTTATATGTGATCTTCATTTACAGCTAGTATGGCTACGTCATCAGCAAAAGAAGCGATCGTAGTATTATGAGACTCTGGTATATCGGCTGTGTAGAGTGAAAACAGCAGCGGCCCGAGAACACTACCTTGCGGAACTCCGAAGTTAATAGGACAGAGGCTGGATTTTTGGTCTTTGAATTTTACTGAGAAATATCTATTTGATAAATATGATTTGATTAGGAGGAAATATTTACTAGATAGTGCTAATTTTACTTTGTAAAGCAGACCTCTGTGCCAAACTTTGTCAAGCGCTTGTGAGGTATCTAGGAATATAGCGTTGCAGTATTTCTTTTCTTCGAGAGTTTTTGATATTTCATTTACTATTCGATGGACTTGTTGTGTAGTAGAATGATTTTCCCGAAAAGCAAACTGATGTTCTGGTAGTAATGTTAGGAATTCATGATCTGCGTATATTCTTTGTAGCAGCAATCTTTCAAAAACTTTGCTAACGATTGGGAGTAGGCTGATGGGTCGATAAGATGTTACTTCATTGGGCGCTTTGCCTGGCTTAAGGATCATTATGATTTCTGCAAATTTTCATATTTTTGGAAAGTATGATAAACTTAGATTAAATATTACTGTTAGCATAATAATGGCCTTACGAGGAAGTTGTTTTGGTATTTGTGCCGAAATTAAGTCATAACCTGGAGCCTTTCGTGAGTTGAGTTTGGTTATTTCTTTGTTGACTTCTATAGGAGTAAAATATGTGAACAAATATATACGGCAATGGGTTCGCATGACCTGTCTTAGGTGCCAATATTTTGAGGCTTTGGGAACAATAATCTTACATTTTCGGACATATTTTTACGGCATTGGGACACCAAAGAGTTTAAAATTTTATAAGCAACGCATATTTTCGGCTTTGGTAAATTGAGACCATAACACCTTGAACGTATATATATGGCGGCTGGGAATACAAACCCACTTTTTCAAAAACATATATGCAGCGTTCGGACAGAAATTGTTAACGTATATACAATCGACGGATACCACTTTTACGTCATGGGTGGCATTTCTTGTATTGCACCAAAACATGCAATAGCTCCTAACCAATCCATTCCTCGGCTAAAAACTAAACCCGCACCTGAGGTTTATGGAAGTCGGAGAGGTGTTCAACTAATACATTTTGAAAGGACAAAACCTCAAGGTTTATCAGAAATCAAGATCCGAAGGGAATGTTCACACCAACTGAAACTGTGACTCCATCTGTGCCTGATCTTCTGTGGCTCTAAGGGAAAAGCAGAGACATTCTCGGTATTTTAGGATGGAATGGATTCATGAAAGCTGTGAGAAGAGACATACCATATTCATATTATGAACTAACATTTATTATTTGTACAGAAAACTAGGAGAATTTTTTCAAATGACAGCATTCTAATAAAAACTAAAGTTTTGGAATGTAAAAAGTGGGTTTTGCCGAGACCGTTAAAAATTGGCAATTTTCAACTTGCACTTTAGAACGAACGGTTCTTCTGAAAAAAAAAGTAAATAGAGATGTTTGTAGATAATTTTAAGTACTTTAATTTTTGTTAGCAGACCATTTACTAAAAGTTAATAGTTTTCGAGATTTGAGCAACAAATCGGAAAAAAGCTAAAATTTTTCGCTTTTGTCGCGATTTTTTCAATGTTCCGGCAAGAAATTTTGTCCGCAAATCTCATATTCGGATTAAGCAGCCCAAAATCCATATAATGAAAGAAATCAGAACTACCCCAAAACTTTCTCACTAAGGGGTTCGTAGAGTACAAATTGACTGAATCACTATGCTGTTATATACTTTCAGTTTAGTTTTGTTATCTATTTCCGAAAGAAAAAAATTTCAACACCCCGTATCTCGGAAAACGATGCTGACATACTGTTACATGCATACTCAGTACTCAGACATAATTTTAGTAACCCTTTGAATGCTCATGACGTCTAAGAATGTCATACCGTTACTACTGCGGAGTTCGAATGATGTCTTCAGGCGTCATCTGCAGATATGTATAACATTCGCTTAGAGGTTAGTATTTGTTTGACTTTGACTGAAACAAGTTGTATTTCTATTTAGTACGTAGATGAAAGTGTGTCTGTAACGTTAATTAGGATTCATTATCGAGAGGCGAAAGTCCAAAGATCAGGACATGTCATTATACAAAAGAATAGATAAAGAGATCAAAAAAGCAATAAGAGTAGCTAAGGCTACACGACTAAGAGAACAGTGTGCGGAAATCCAGCAATTGCAACATAAACACGATTCATTCAATATGCACAAAAAAGTTAAAGAAGCTGCAGGCTTATACAAACCTAGAAGAGTTGGGTGTTTGGCAGATAACCAAGGCAAACCACTGTTAAGTGTGGAAGAAAAACTAGACACGTGGAAGAAATATGTGAAAGTAACTTTTGCAGATGAAAGGCAGAATACCATTGAAGACACTGAATGCCAAACAGGACCACATTACGTCCACCATTGAAGAAGTCACGTCAGCTATTAAAACAACTAAAGATGGTAAAGCTGTAGGGCCTGACCAGTTTTATGTAGAATTCCTAAAACTTATGGATGAACAAGGAATAAAATGGATAACAAATTCAATGGATAATTCAACAAAATATACGTAACTGGAAAAATACCCCAAAGCTGGTTAAAGTCGACCTTCGTAACTTTACCCAAAAAAGTAAATGCCAAAACATGTGAAGACTACAGAACAATTAGCCTAATGAGCCACTTACTCAAAACGTTTCTGAAAGTGATACACGGCAGAATATATAAAAAATGAGAAGAACAGGTATCATGGACGCAGTTTGGATTCCGCGATGCCTTTGGCACCCGAGAGGCTCTATTCGCTGTCGAAGTGCTTATGCAAAGATGCAGGGATGTTGACTGTGACGTGTATATTTGTTTTATCGACTACAAAAAGGCGTTTGATAGAGTAAAACATGATAAACTAATAAACATCTTGAAATAAGAGGGAGTAGATGATAGAGACTTGAGAATCATATATAATTTGTATTACAACAAAACTGCCAATATTAAAGTGGATGACCATTTGACAGAGGCAGTATCCATAGATAGAGGAGTGAGGCAAGCATGCATCCTGTCCCCGGTGCTGTTTAATATATACCCTGAATGTGTCTTCGAGCAAGCGCTAGGAGAACTACAGGAAGGCATATTAATCCGGTCAACTTAGACATCAAAATGCTTGGCAAATAACAAAAATTGCCGGAGAGCCAAATTTTGGTGGAGAGCTAGGGTATACCATAACAAATAAAGGTTAAAAAGTCCCCATCGATCCCATGTGTGCGTAAAAAGTTATTCGGGGTCAAAGGTCAAAATTTGAGATTTTTAGGATTTTTTTCGAAAACGGTAAGTTTTATCAAAAAAAAACCTTAAATCAAAGTTGTAGATCTTAACATTCTCTACAAAAATGACCCTTACTATTTTTTTCCTAAGAGTTGCCATTCCTGAGATATCGCGATTCAAAGAGTCACATTATACATGATATGCACACGTTTCCACACCACCTGTGAGGTAGTGTACTCGGCGCGTTTTTTTTACCGTGGTTTCCCCTGTAGGCCTACTCCACTAACTGTTTTGACAATTTTAGGATAATTTAAGGAAACAATACCGGTCAAGTTCTAGATATTACCTTATTATTGATATTGATTATTGATATTGCTATTGATTATTAGGTTAACTATTGTTTTGATTTCTTTAGATATTTTAATCAGATTCATATTCTTGAAAGTCTACTTCAACAGTCAAGTCTTCTTCGATTTCATCTTCTTCCTCTTCCTCTTGCTGGACGTTCAAAAATTGTTCAAATGTGACTGAGTCATTGGTCTCTTCATTAAAATCACAGGAGTCTTCCTCTGTTGTACTAAACTGGACATTTGAGCAAGACTGACCTTGGCAGTTGGTACACACTAGAGAACATAGCAACCCGACTTTTTTACATCCACATTTGACACTACAACCTTTTTTGCAATTGCAAAAAATAGTGTTACGGAGTTTTTCTGGAGCAGGTGGGAGTAAGGTTTTAATCGGTTCCAGAGTATTATCTATTAATTTCCAACCCCAGTCTTCTGGATTCAGTTCATTGCCTAGCGATATTTGAACTTGATAATATACTCGATACAAATGTTGAAAAGCAGATGCTGATGTTGGATGAAGACATGATCGTTGTACTTGTTTCTTGAAGTTAAGTATCGGTATTTATCAAGACAAATAATTGTTTTTGGAGCTCCATAAACCGCAAGAAGAAAGCGAATTCCTTCCGTAATTATTGTTTGCAGTGTAGTATCAAGTTCTGTAAAAACTTTACAGCCGTCAGTCAAATCTTTTTTTTCGAATAATTTAAGTACTGACGTTTTGCCCCTTCTGTACATTGCGGACGTAGTGTCGCAGCCGGTTATCGCATGTAAAAATAAAATGTACTTTTGGCATTTGGGATAAGCCGATAAACTATTCGAAGAATATATCTCTGTTCTCTGTTGAGCCCTTCCAGGTTTCAGAAAATAAAGAACTTTATCTACTGGAGTCCTTGCAGTAATCAGTACCAACAAATCAACACCTTCATCAACTACAATTGTTGTGTTTGTTGCCTTAAATTTTTCAATTGCTGTCTCAATTATAAGGACATCTGCGTCATTTTTAGCTTGTTTCACTTCAATATTCGCAGCTGTTATTTTGTCAGTTAACATTTCAGCTTTCTTCTTGCGGTTTATGGAGCTCCAAAAAAAATTATTTGTCTTGATAAATACCGATACTTAACTTTTGTAAAAAATACGCGAAACAAGAAACAAGTACAACTATCATGTCTTCCTCCAACATCAGCATCTGCTTTTTAACATTTGTATCGAGTATATTATCAAGTTTAAACATGACTAGGCAATGAACTGAATCCAGAAGACTGGGGTTGGAAATTAATAGATAATACTCTGGAACCGATTAAAACTTTACTCCCACCTGCTCCAGAAAAACGCCTTAACACTATTTTTTGCAATTGCAAAAAAGGTTGTAGTGCCAAATGTGGATGTAAAAAAGTCGGGTTGCTGTGTTCTCTAGTGTGTACCAACTGCCAAGGTCAGTCTTGCTCAAATGTCCAGTTTAGTACAACAGAGGAAGACTCCTGTGATGTTAATGAAGATACCAATGACTCAGTCACATTTGAACAATTTTTGAACATCCAGCAAGAGGAAGAAGAAGAAGATGAAATCGAAGAAAACTTGCCTGTTGAAGTAGACTTTCAAGAATATGAATCTGATTAAAATATCTAAAGAAATCAAAATAATAGTTAACCTAATAATCAATAGCAATATCAATAATCAATATCAATAATAAGGTAATATCTAGAACTTGACCGGTATTGTTTCCTTAAATGATCCTAAAATTGTCAAAACAGTTAGTGGAGTAGGCCTACAGGGGAAACCACGGTAAAAAAAAGCGCCGAGTACACTACCTCACAGGTGGTGTGGAAACGTGTGCATATCATGTATAATGTGACTCTTTGAATCGCGATATCTCATGAATGGCAACTCTTAGGAAAAAAATAGTAAGGACAATTTTTGTAGAGAATTTTAAGATCTACAACTTTGATTTTAGGTTTACCGTTTTCGAAAAAAATCCAAAAAATCTCAAATTTTGACTTTGACCCCGAATAACTTTTGACGCACACATGGGATCGATGGGGACTTTTTAAACTTTATTTGTTATGGTATACCCTAGCTCTCCACCAAAATTTGGCTCTCCGGCAATTTTTGTTATTTGAAATGTCTATATAGACCGGGTTATATTAGTCAATGGAGTGCGTCTGAACAACATTAGATATGCCGACGACGCTGTAGTTTTTGCAGACAGTCTAGATGGTTTGCAAAGAATAATGTCGCGCATATCAGATATAAGTAGAGAATACGGACTTGATCTCAATACGAAAAAAACAAAGTACATGGTAATCAGTAAGCGCGAAATATTTAATACACAGCTTTTGGTTAACCAACAACTAATTGACAGGGTCGACAGTAACACATACCTTGGTACCAACATAAACAGCCAATAGGACCACTCAAGTGAAATAAAACAACGCATAGGAAAAGCGAGATCAGCGTTCATAATGATGAAGTCTCTTTTCAGAAGCCACGATTTACCTCTTGCTACCAAAATCTCTATCATCAGATGCTGTGTATTTTCTACGTTGTTGTACGGAGTAAAGGCCTGGACAATTTCCGAGGCTTCTTTGAGAAAACTCGAGGCATTCGAGATGTGGTGTTACAGGCGCATTTTGAGAATTTCGTGGGTGGATCGTATAACTAATGTTGAGGTTCTACGTAGAATAGGCAAGGAATGCGAGATTATTAACACAATCAAAGAGCGCAAACTAGAATATCTTGGCCATGTTATGAGGAATGAATAGAGATATGGCTTGTTGCAACTCATTCTTCAAGGCAAGGTATTTGGAAAAAGAGGACCAGGGAGAAGAAGAATATCTTGGCTTCAAAACCTGAGAAAGTGGTTTTATACATCGACAACCGGACTATTCAGAATAGTAGCAAGCAAAGTTAGGATAGCCATGCTGGCCGATCGCCAACATCCGGAAAGGATAGGCACCTTAAGAAGAAGAATCGATGAAGCAATTCCACGGTCATATCGACCAACATACTACAATGTAAATGCAGCGAAAAATCAAGTTGGGACTCAGGTCGCGTTAAGTACACTCACCAGCACAAATTCCGACACCCAAAATTTTTGATTAAGTTTGACAATTTATACCTTTATTATTTGAATGAAGAAAGTGAAAAAGTATATTAAAGTGTTTAAATATATTTAATTTCCTTAGCTAAGCGCTTTCGATGCCATCTTCAGAGCTAATGGTCAAAGTATAAAAAAGTACCACTACTTCGAGTTGTAGGTGTTTGCATATTAAGAAAGTTGGTCCGTTGTGCAACTCCGGATGATGAAAGAATATTTCAATTTTAATTAAACATTGTAAAAATTGTAAAACAATAAAGACAACCACTTAGACGTTACAAATATAAAATTTGGTCATGGTAAGGTATCACCCAACTATTTTCAAGTGATGCGAGCAGTTGACTGACAGTCAACTGACACTAGTTGAGGTCAGTCAACTACCCGCATCACTTGAAAATGGTTGGGTGATACCTTACCATGACCAAATTTTATATATAAAATATATTTGTAACGTCTAAGTGGTTGTTTTTACTATTTTACAATTTTTACAATTTTTAATTAAAATTGAAATAATCTTTCATCATCCGGAGTTACACAACAGACCAATTTTCTTAATATGCAAACACCTACAACTCGAAGTAGTGATACTTTTTTTATTCTTTGACCATTAGCCCTGAAGATGACATATATGTCGAAATCGCTAAGCTAAGGAAATTAAATATATTTAGACACTTTAATAAACTTTTTTCACTTTCTTCATTCATTCAAGTGTGTATAAAATTTATCAGTCTTTCAACTACTGCTCAATTTTATTTATTAAACTTAATTTGGTCCGAGGTACAAACCAGTCCTGTACCTTGAACCACGTAGTCTTGTACGTTGAACCACCCGTAAATCTTTAAAAATTTATACAAAAAATTGTGTTATTCAATATTATACCTCTCAAAATCTAAGTCAAACACATGTACTCATTTTTGCCTTTCAGACAACCCAGCCTTACTTGGTGGTTTAAGTTTGAGCACGACATCTTCAATGTCAGTGTCAAATTGTTGATCACTTGGCCAGAAAATGTGTTGCTGTTGAGAATTCTCTTCAGATATTGTACCGTTAAATAGGGACTTACAGCAGTTACTTGTGCAATAAAAAATGTGTCTTCTTTTTTACCATTAATTTTGTACGGCCCAACGTACAAGACGTGATAGCGGTCCAAGGTACAAGACTCGGCCGAAACGAAAACAAATGTGAATTTCACCTAATAAAACGTTTTTGTTATATTTCTCACTATGTTGTTTAATTATCTGTTAGAGTATAGGCATACACACCCTCTGATTTAGTTTACGATATCTGTTAACACAAAAATTAAAAAAGAAAATTATCTATCCTATAAATAGTTACTTTTCTTGAAATAAAACACTATATTTTTACGATAGCCGCAAACAGTGGCGGCTTTTGGGGGTAACCAGGATAGGTTGGGCCTAACCAATAATTTTAACAGCTTTAAAATTGAAAAACATATATTCAAAAATTATGTTAATGCATGTAAATAACTTTTAAATGTACTAAATCACTCAATACATTAGCTTCCGTTAAAACAACTATGTTATATATTATCACAGAAAGCATTGAATCGTATCCAGGCATTTTATAGTATATTAAGTATGGAGAACGGTAAGGGTTTTATACCGATCGAAGACAATTGTTTGGAGGAGGAGCGGATCGACGACTCGAATTATTGTCTGAGATCTGTTACCCTTAACGTTCGACATGCTTATAACGTTTTTTGCACGATTGATACCATTATAAATTATAAAATTAAACATTTTCATCATATTGACTAGTTTTATTCATTTTATCAAGATAGGTACTTTGGTTGTTAGGTAGTAACTAGGGTGCATAACAACAATGGAGAATTGAGTTTTTATTTAGTTGTCAATAATTTTAAGTACAATTTTGATTATTATAAATTAAAATATGAGCGAAAGTGAATTTGAAGAAATTGAGCGGGCTTGGGAAGAAGGGTGTTCCGCAATTATTCCCGAAAAATCCAAAATCCGTTATCAAAATACCTACCAAAGTTTTAAAAAATGGTGCGAAGGCAAGAATTTAAGAATCGAAGAAAAGGCTCTATTGGCATATTTCGTTCAAAGACATATGCAGTTGAAAGCTCCTGGAAGCCTCTGGGCAGAATATTCAATGATTAAATCCACGGTTTTTCTTTATGACGGCATTGATATTTCCAAGTTTTCAACTTTGATCGCGTATTTGAAGAGAAAAAATGTTGGATACTACTAATGTATGCGATTTTGCAGGAGTTTCTGTTAGAAGTGAAACCACAGCCCAAAAAAGTGGGATTTCATTAAATAATTTAACAAATTGTACCATAAGTTTCAATATTAATAAATAATTCGTTAGTTTTCTTTATTATTTCAAAAAATAAATTAAAATTAAGAGATTTTTTAACTCGACGGTAAGTGAATTACTTACCGTCGAGTTGGAGTACTTACCGCCGAGTTGGTTTACTTACCGTCGAGTTGCTAGTAAATGTCACCTACTGACGTAAAATCTGTCACGGTAAACAGTCAAAAATGATCAATCGTGCAAAAAATATCATTAATAGGCGGAGCCGGCCGACCCCGCTCACATAAGATCTCCGTACAAAAAGCGTTTGAAGTTAAGTCGCTTGCCGGACAACGATTTTTATATTGTCGTGTCGCGCGTAAGCCGAGAGTGGGTTTAGTTGGTAGGCATTGTAACACGGACGCATCCGGAGACAAGGCCCCCAGAGGGGAACTACTTTCGGATGTACTCCGTTTACTCTGAATCTAACACACGCCAGGTACGATTCATCTGGTACGGTCTTTAGAAGATTCCCACTCTCACACAAAAAATATGTATTACACACATTGGCGGCTATTTTTTTGGGGGTCATGGATCTTGAGGGTGATTACTTTTCTCTGATGCAAGGTCACTTTTAGTCTTACCACCAATAGGATAAGTGGGTTTTCAAATATTTGGGGGGGGGGGTCATGACACCGTGACCCCTCCCTCTGGATCCGCCACTGATTACACATAGCTATATGTAATTTGCTGGCTTGGCCTACCCAAAATTTTACCCCACCAGCCGCCACTGGCCGCAAATGATTTCTCATCACGTTCAACAACTAACTACAGAATGACAACGATTGTAGAAGAACTTGCGATAAGAAACACAGACAGTTCGCGCGCAAAATACAAGAAAAATGGGGTGGCCCATGGTACAAGCTGACCCAAGGTACAAGCCTCTCCCCTACATGTATTGATATCGTTTGGTATTATTCAGGGAACAGAAAAAATTTGCTTGCATTGCATTATACACAGGTAAATGGAAGCGATGTATTTTCTCCTAACTTTAAAAAATTCTGTGGAAATATGAAAGAGCTGATTTTGTTTCATAGTCCTGTCATATTATTCCGGAGGCATCACTAAAATTTTGTTTTTGGTATTATCCGAATACCTCTTTTCTTGTAAGAGCTGTACCATTTTTTATAAATAAAAACACTGATTTACTCATAAAATAGAGGTTGGATTGATAAGATTATAATGGCCCGCATGCAGTGCCGGATTAACCATTAGGCGGCCGCCTAGGGCCCGGGCACTTGATGGGGCCCGCATCTCACACAAATGCATTAATTAATATTGAATTATTTAAGCAGTAATTAAAAAATAATAAAAAAGTTAAAAAAATCAAATAGGGCTGAGACAAAAAAATGGTTAATTTATGGTTTCCAATCAAACTCAGTTTTTTGCTTTGTCTTCTGTCAAATATCAGGAAAATACAACCGACTTCAAGACAAATTAAGCAGTAATCTCCAAAGGCATTTTTATATTCCATGTTCTAATCATTTCCTCAATTTGGTAATCAATTTTGCAAGCAAATTTTGCTTATAAGCTGGTAATTTTTTGGTATGGTACGTTTTTTTTTTTTAATTTCTACCCACCGATGGGCCTTATAGTTCATTCACTCACGGTAAAATATTGCAAATCCTCCGGATTTTAAAGAACCTTTGGATTTGAAACAAGAGCTTGGATTGACATGAAATTTGGTATAAGCATAGCTAACATGTCAAAGAAAAAAGTGATATTGTGCCAGTGTGTGTCTTTGCTCTACGGTTGAGTCCACCTCTTCTCGGGGGTGAAAAAATATACCGTCAAAATACGTCCGGAATTGGATAAACTGACTAATTCTAAGCAACTTTTGTTTAATAGAGTTTTTTCAATAAGTCAATATATTTTGAGTTATTTGCAAGTGAATATCTTCCAACCATTTCAATTCCAAAATCATACAACAATAACAAATATCCTACAAATAAACTACCAAAACCATGGTGGGATAATAACTGCGAATCAGCTGCAAATAACCGCAAAACAGCATATAGACGTTATAAAACAAATCCTAATCTTCACAATCTAATTGAATACAAAAAAATTTGATGCCTTAGCAAAGAAAACTTTCAAAATTAGAAAAAAACAAACTTGGATAAACTACTGTGAAAGCCTAAACTCCAACACTCCAATCAGCGACGTCTGGAAGGAAGTAAATCGCTACAAAAACCGAAATCAGTCCAATAAACTTCCGATAAACACCGAAGCTGCATGGACAGAAGAGTTTCACTTTAAAATTTCACCTCCTTGGGTTCCAATTCAAATAAATGAAGCTACAGTTACCGTAGCCAGAGAAAACTTCAATCTAGAGAAACCATTTGAATTATGGGAATTAAATAATGGACTTAAAGAAAATAATAGCTCATCTCCAGGGATGGACTGTATATCATATTCTATGCTATATTTTCTGCCTACAGAATACAAATCATTATTACTACAAATTTTTAACACTATATGGCAAAACAAAAATTTAATTCCCAAAGTATGGAAGGACTATATTGTATTACCTATAAAAAAGCCAGGAAAGCCAGATAACAAAGTTGAGTCTTACAGACCTATATCTTTAAGTTCCTGTATACTAAAAACTCTAGAAAGATTAATCAAAAATCGGCTTGAATACTGGCTTGAGTCCGAAGATATCCTCCCCAAATCTCAGTACGGATTCCGAAAAAATCCAGGTCTACACAAGATGCTCTCACTTCCCTAGTCTCTTCTTTACAGGTCAATTTTACAAATCAGGCGTCGACAGCTGCAGCATTTATAGATGTAACTTCAGCGTTTGATAACATAAATTTAGATATTCTTTATAAAAAATTAGTAGATCTTGGAATTCCAGTTAAAATTTCAAATTTCATTGTGTCCTTGTACAACCTTATACTTACCTGGACTTACTTAAAAATAAACGAGAATCTTTTACCACCAAGGTTAACGAATATAGGTATACGATAGGGTAGTATTTTAAGTCCACTTCTCTTTTTATTGTACAATATAGATTTAGAACAGATAGTACCTCCACACTCTAATATATTACAATTTGCAAATGATGTCGTGTTGTACACCTCCCATTCTTCCCTAGACATTTGTAGGCGTCAACTTGAATTTACATTAGATTGGGTAAAAAATGATTACCATTCTCTAGGCTTATCCATATCAACCACAAAGACTGAAATTTGTTTTTTCTCAAAAAAACGCCAAATTCCTCAAAGCACCTTCAAATTAGGTAAAATAGAATTTCCAATCAAAAATTGTGTTAAATATCTTGGACGTATTTGGAAATGGAGGGATCAAATTCATTCTATTATAAAGAAATTAGAAAATTCTATGAATCTCCTTAGAGCTTTTTGTAGAACCGGTTGGGGAGCTGACCCAAATATTGTATTGCTATTCTATCGCTCAATGATTTGACCAACTTTCGACTATAGTTGTCATTTATATGGTTCTGCGTCAACACGATATCTTAATAAAATTGAAATCCAAAGGAATAAATGTTTGAGACTTTGTCTTGGCTACTTAAAATCTACTCCTATTACCATTATTGAAATTGAAGCTAAGGAACCACCACTTACTCTACGCAGACAGTTCTGTACAGATAAGTTTGTAGCTAGAACTATCTCAAAAAACGTCAGCTACCTACTTAAGAACTATTCGTAACTTGAATATATTAGATTTAAGCCACAAATATTGGTGCACTAAAAAAACCCCCATATACGTTGAAAGCTATAGGAAATTGACAATGTATGAAGACCAAATGTACAAAAATAAAATACCTCCAATCTACACTAAACCTCCTGAAACTCTCTTTTCCAAGGTAATAAAAACATATTACATGGATTCAAACCTTCCAGGCAGTATTATCAACAAAATAATTAAAGACAGGTGGCCTATGTTTCAATATATTTTTACTGACGGCTCCAAAATTCAAAATATAACCGGATTAGTATAGTATAGTTGATCCAAAAGATGGCATAACCCAGACATCCAAAGTGAAAGTTATCCTTCAACACCAAATTGTTCTATATGGTCCACACAATGTCCAGAAAAAAGTCACACCATTTTGAGCGTCGGGTTTGGGGGGGGAGAAATGGGTAAATTCGTAGTTTTTTTAAAGTTTTTCGCCAATATTTCTAAAACTATGCGGTTTAGCATGAACAACCCTCTATACAAAATTGTTCTACATTAAATTTGAAATAAAAAAGGCCCTATGCATAATCTTTCTAAAATGAATGGTTCCAAAGTTACGGAGGTAGTATAGTATAACTGGTCCAAAAAAAGGCCTAACCCAAACATCCAAAGTAAAAGTTTTCCTCCAACACCAAAATGTTCTATTTGGTCCACATATTGTTCAGTAAAAAATTACACCATTTTGAGCGTCCGGTTTGGGAGGGAGATGGGAGAGAAGCCGGTAAATTAGTAGTTTTTTTTACGTTTTTCGTCAATATTTCTAAAACGATGTTTTAGCGTAAACAATGTTATAAACAAAAATGTTCTACGTGAGATTTAAAACAAAAAATGTTCTATACATAATTGTTATAAAATCAATGGTTCCAAAGTTACGGAGGGTGAAAAGTTGAGGTTTTCGATACCTTTTATATTTTTTGGGCAATATTTATGATATAACTATACCAAAAACCCATACATCCAAAGTGAAAGATATCCTCCAACACCAAATTGTTCTATATGGTCCACATAATGTTCAGAAAAAAGTCACACCATTTTGAGCGTCGGGTTTGGGGGGAGAGGGGGGAGAAATCGGTAAATATAAAAAGTATTAACCTCCATATTTCACCCTCCGTAACTCTGGAACCGTTGATTTTATAACAATTATGTATAGAATTTTTTTTGTTTTAAATTATATGTAGAACATTTTTCTATAGAACATTCCTTACGTTAAAGCATAGTTTTAGAAATATTGACGAAAAACGTAAAAAATTACTAATTTACCGACTTCTCCCCCATCTCCCCCCCCCCCCAAACCGGACGCTCAAAATGGTGTAACTTTTTACTGAACAATATGTGGACCATATAGAACAATTTGGTGTTGCAGGAAAACTTTTACTTTGGATGTCTGGGTTAGGCCTTTTTTTGGACCAATTATATTATACTACCGTAGTATAAAATTATGCCGTAGTATAAAACTCAATAGAGTCTACGGCTTGGTCTGGAATAAACTGGCGTCTGATCGACCTATGGAGGAGCGGTACGGGAAGGGATAAGGGCTTCCGGCTTGGTGATACTCCTCCATAGATCCCTACCGAAGGGCGTTGACGCCTAAGAACGGTGTATACATACATATTATACTACCTCCGAAACTTTGGAACCGTTCATTTTAGAAGGGTTATGCATGGGTCTTTTTTATTTCAAATTTAATGTAGAACAATTTTGTGTAGAAGGTTGTTCATGGTAAACCGCTTAGTTTTAGAAATATTGACGAAAAACGTACAAAACTACGAATTTGCAGATTTCTCCCCCCTCTACCCCCCAAACCCGACGCTCAAAATGGTGTGACTTTTTTCTGAACATTATGTGGACCATATAGAACAATTTGGTGTTGAAGGATAACTTTCACTTAGAATGTCTGGGTTTGGGTCTAACTATACCATACTAGGATGTGCAATATATCACTGGAATTCTGAATACAAAGAATCATGCCGATTGCCCAATGAAGCTTCAATATATATATACTGCCGAATTATCAGCTTTATTACTTGCGTTAAAATATGTAGCCTCTATTGGTATGGAAGGTTATATCATTTTCATCGATTGTAGAAGCATTGTGGACAAACTCACTTCTATTCAATCGACAAAAAACCTAAACCACATTGAGATAGAAATTAAGAGCCTATATTATGATATTAGTTCCTTGAGCAGTTCAATTATTATTTGTTGGGTTAGAGGACATTCTGGAATATTAGGAAATGAAGAAGTCGACAAATTAGCTAAATCTGCAGCATTAACCAAACGAAACATAAACAACATACTTCTACCCGTAACCGATATAGATAATATCAGTAAAAACAATTGCAAAAAAAAATTGGCAACGTTTGTACAACCAAAGTACAACGGGAATAAATTTTATAATTTGCCAACCACTAATTCCCAATGAGAGATGGTTTAAAAATGAGTCCAATAGGTTATTTATAAAAACATTAAATATAATAAGATCAAATCACGCACTAACTCCAACACACACACTGTGTTTGTAACACAGCATAGGTATGTGATCAGGCGCGGATACAGAGGGGGGTCAACGGGGCTATGGACCCCCCTATTGTATTTAGTCTATAAGCATTTTTCTATTATTTATTATTTTTTTCTGCCAACTCTTATTTTCAAACGATCAGTAAGTAAGTCAGGACCCCACTATTATGAATTTCTAGATCCGTGCCTGTATGTGATAACCCATATTGCGCCTGTGGTGGAATTGAAGATCTACAGCACCTCATATTGGAGTGTGGACAGTACAGACAAAATATTAAAATAATGTATGAAGAGTTAGTTGGTCTAAATTGCCCTTTACCTATTAATTTAAATGAAATTATTTTTTTAAATAATAAACAGACGTTAAAATGTCTTTACAAATATGTAACGTCCTGTAAATTTAAATTTTAAATAGGCTTAGGTAATAAAATTAAAAATAATTGTTAACATATCACACAAAATTGAAAAATGTATCCATGAATATTATAACACACTGTAAATTTAGATTATAAGTAGGCTTAGATGATTAAATTAATTGTTATTGTAATACCATACAAAAAAACAAATAGTCTGGCTAGTTTGCTAAGCCAAAGCCATTATAAAAAAAACAATTTTCTCCGTGCAAAAGTGTTGTAACTTTGACATTCTAATAGTAAATGTGTAGTAATTAACAATTTATTACGTGCAAAAGTGTTGTAACTTTGAAATTCAAAGTTTTTTATAATCAGTATTATTTTATTTTACTTTCTATTATTGGTTAATATAATATATGCTGAAGTGCATGCAAAAACATTATTATATGTTAATTTTTCTTAAAACCTGTGCTTTATTTCACCGATATTAGCAGGAAAATAAACAAAATCGGCTTTATCTCGAAACAAACTTAATTGTACTTACAACAGTTTTGCACTGATGGTGCGATATTTCGTCAGCAATGAAAGGGTTAAGCAAACTGTCATTATTTTTTCATACAGAATCACTCCGTGAAATTAGTTGCACTTTTGCGACGAATGTGTACACGATGTACCTATGTATTTTATTTATCAAAAAAGGCATTGAAAACTTACGTTAGGATTTCTTTTGTAATTGCACTCGAGCATTCCCCAGATCTTATCAACAAAGGATACCTTTTCTGAAAATTAATAAAATATCATTAGTAAATGTTGTTAATCAATAACCATGTGATAAAAACTATTTATCATATTTATTTTGTCGCTGATACAGATCTCAGTTGTTGTTTAAAAAAATAACTTTAGATAAGATTTTACGTTTCATTGATAATGAAAACATGTTTGATACCTATAGTAAAAAACACACTCTATAGTAAAATCGATTGTAAATAAATAGTCATATAATTGCTTCAAAATAATAACAAAGAAATAATGGGAAAGAATCGTATTTTTGATGTGTGTTATATATAAATTCTTATCTGAGCGCTTTCGGCATACAAAGCCATCATCAGAGCGAGCTATATTACAATATAGAACTCTAATAAGAAATTGAATTTAGTAAAATAAGAAATTCATTAATTTATTTAAATTGAATTTAGATTTAACAAAGTTTGACTTACTTCAAAATACTTGTACCACTAAAAAGAGAGTGAGAGTCTCTTTTCATTATGTATTAAAAAAGCAAGTTTTATGTAAATTTAATTGCAAACAATGTTGGATATATTGCTTAATTTTTATTTTTTAATTTTCTTAAAGTTTTAAATTTTCTTAAAGTTTTATATAAACAAATGTAATATTGTATATATTATAGTAGTATAGGATATAGCATTATATATAATATGTAATGGTAATTGTAAGGAAAAATTAAATCTTTCAGCCCTAGGCCTTCACGGCCTGTTGAGCTTAATAAATAAATAAAGGGCCTAGCCGGGTAAGATGGTGAAAAGTGCCCCCAACTCAATTTAAATTCCATATAGGCCACTTCTTAGCACATATAGAGGAACTCACTTTCTGAAATTTTTAGCCCCCTAGGTGGTCAAGTGACCCCCCTAGAGCCTAATTAGGCTTTTTATGTTTTTATTTTTTATCTCAGCCCCATCAAGAGCTAGCCAAAAATTTTATTTAAAAAAGTTGTAAGTTTCAAAAAGATCTATATGAAAAAAAATTTTTTTTATTTTTTGGCGGGAAATTCGAATTTTTAGAACAATTTTAAACTTTTAAATAACTCTGAAAAAAAAACTAAGACACTCGTTTTTACGAAAATCAATTATAACGTGTATTTTTGCACAATCTTTCACTCTGAATTTTTTCAGATTTTTAAAATTGGTGAAACGTACCTTTAAAAATAAAAAACCGCATTTTTCGGTTTTTTTTTTCGTTTTTTGATATAATTTTATACATATTTTTCAAAAAAGGTAACACCGTCACTAGAATAGGTAAAAAACTGAAAAATAATTGGGGTTTGCTTTATAAAATTGTTTTGTAACGCCATCCTTTTTCAAGATACAGGGCGTTGAAGAAAACAAAATTTTACACATTTTTTACGATTTTGCTGAAACTACTGGCAACATTGTAATAAAACTTGGCGTGTTTTAAGAGGTAGTTATTGTGCATGTTTTGACATACAATTAAGGATTTGATATTCATCATTGGCGCGCATAGGGGTAATGGTCTGAACTTTTTAAAGAATAAAGATAGTACGCCACTGACATATTTCAAATTAACAATCGTTTTTGAATTCCTCGTTTAATTTGTGACAAAAATCTATCTTCTTATTTTTTCATACGACGCGCCATTTTTATTCAAAAAATAAAAGATCTTAACCCTTACACAGCATTCGAACTTCTAGTAGTTTCTACATCTACATACATAAACTCGTACATCCATTATAAAAATTAATTCTAATACTTTGGAAGCGTTAAGATATTTTATTTTTTGCAACAAAACGGCGCGTCGTATGAAAAAATGGGAAGATAGATTTTTTGTCACAAATGGAACGAGGAATTCAAAAATGATTGTTAGTTTGAAATATGTCAGTGGCGTACCATCTTTTTTTCTTTAAAAATTCAGACCATTGCCCGTATGCGCGCCAATGATGAATATAAAATTCTTAATTGTATGTCAAAAATGCACAATAACTACCTCTTAAAACCTGCCAAATTGTATTGCAATGTTGCCAGCAGTTTCGGCAAAATCGTAAAAAACGTGTAAAATTTTGTTTTCTTCAACGCCCTGTATCTTGAAAATGGATGGCGTCACAAAAAAATTTTATTAAAGCAAACCCCAATTATTTTTCATTTTTTTACCTATTCTAGTGACGGTGTTACCTTTTTTGAAAAATATGTATAAAATTATATCCAAAAACGAAAAAAAAACCGAAAAAATGCGGTTTTTTATTTTTATTTTTAAAGGTACGTTTCACCAATTTTAAAAATCTGAAAAAATTCAGGGTGAAAGATTGTGCAAAAATAAACATTATGATTGATTTTCGTAAAAACGAGAGTTATTTAAAAATTTAAAATTGTTCTAAAAATTCGAATTTCCCGCCAAAAAATTTAAGAAAAAATTTTTTTATATAGGTAGATCTTTTTTAAACTTACAACTTTTTTAAATAAAGTTTTTGGGTAGCTCTTGACGCGGCTGAGATAAAAAATAAAAACCTGAAAAGCCTAATTAGGCTCTAGGGGGGTCACGTGACCACCTAGGGGGCTAAAAATTTCATAAAGTGAGTTCCTCTATATGTGCTAAAAAGTGACCTATATGGAATTTAAATTGAGTTGGGGGCACTTTTCACCATCTTACCCGGCTAGGCCCTTTAAAGGTTCAAATTTTATATTTTCCTCTATATATGACATAGGCCAACCGTCACTTTTTGTGTGTGTGGAAGAGAGAGAGAGAGAGAGAGAGAGAGAGAGAGAGAGAGAGAGAGAGAGAAAAACATTCAGGAGAGAACTATTTTCCTGTGTCAGTCAACTATGAACTATCACATTTCATTCTTCCTCATTCACTCTGCCGGTTCGCATATTTACAAATGCTCCTATACTACGGCACCAGAGTGCTGAAATCGGTTAGCCTTTGAAATACACTATTACGCTACAAACCCTCATTGATTTAGGCACCTATTCAATTATAAGACATCTATTAAATTATGGTACTAAGTTTTTTGACCCTAACCTGAGAAACAAGTAAAACAAAAATTAAAACACAAACACCAATGAATAAAAAACAAATACGTATTTTTTATTTTTATTTATTTATGAGTACAGATATAACTTTACTCGTATACAGTTCGTCAATAAACTAACGCATAAATTCATTTTTACCCAAATAAACAATAAACAACCATTTTGAATCCGATTAGATATCAAAATTGTATCTTTTAGTAACACAAACCAAATTCTTTTCCAATAATATCTTTAAGACCAATACAAACCGAGATACGGCATGTTAATTAACTTTTTTCGTCAAATGCATAATTTGAAATATTCAAAGCCAAATAATGGGAAAAATTTGCACTTTTCGAGGAAAACTTAAATTTTTTTTTCAAGTATACAATTAGACCTTTCAAGAGAAAATTAAGCGACTTTAATCAAAAAAATGTCGGTACCTGCTTTTCTCTACGAAAAAATCAGTGAAAACAACCCCCTAACTACGTTCCTAATTCAAAATTGGCCTTCACCTTTCTGTAGTTCCTTTTATATTTATATTATCAATACACTCAAGGACTTTGACCTATTTAAAATGCCTAATTTTGGAAAAATATTATATCTCACTGTGTACCGATTTTCTGCCTTAGTAAATGGATTTAAGTACCTTCGTAGGAAAGCAACTTTGATACCCTCACAGTAATGAGACCCCTCGAAAATGATTTTGTAGGATTTCTAAAGGTCTATAAGACTGTGTAAATTAAATTCCGTAAGATGCCTTAGATTTTAATTGGGGCGGGTTTAAAGGGCTCGAATAAGGGGGTGTTTGCTGGTAAATAGAGGTTTTAAACAGCTATATCTGGCTAACTATTCACTGTAATCCAGATCTCTCCACAGGGTAGTTTTATACATCAAAAAAGCTACAATTTAGTAGTATATAATTTTTTCATATCTTCAGTATTTTCGGAGATATTTTGAAGTTAATGGTGAATGAAAAATACCAAATTGCAAAAAATCAATTTTTCTTTAAACTCCAATTTTTTCTAAACTAGGCATTTTAGATAGGTCAAACTCCTTGAGTGTATTGATAATATAAATTAATATAAAAGGAACTACAGAAAGCTGAAGACCAATTTTGAATTAGGAAGGTAGTTAGGGGGTTGTTTTCACTGATTTTTTCGTAGAGAAAAGCAGGTACCGACATTTTTTTGTAAGTCGCTTCATTTTTATGCTAGAAACTTTTTATTATTATTTTTTGAAAGGTCTAATTGTATGATTGAAAAAATATTATTATTTAAGTCTTTCTCGAAAAATAAAAATTTTTCCCATTATTTGGCTTTGAATATTTCAAATTGTGCATTTGACGAAAAAGGGTAACTTTTAACATGCCGTATCTCGGTTGTATTGGTCTTAAAGATATTATAGGAAAAGAATTTGGTTTGTGTTTCTAAAAGATAAAATTTCGATATCTACAGTTTTTTTGACTAAATGCATATTTTTCGAGGTATTCTCAAAAAACCCTCTAAAAAAGTCGATTTTTTCGTCGACAAACTGTTATTCTCAAGCGCGAATAACTCGAAAAATATTAGTTTTACGAAGAAAATGTAAAAAACATTTTTTTCGTAGAATCACTCTTTCCATCGAATTACATGGTTAAAATGTAATAAAAAATTCCCACCCCCGAAATGGGGTGGCAACCACCCCCAAGGTTTTTAGCGTATGATAGCGGCATGACATATAAAATAATTTTTGGACTATTCCCTACCTTCTGTGCAAATTTTAAGTAAATCCATGCTGGACGAAAAAATTGCGAGCCAAAATCCTTTATTTCCTCAATCGACTATTGGGGCCGACCGACCGGCTCTGTCCCATCATACAGCTGACCGACTATAATAACTTTTATTTATATTTAATTTAGAATCTGTGTACTGATTTTCAGCCTTAGTAAATGGAAATAGTTACCTTCGTAGGAAAGCAACTTTGATACCCTCTCAGTAACCCCTATTCTACCTTTCGCTTGACCGACCGCAGTATGTTTCTCTACACACTCACAGTAAAAAACTGTGAAAAATCTAGCTTTAGTAAATTCAAGGAGATTTTTTAGCGCTTCCTCTTGGTCTACTATGTATCTATAAAAATAATATTGTAGTACTTATGTTATGAAATAAGAAATTTATGACTATGAATCTGCAATCAATCACAAACAAGTCTGGCTAATTGGCTCAGCCAAAGAAGAAAAGACATTTATATTCCTGTTTTTCAAGCAATAAATTGAAATATAAATATACAATACTTAAAATAATATTAATTGCAGTAAAAACTTAGACATCAAAATTTATAAGATGTCATATAATTTAATAGGTGCCAAAATCAATGAGGGTTTGAAGCGTAATAGTGTTTATCAAAGGCTAACCGATTTCAGCACTCTGGTGCTGTAGTATAGAAGCATCTGTAAATATGCTGCCGGTTCAGATGGTAGGTTTGTAATATAAACCTTACCATGATCAAAAATTATTGTAACATGTTTTGTGAAAGTCCTGTGTGACGTCCTGGATGTTTTTTCTAATTGTACACAACTAAGTTGATTACATACTACAAGTAAAATTTTCAACCAACAACTAAGCTTTTTATTATAAAAAACAAGGACTTTTTCTGGAGATTCAAGATATAATCCCACTTTCTCTTTTAAATGTTAATTTTAAAAAGTTGACGTAACTAGAGTTCGTTTCCTACTGTCTTCAACATATCCATGTAGTTTGAAGCCAAGATTAAGACTCCATTATGGTTTAATTACACTTCATTCCTATAACATCGAGTTATTGTCGCCCTCGATGTAGCCGAAATGGCTTATTTTTTTATACTGGTAAGGTCATTCGACCTACCTATGTAGCTAGTTTCAACTACTTTGGATCTGGAGCTCTAACCTGATGATGGACTGATTAGTCCGACAGCGTTTGGTTTTATGTACTAGTTATGTAGCCACTTTGAGTTCAACTTTGATCTATTTTAGAAAATTTTAAATAAATTATACACACATGTCCAAAAGTTTGGAATACGTACAAATAATATATCTACGCCTATAATGGTTTCAAAACTGTTGTTGATATTCATTTTAGAGCGTTTTTACATGAAAATGATAAAAAACTTTGAATCGTTTTTGTATTTCCCATTGCCCATGCCCATGTCATTTTGCCCATTTTGGTCACATTCAACTGATTAGCTTATTTACACATTATCTCAGTCTGTGTTTAAATTTTAATTGAGCCGTTTAAAAATGCCAAGAAACGTGATATCTCACTTTGAAAGATCTAGAGTAATTGCTTTTTTACAACAGGACTTTAGCCAAAGTGATATCGCGAATATTGTTGATGTTACTCATAGTGCTGTATCTAAAATAAAAACAAAATTCCAAGAGACAAATGATGTCAAGGATCGTCCCAGAAGTGGTAGAAGTCGATGTACAACAGCAGCACAAGATAACATTGATAGCTTGAAGAAATCCACAAGTGGTATATCCAGAGAAATTTCTAGGCTACAAGGACTGAATATTTCACGGCAAACAATAACACTCCGACTAAATGCGGTAAATTTGTGTCGTAAAAGGCCATTACATGTTCCTAAACTAACCTACCAACACAAAATAGTAAGGTTGCAATGGGCTACAGAAATGGTACAGACATGGTCTTAACTGGAATAACGTGATATTCTCTGATGAGTCAAAAATTGGCTTGGTATCTGATTCGCGAAGAACACTGGTTTGGAGGGCCCCAGGACGACAAACCCGACTAGAAACAGCCCAACCGCGTGTCCCGTTTGAAGGTGGCAGTATTATGGTTTGGGGTGGTATTATGAGTGGTACACGGACGCCACTGCTGGTTCTGGAGAGAAGTGTCACTGGTGCTGTGTACATCGAGGAAGTTTTAAATCCTGTCGTACGTCTATTCCGAGGGGCAGTAGGTGATGAATTTGTGTTTATGCATGACAACGTAATAATAATATGTATATACAACGTAATAATATGCATGACAACAATAAAACAGCTACGCAACCGTAGCCAAAAATAAACGAGACAGTCCATATTATACAGCGGTCATAAATAAAAAAAGGCGTATTGAAAACAATAACAATAGATCAGGTTATTCAGAAGAACATAAAAAAATTATTGAAATTCCAAAATCATCAGCTTCAGTGGAATTTGAACAATATACAAGCATACCAAATTATAGATGCCAGGCCGAAGAGACACAAAATATAAATCAAGAAATGAAGGACTTCATGTTACACATGATTAAGAATATTTTACAAAAATACTTTCAAGTTTCACCAGATCAAAAATTGTTAGAGTCACTTAAAATAGATGTAAACCAGAGTCTTATATCGCAGTTTTCTTAGTTTTACAATATAACACTAGATCTATAGTTCATAATAAGGGAAGCATAGAAAAATTTCTCTTAGACAAAAATATTTCCTTAGCTATTTTATGCGAACCTTGGTTAAAAAAAGAATATAAATTTTCTATTAGTAATTTTAATATTTTTAGACATGATAGAAAGGATAGATTTGCTGGCTCTGCCATATTACTAAAAAAATCATATGCATTCAGTAAAACTAAACCTTTTTTCAGAATAAATGACTTAATGTGTGTGTCTATTAAAATATTATTAGATAAAAATACTCAAATTAATATATATTCTATATATGCTAAACCAAATTTAAAAATAGGTGAGAGGGATTGGACTAAATTTTTTGAAAGTCTAGAAAAACCTTTTATTGTGGCAGGTGATTTTAATTGCCACCATAGTGTGTGGGGTTGCGGAAGGACTGACGTAGCTGGTAATAATTTACTCGCGGCAATAGAAAATACCAATTTAGTAATTCTTAATACTGGAGAGGAAACTTTGATTTCTACTCCACAGCAAATTCATAAATCAGCAATAGATATAACACTTTGCTCTAATGGAATTGCTACACTTTGTAATTGGAGAGTTGAACAAGTCTCTTTAGGGTCTGACCATTTACCTATTATAATTGATATATTTAATAACATAAGTGTAGATAAAAATGTAACAAATAGTCAAAAATATAATTTTAATAAAGCAGATTGGATGTTGTTTTCTCATATAGTAGAAAAAAACACAATAAAAAATGATAAAATTTCTTATGATCAATTTATTGAATATATACTTAATGCAGCGGATTTCGCTATACCATTAAAGAAAACAATAACGAACGCTAAGTTTAATAAACATTGGTGGAACCAAGAGTGTACAAATATGATTAACTTGAGAAACGAAGCTCTTTTACGTTTAAAAAGAAATACAAACATAACAAGTTTTATAGAATTAAGTAAGATAGAAGCACAGACAAAAAAAATTATAAAACAAAGTAAAAGAGCTTCGTTTAAAGATTTTTGTGCTAAAAAACTGAATAGAAACACTCCGTTAACCTTAATATGGAGTTATCTTAAAAAGTTGAAAAATACCTATAAAGAACCTGTTAGCAAGATAACTGAAGGCGACTGGAACGAAGTCTTCCTAGATAGAATAGCGCCAGCTTGGGCTGAGGAGGATTTAGAACATATATGGAGATTAAACGATAAGAGACAAAAAAATCACAAAGAAGACACTTTGTTAAAGCAATTCACCATAATGGAATTGGAGGATAATCTAAGTTCCCGTAAAAATTCTGCTCCCGGGTTAGACGGTATATACTATAATATGCTGTCTAACTTGCCCAAAAAATGTAAATACATTTTGCTAGATATCCTTAACTCAATTTGGGAAACTCAAGATTACCCAAGCAGTTGGAAGAGGTACGTAGTGGTTCCAATCCAGAAGCCAAATAAAGAACCCCATTTATCAGATTCATACTCTCACTAGCATCATGTGTTTTAAAAACTTTGGAACGCATGATAAAAAGAAAATTAGAATCTTGGTTAGAAATTAATAAGAAGCTCCCACAGTATCAGTTTGGCTTTCGCAGGGGACACTCCACAATGGAAAATATAGGACACTTAGTAACAGATATCAACACCTCCTTTTCAAATTCTAAATCAGTAGTTGGCCTCTTTGTAAACATAGAAAGTGCCTATGACAATGTAAACCTAAAAATTTTATTTAATCAGATGAAAAATATCGGTCTTAATATTGATTTTGCTAAACGAATTATAAAATTATACAGTAACAGAACAATTTCATTAAGAATAGGAAATAAAATAATAGGTGAAAGAAAAGTTAACATCGGTATTCCACAAGGCAGTATTTTAAGTCCCACACTATATTTGATATACACAGCCGAAATCGAAAGCAAAGTTCAAAATTATGTCAAAATATTAGAATACGCAGATGATATCATAATTTACAAAGACGAATGCGAAATCCCCTTCGGAAGCAATATGGTAGAGAAAGCGTATAGTGAATTAAAAAGCTGGTGCAATTACATAGGTTTAAATATTTCTAGTCAAAAGACAAGGCTAGTTATTTTCTCCAGAAAACGGCAGATACCGAATTCAGTAACAATCAAAGATATTACTTTTCAAGTTCAACCATCGATTAAACATCTTGGAATTATTTTAGATAGGAAGTTGCTATGGAAAGAACATATAGAACACATAGTAACAAAAACAGAAAAGGGCGTAAACGTATTAAGAGCAGTAAATGGTTGTAACTGGGGAGCAGACCCTAACATTGCTCTTCTGTTATATAAATCATACATTAGATCCATATTAGACTACGGTTCTATATTCTATTCACAAGCTGCGAAATGCCACCTTCACAAACTCGACTGTATAGTAACTAAAAGTTTAAAAAAATGCATTGGAGCCATGATGAGTACACCAAATTCTAATTTAATGATTGAATGCTGCGAACCACCTCTGGAGTTAAGAAGAAAATACTTAACCGAAAAATTTCTATGGAAAATTGTTTCTAGAAACAGTAATTTAATAAAAAAATGCATCAACTTTTTATATCAGATCTTACCAGTACATACTGGAAAAGTAAAAAATCTTTATTAATAGTAGAAGCTTACAACCAATATTTGAGTATTAAAGAATTAGTACATACTACCGATATATTACCATATTTTGAACTAAATTCAAAAGTTATTATTAACATTGAACCAATTTTCTTTAGGGATTATTCTCAATTTCCTCAACTCATTCGAAACCAATTATTTGTATCAGATGTTAATGATCAAGTACTTAACAGTTATCAGTTATATACTGATGCCTCAAAAAAAGATAATAGAGTAGCGTGTGCAGTTTGGGATCCAAATATCGAATATAAAGTAACAAAAAGATTAAATGAACATTTCTCAATATACTCCGCAGAATTGACAGCTATTTTTGAGGCATTATTATATATAGAAACTAACTGCCATCAAGAAAATTTCATTATTTTTTCTGACAGCAGAAGCGCCCTAGAAAAATTAAATAAACTCCACAATAAAACCAATTTAAATTATATTGAACTAAATATAGCCAAAAAAACTATGGAATTAACGAACAGTGGAAAAAGCATAAAACTAGCATGGATTAAAGCGCACTGCGGTTTGAAACATAATGAAATAGTCGACAACTTAGCAAAAGGGGCCCTAAATGTAAATTACATTAGTAATTATAAATATACCCCATCAGATTTAAATATATTTTCAAAAAACCAAGTGAAGCAGGAATGGGAAAGTTGGTATAGTGAAAGTCACAAGGGAAAATTTTATAAAAACTTACAAAGTTCTATTCCTTCTTCTACTTGGTTCAAAGAGGGCATTTTCGAAAAAGCATTCGTCAAAACGATTTGTAGATTAAGATTTAATCACACTTTGGTTCCATCACATCTTTTTAAAATTAAATTAAGGCAAGATCCCTTATGTGATTGCGGTGAAATAGGAACAACGGAACATATGATCTTAAATTGTAACACCATACAGGATAAGGTACACCATTTAAATTATGAATTGAATAAATTCAAATGTATTAAAAATCCATACAATCTTGCCCAATTACTTATATCTAAAGATATAAAAGTATATAAAACACTGTATAAACACATTTGTAATATAGGTTTAAAATTGTAAATTATATGTATATATTTGGAAAAAAAATAATAAAAAATAGAATAAAAAAAAAGAAACAAAAATAGGAAAAAAAATTAAAAAAAAATAATAAAAAATAGAAAAATAAAAAAAATTAAAAAAATTAAAAAAAAAATTTAAAAAAAAGGATAAAAAATAGAATTAAAAAAAATTAATTATTTCAATAGGTAGAAGTTTTCCATCCGCAAGGTTGAACTGTGGATACTTTTGGCGCCAATTGATTAAGAAAAAATATATACATAAGAAAAAATATAATATATAAAACCAAACACTTTTGTTAACCACAATAAATAAAAAATGAAAAAGAAATTATAAAGTGCAGCAATTCATGAGCTCAAAATATAAAAATCGGTTAGGCGAATGGATCCAGTAATCCGCAGTCATTTTTTTTTCAACCACACACACACACACACACACACACACACACACACACACACACACACACACACACACACACACACACACACATGACAACGCACCTCCTCATCGAACAGCAGCAGTACAAAATTTTCTGGAAGAAGAAGGAATATCTGCATTACAGTGGCCCTCGAATTCTCCCGATATGAACGTTATTAAACATGCTTGGGACATTCTCAAGACACGCATCAAAAAGCGAAACAATCCCCCTATTAATCTTCGCGAACTAAAAGATGCTGCTCGTGAAGAATGGGAGAGAATTCTACAAGCCCAGCTCGACCAGTTAATCGGCAGCATGCCAAATCGCCTACAGGCATGCATACAGGCCAATGGATGAAATACTAATTATTAGTTTTATTAAAAATTATTTTTTTCTTTAATAATTTATTTTTAAATGTTAGTTGTACTTTCTAATAGTCCAAGTAATGAAGCTTAAAATAGGACAAAACTTCGCAATTTTTACAGAATGGATCGATTTGCTTGAAAAACTGAGAATAAGTAGTGGATAGTCCAAAGATCAAAACCTATATTATGCTAAAAGGTGCTTTTACCATGGAGGTGGTTTCCACCCCATGTTAGGGGTGGAAATTTTTTATTATATTTTAATCACAAAAGTTGGTAAAAACGTTCATTCTTAGCAAAAAACGTTCTATACATTTTTTTAATAAAATTGATAGTTTTCGATTTATTCTCTATCGAATGTGTTGGTTTTATATCGAAAAAATCAATGTTTTTAATAAGTTTTCTGCTAATTACTCCAAAAGTTTTCGTTTTATCAAAACAACTTTACTTAACAAAAATGTACCTTTTGAAAAAATAAACAAAAACGTGTTTTTAGATTTTCTTTAAGACCAATAGTAATCGATCTATACTTTATTATATGTTGGCTCTTCTTCGTCAAATGCTAAATATTGTAGATTCAAAGTCAAAAGACGAGAAAACTATGCATTTTTCGAGAACAACTTGTTCAGACTAATTTAAAGTATTAAAAATATCTATCTCCAGAAATAAAAAAAGTCTCTAGCTCAAAAATTAAGTAACTTATAATGAAAAGAATATCAGTCCCTATTTTTTTCAGCGAAAAAGTGATTCCCCCCTAATCCCCCTAATCACCACCCTAATTAAAATTAGTCAGTGACCTTATTTGGTCTTTTTTATTTATGTATTATTAATAGGTTCTAGAAGTTTGACCGGCTTAGAATGAACAGTTTTTAAAAAAATCGAGTTAAAATCAAATAACGAATTTTTGAAGTTTGGAAAAAATTGCTTTTTCTTCAGAACAGCAAGATTATCATCAGAGATACGAAAAAATGTTCAAATATAAAATTGTAGCCGATTTAATTTCCAAAAACCTGGATTGCAAAAATTTTTTCTACGGCAAAAATTGAGTGAGCTATCGGCAATTAAAACTTGTAATGAAATGCAAAAACCACCTTTGCCAACCCTTTCAAAGTCACCTCATTTTGCGACAGAGGATTTTAACAATAATTAATATTAACAGCCTTATAGAACTTATGAAAACCTACAAAATTCTTTTTTACCAAACTTCTAGGATCAAAATTAAAAATGTGAAGGTTAAAAAATCAATATATTTTTTTGAAAAAAAAAAAGGAGAAATCCAATTGGAACCGTAATAATGTAAGTTAGTGGTGTTTTTAGTCATTGGCCTTATTCATTCTTATTTATTTATGTATTATTAATAGATTCTAGATGTTTGACTGGCTCAGAATGATTAGTTTTTAAAAACAGGAGTTAAAAGCGAATAACGAATTTTTGTAGCTTGGTAAAAAATTATTTTTCTTCAGAATATTAAGATTAGCATCAGAGATACGAAAAAATGTTTTAATATAAAATTGTAGGTTATTTAATTCTCAAGAATTTGGTTTGAAGAAATTTTTTATGCAGCAAATATTGAGTGAATCGTAAATGAGTTTACCTATCAAAACATTGATTTTTTCGATATAAAACTAACATATTCGATGGCAAATAAATCGAAAACTGTTAATTTTATCAAAAAAATGTATAGAACTTCTTTTGCTTAGAATGAATGTTTTTATCAACTTTTGCGATCACAATATAATAAAAAATTTCCACCCCCGTGATGGGGTGACAACCACCCCCATGGTAAAAGCGCCTGTCGGCATCATATAGGTTTTGATCCTTGGTCTATCTACTACTTATTTTTAAATTTTCAAGCAAATCTATCCATTCTGTAAAAATTGCGAGGTGAAAAGCTTCGGTTCCTGGCCTATAAGTTGTTCACTCCAAGAGAATTTTTTTGCATATCGTTTATCTGGCTTTGAGATTTATTTAGTATTGTTAAGAATTAAAACAAAATCATGTTTACTATTCAGAAAAGTTTATATATAAAAATCAATAAAAAGACGAAATATTCCAATATTCCAAACTTTTGGACATATGTGTATACCATCTACAGGAGAAGATTTTTACTTCTTTGGTAATCTATAAAGCATATTATGTATCCCTCTATAATTAATAATGCTAAGTGACTACGTATTAAACACGCTATTATACGCTGTAGAGGCCTGGACACAAACAGAACAACACAAAAAATATTGAAAATTTCCAGATGTGGTGCTACCGTGGAATGCTAAAGATAAGTTGGGTTGAAAGAGTCACAAACTTTGAAGTAACATGAAGGATAGGAAAAGACCCCGAAATTTTGTTAGCGATAAAACGAAGAAAACTCGAATACTAGGTTCACCTGATGAGACGACACAAATACACATTACGTCAAAAAATATAATGCAAGGAAAAATAGCAGGAAAACGGAATCCAGGACGTAGAAGAATGTCATGGTTGCGGAATTTGAGAGGATGGTTTGGCTGCACCACTAACGAACGCTTTGAGGTCAGCTGTAAATGAGGTAAGGAGAGCCTTGATGATTTCTAATCTCCAATAGGAGTGGCAGAATAAGAGGAAGAAGAAAGCCTATAAATATATCTTTCTATTAATTTTTGGGCAAGAACTAGTAAACTGAAGAGTGCTTCTAACGTACTCATGCCGGCTCTGATCTGCTCTAATGTTTATTTCCTGGTCTCATATGGAACTTAAAAACGTGGTACCAATCTACAGGGTGTCCCGAAATAATTGCTCATAAATTATACCACAGATTCTGGGGTCAAAAATAGGTTGATTGAACCTCACTTACCTATATAAAATAGTGCACACAAACAAAGTTACAGCCGTTTGAAATTACAAAATGAAAATCTATTTTTTATTCATATGTCGACATGTGACATTCTTATTAGTCCTGAAAGCCACTGCGCATCCGCTAGGAAAAATATTCCGATTCGGATTTTTTGCACAATCTTACTCAAAAAGGATCCCTTTTACCAATTTTGCATGTTGCCATGACCAAAAGTGGGTCAAAAATGTTTGAAATTCTTTTTTTTTAATTTTTTTTTTTTTTGGATTTTTTTAGATTTTTTGGATCATTCCAAACAGAAAAGTTCTTTAGTGACATTTCTCTAAAGTTGATAGTTTTTGATATATAAATATAAGCGATTAAAAATTTAAAAATTGTGAAATTGGCCATTTTAACCCTCAAAAACTATGTGAAAAAATAAAAATTTGAATGTTACCAAGGTAGGTGGATATTCTTTAAACATCGATTGATGAAATCCCGTAGAGTTTTTTGCTATAGAATATTCAAAACTTCTTTGTTTTTTAATTGCTATTCAAGCGTGCGCGACACTATTTTCCAGTGACAGTATGCATGGTGCAAATCAAAGGAATAAATTCGTTATTTCGTAAACCGGCGACTTTAAGGAAAAATTCCGAAAGAGGTCTATTTTTATTTTTAAGTTATGATATTGTGGCGTATATGGTATACTAGTGACGTCATCCATCTGGGCGTGATGACGTAATCGATGATTTTTTTAAATGAGAATAGGGGTCGTGTGCTAGCTTATAGCTTATTTGAAAGGTTCTTCAATTCTCTATTCAGTGTTATAAACATTTAAGTATATAATTATTAGTACAGGGTGTCCTTCTACTTCTTTTTTTTGTCAAATAATTTAATTTAATAAAAAATTTTTGGACACCCTGTGTAAATAATTATGTAAATGTTTACATTACTGAATAGAGAATTGAAGAACCTTTCAAATGAGCTACCACACGACCCCAATTCTCATTTAAAAATCATCGGTTACGTAATCACGCCCAGACGGATGACGTCACAAGTATACCATATATGCCACAATATCATAACTTAAAAATAACAATCAACCTGTTTCGGGTTTTTCCTTAAAGTCGCCGGTTTACGAAATAACAAATTTATTCCTTTCATTTGCACCATACTGTTACACATGCAACGGTGGAAAATAGTGTCGGACACGCGTGATTAGTAATTAAAAAACAAAGGAGTTTTGAATACTGTATTGCGAAAAAGCTCTTCGGGATTTCCTCAATCGATGTTTAAAGAATATCTACCTACCTTGGCAACATTAGTTTGTTTTTTGACAACAAGTTTTTCACATAGTTTTTGAAGGTTAAAAATGGCCGATTTCGCAATTTATCTATTTTTAATCGCTTATCTGTCAAAAACTATCAACTTTAGAAAAGTCGCTAAAGACCTTTTCTGTTTGGAATGATCCAAAACACCTAAAAAAACTTTGTTCTATGAAAAAAAAAATTATTTTAGGAAAAAAACAAAAAAAAAACGTTTAAAAAATTTTTGACCCACTTTTGGTTCTGGCAACATGCAAATTTGTTAAAAGGGGTCCTATTTGAGAAAGATTGTGCAAAAAATCCGAATCGGAATATTTTTCCTAGCGGATGCGCAGTGGCTTTCTGGACTATATGGTAGTAGTGGAGTCACTGAAGGTGGATATGAGCTATTACCTCCGAGTTCGTTGAACCTCCATCGATTTGCATGAAAATTGGTGAGTGGTTAGAGGATATCTCAAGGAACAAAGGTGACATGGTGTCAACTTGCGCTTTTACCCTGGGGGTGGATGCCACCCCTTCTCGGGGGTGAAAATTATTTTATTAAAATAACCCCATAATTCGATAGAGGGACAAATTTCAAGGAAAATTTGTTATATAAAGTTATTAAAATAAGTCAAAACTTTTTGAGTTATAAAAGATCAAAGATTTTAATTTTTCTTGAGAAAAATGAATGTTTTTAACCAATTTTTCATCAATAACTCAAAAAGTGTAAGTTTTTACAAAAAAGTTGCTATTATCAAAATTGAAGCTAATAAAAAAATGGAATAAACCCCTTACTAGAAAAACCTTTTAATATTATTAACTAAAATTGAACTATTTTTTATGGGAAATAAGCCACAATTTTACCAAAAAAATGATTTTATTAACGTTTCGAAGCCCAAATCGGGGTTCGTTGTCAAAATACAAAATACTACTGAACGATATTGAATATTGACAACGAAACCCGATTTGGGCTTCGAGACGTTAATAAAATCATTTTTTTGGTAAAATTGTGGCTTCTTTCCCATAAAAAATAGTTTATTATAAAAATGCCTCAAGGAAATAGCTTCAGAACAAAACTAAAACTGAGCTATAGGTAATTGAATGTATATTTTTTTCGGCGAGTAAAAACTCATAAGTATTCAAGCTGAAATAACGGAAAATTGATGCATTTTATGACATAAACTTATTAAACATTTGTCAAAGTACTTAAAAATATCTATATATCTATCAAGTGAGCCCCCGAACATGTTGATAGCGTTAAAATTTATGCTCAAATTTTTTTTTAATTTATCTTTTAAAAATTTTTCCAAAAAATGTTGTTTTTTTTTTAATAACTCCGTTCTTGTTTACGATATCAGGTTCATCTAAAAACTGTCTGAAAGTTAATTCCAAGTGCTATTTAAGCACGTTAAAGCTAATCTTCTAAATTCCTTACTTTTTAAAAAATAAAAGGTTAAATGACCCCGCTTGCATGGTTCCCACAGCAAAATTTAAGATTTAAACGTTTCTATCTCGGTTATTTTTTACCCTATAGAAATAGTAAAACAGGTAAAATATTTGGCACAGAAAAAACTAATATTTGGTTTTATATAATTTTTTACGTATATTGAGTATTTTTGGAGTTATTATCAAAAGAATATGAGAATTACAATAATTTTAAAAAGTATGATTTTTTTAAATTATACCTTTTTTTCAAAAATATGCAATCTAAACAGGTCAAAATTATCGAAAACAACTTATGCTAATATAAAGAAGTTCTTTTAAGGATTACTATAAATTTTAATTTTTGTGGAAATGGCGTATGTTTTATTTTTCACTTTTTCCTAAAAAATTCGAAACGGTTCTTTTATTTTCATTATAACTTGCTTAATTTTGACGCTATTACCTTGTTCTGAAGCTCATTTGATAGGTATTCCGAAGTACTTTGACAAATGTTTAGCAGCAATATTTTATACATTGCATCGTTTTCCGTTATTTAAGCTTGAATACTTAGATTTGAATACTCGTCGAAAAAAATACACATTCAATTGCCAATATCTCACTTTTAACTAACATTAGTTTAGTTCTTTATATGAGTAATGGATTCAGTTTTTTATTATCTTCAATTTCAGTAATAATAACTTTTTTGTTAAAGCTTATATTTTTTGTTTTATACGTGAAAAACAGATTTAAAACATGCATTTTTTACGAAAAAATAAAATTTTTGGTCTTTAATAACTCAAAAAGTGTTGATATATTTTAATAACTTTATATAACAAATGTTGCTTATAATTTTACCCTCTATCGACTAATGGTATTATTTTTAATAAAATAATTTTTACCCCTGAGAAGGGGTGGCATCCAGCCCCAGGGTAAAAGCGCAAGTTGGCATCATGTCGCCTTTGTTCCTTGAGGTATCCTCTAATTACTCACCAATTTTCATGAAATTTTCACCAAAATTTTCATTTTGTATCTTCAAAGGGCTGTAACGTGTTTTATGTGCACATTTGTACTAAGGTAAGTTAGGTTCAGTCAACCTATTTTTAACCCAAGAGTCTGTAATTTATGACCAATCTCTTTGATACCACCTGTATAACTCTCGGAATTTTTTTTGTTAAATTTTTCCAATCTAGTCTATAAAATATGTATATAAAATAATATACTTACTGTCTCTATTTTCTTTAGCACATAACAAATAACCGATGTATTCGTCTTCCTCAACTTTCCTAGGCAAATAGAGATCCAAGATTGCCTTGTTCATAATCATATCCAGGTTAATCTGAAAAACAACAATACTTAATAGATTTATTAAAAAACAAACTTATTTGACACTTCTATGACTGTTACGTATAAAAAATAAAGAAATAATCTTTTTATTATATATTATAATCTATAATTGTTTATTTATGAATCGATACTAGCAGTCCAATTAGTCCAGAAAGCCACTGCGCATCCGCTAGGAAAAATACTCTAATTCGGATTGTTTGCACAATCTTACTCAAAAAGGACTCCTTTAACAAATTTGCATGTTGCCAGGACCAAAAGGTGGTCAAAAATTTTTTTAAACGTTTTTTTTTTTGTTTTTTTCCTAAAATTATTTTTTTTTGCATGGAAAAAAGTTTTTTTAGGTTTTTTGGATCATTCCAAACAGAAAAGGTCTTTAGTGACTTTTCTCTAAAAATGACAGTTTTTGACATATAAGCGATTAAAAATTGAAAAATTGCGAAATCGGCCATTTTTAACCCTCAAAAACTATGTGAAAAACTGAAAATTTGAATTTTGCCACGGTAGGTAGATATTCTTTAAACATCGATTGATCAAATCCCGAAGAGTTTTTTGCAATACAGTATTCAAAACTCCTATTTTTTTTTAATTGCTAATCAAGCGTGCTCGACACTATTTTCCACCGACAGTATGGTGCAAATGAAAGGAATAAATTCGTTATTTCGTAAACCGGCGACTATAAGGAAAAATCCCGAAACAGGTCGATTTTTATTTTTAAGTTATGATATTGTGGCATATATGGTATACTAGTGACGTCATCCGTCTGGGCGTGATGACGTAATTGATGATTTTTTTAAATGAGAATAGGGATCGTGTGGTAGCTCATTTGAAAGATTCTTCAATTCTCTATTCAGTGATGTAAACATTTACATAATTATTTATACAGGGTGTCCTACTTCTTTTTTTGTCAAATAATTTAATTTAATAAATTTTTTTTGGACACCTTGTATAAATAATTATGTAAATGTTTATAGAATAGAGAATTTTAGAAATAAATTCTATATTTATATTTATAGAATATTTTATATTTATAAAAAATTTATTTATAGATATTAATCTATATCTATATTTATAGAATTTTAGAAATAGAAATTTAGAAATAAATTAAATAGTTTACTGAATAGAGAATTGAAGAATATTTCAAATGAGCTAGCACACGGCCCCTATTCTCATTTAAAAAAATCATCGATTACGTCATCACGTCCAGATGGATGACGTCACTAGTATATCATATATGCAACAATATCATAACTTAAAAATAAAAATCGACCTGTTTCGGGATTTTTCCTTATAGTCGCCAATTTACGAAATAACGAATTTATTCCTTTCATTTGCACCATACTGTCGGTGGAAAATAGTGTCGAGCACGCTTGATTAGCAATTACAAAAATAGGAGTTTTGAATACTGTATTGCAAAAAACTCTTCGGGATTTCATCAATCGATGTTTAAAGAATATCTACCTACCTTGGCAACATTTAAATTTTCAGTTTTTCACACAGTTTTTGAGGACTAAAAATGGCCGATTTCGCAATTTTTCAATTTTTATTCGCTTATATGTCAAAAACTATCATTTTTAGAGAAAAGTCACTAAAGACCTTTTATGTTTGGAATGATCCAAAAAACTTAAAAAAAAATTTTTCCATGCAAAAAAAATAATTTTAGGAAAAAAACAAAAAAAAAACGTTTAAAAAATTTTTGACCACCTTTTGGTCCTGGCAACATGCAAATTTGTTAAAAGGAGTCCTTTTTGAGTAAGATTGTGCAAACAATACGAATTAGAATATTTTTCCTAGCGGATGCGCAGTGGCTTTCTGGACTAAATTTGTTTCAGTTTGTTCTGAGTTAGTCATACATGCACTTTTTGATGAAAACCTAACAAGGTTCGAAACCGGTTAAGGTACTTACGGCGCTCTGTGAATGAACTGAAGTATAAAACGACTCTTGTTTCCTTTTAAAACGGAACGATTATTTATTAAATTATAATCTATTACTTACGCCTTTAGATTCCAACCAGACACAAGCAGCGTAATTCTGAAAAAAAAATATGTATACAAAAATTGTTAGATTGTTTAAATATATCTGATTTATGTAAAATTTAAAAAGCTTTTAAAAAGGGCCAAAATAGCTAAGCGGTAGTGTGCTCGCGTGCCGGTGGTCCGGAGTTCAAATCCTACCGCCGCCGGCAAGAACAACTAGACATTTTTAAAATGTTTATAGGCCCCAGGTCGACTCAGCCTGAATAAAATGAGTACTTTGGGTAATAGCCCAGTAAATGACCGTTTTGGAGTGTAATTTCCTGGGGCAACTCCGAATTGCATGAAAATTTGGATTTAGGTTCTACTTACCCTCCGCTTCAAATTTGAATCTGTGCCGTTGGTTGCTTTTACTTGGGGGGTGACATTTACCCCTTCTCGGGGGGTGAAACAAGCGTGTTTAAAATAAGGCAGGAAATGGATAAACCGACTTATTTTAAGCACCTTTTGCTCTATAAAGTTTTTTACGTAAGTCAATACTTTTCGAGTTATTCGCGATTTAAAATGTTGATTTTTCGACAAAAAACTACGTTTCAGACCGTTTTTCCCAAATAACTCAAAAAGTAAATATTTTATCGAAAAAAATATTTTCAGCAAAAGTGTAGTTTATTAAAAAACGAAAAAAATGGTGTACCAGTAAAATCTACAAATTGAGTAGAAGTAAAGTTGTAGCTCATGAAAAATACGTTCTTATTCGTCTAATTCCAAATCGAATAATTCAACGCGAAATCACCGACGAAAGAAGCGTTTTTCGGGAAAACCTTATTAACATTTTTAAAGCATCGAAAAAAGCTTATTATGTGTTTTTTACAAAAGTTTACAGCATCAAAAATAAACGAGTTACACTGAAAAAAAAAGTTGGCCCCTTTTTTTGGTAAAAAAAATCGTGAAAACCTCCCTCTATTTAGCACCCTAGATGAAATTAATCGTTTGGCTTTACCATTTATTTTAACTGTATGTATATTGTTTATATGATCTGTAAGTTTGATTAGTTTAAAGGGCTTATTTTTGAAAACATTTGGTTTTATAGTAAAAAAAAATCTAAAAATTTTTTAAAAATTTCATTTTTTCAAAATAACTTAAAAAGTATTAGTGATAAGAAAAATCTTAAAGAATAAAAAATGTAGGTTTTGCTATTATAAATATGCTAGTTTTATTTTGTTTCTCCATAAGACAAAAATTGGTTAAGATATGGCTGTTCAAAATTTGCATACACTCGTGATTAGTTACCCATTCAACCTTTCTCAATTATAACCCTTTCAAATATAAACACTTTAAACCGGTGAGACTGACAGATCATATAAAAAATAGATAGGTAAGTAAATTGTTTGTAAAGCGGTAGCGATTAATTTCATTTGGGGGGCTAAACACGGCGAGATTTTCATGATGTTTTACAAAAAAAAAAGAGGGCCAACCTTATTTTGAGCGTAACTCGCTTATTTTTAATGCTAAAACTTTTGTTTAAAAATTAAAACAAAGCTTTTCATAAACACTTTAAAAAAGTTTAAATGAGTTTTTCCCGAAAAGTGCTTAATTTTTCGGTGATTTCACCTTGAAATATTCGATTTGGAATTAGACGAATAAGAACGTATTTTTCATGAGCTACAACTTTGTTTTTATTGGATTGATAGACTTCACTGATACACCATTTTTTGGAGTTTTTTATAAGCTACACTTTTGCTAAGGGTATTTTCTTCGATAAAATATTTACTTTTTGAGTTATTTGCGAAAAACCGTTTGAAAACGTAGTTTTTTTGTCGAAAAATCAACATTTTCAATGGCAAATAACTCGAAAAGTATTGACTTAAGTAAAAAACTCTATAGAGCAAAAGTTGCTTAAAATCAGTCAATTTATCTATTTCCGGTCTTATATTGAATGTATGTTTTTTCACCCCCGAGAAGGGGTGACTGTCACCCCCCAAGTAAAAGCAACCAACGGCACAATTTCAACTTTGAAGTGAAGGGTAAGTAGAACCTAAATCCAAATTTTCATGCAATTCGGAGTTGCCCCTGAAAATTACACGGTATCGCCGAATTTCCCGTTCATTTACTGGGCTATAAAACCAGGGGTAATAATAGGCGATTGAAGCGTAGCAATGGCTCTGTTGCCTTCCTTGTATACCGTAGGCCCTAAATATAGCAGACTACCCTGCTATACACCCAAAGCCACGTGAGCGGTATAAAACGGGAGACTATTATATTATTATTAAAAAGTTTTAATTTTACATAATATTTAAGAACTAAATATCTAATAAATTAGTTAATCTTCAGCTATGTGAATTTTTATCTGCATTGGCTACATTCTAAATATATATGTTGTTATAAATATTATAAGCATAGCTATTATCACAAGTTATGGGAGCAGGAGCAAAATCATGGTCCTATGCTTTTTAAAAGCATTCATTTGTTTTGAATCCTAAGAAAAGTAATAAGTGTTTTTTAAAAATTTAAACTCAGAATGAAAGATTAAATTATTACAGGTAGTTTGGTTGTCCCTGGCAATTTGGATTTCATGCACCAAGTTTTTATATTTATGAATTAATGCTGTTTCGTTGCAGTCAACTTTTGGATTTTCGCTTGGTATCGGGTTTGTCATGTATTGTGTCTTTCCCAAATTTTTGTTCAAACCAAGTTTCTTACAGGCGGCATCTAATTCAGTAAGCATAGTTCTAATCTCTTTTAAGTTGTCTGTTATAAGAACTATGTCGTCCGCGAATTGTATCTGGGAAAGCCTCACTGCAGTTGTTTAAAAGCATGTACCAGTACTGCGTTAAAGAGTTTGGGAGAAAATGTGTCTTTCTGTCTAATTCCTCTTGTGATTTTTATAGATTTCTTTTCTTTGTATAGTCGTATGATCATCATCATCATCATCATCAATCATCATCATCATCATCATCATCATCATCATCATCATCATCATCATCATCATCATCGTCATCCAGCTTCTTTTCTTGTCCACTGCAGAACATAAGCCTCCTCAGCACGTCTCCAAGTTCTATCTTGTGCTAGTTGCATTCATCTACCGTTTATTCTTTTCATGTCGAGTGTTCAGCATGTTAGTGGTCTGCCTCTGCTTCTCTTGCTTTCCATGTCCATGTCTCGTATCCGGTACACGACAATTAGACCGAAAGCAATAGACCGAACTCATTAGACCGAAAAGCACCTTACCGAAACCTCACTAGACCGAAAAGCATTAGACCGAAATGGTAAATAAATTTAAAAAGTTTGAAGTAAATTATGCTAAGATTTTGTATATCTGTCATTTTGTTTTTTGTATTTTTTTTGTATTATTTTATATACAGGGTGAGGCAAATAAAGGGCCTATTAGAAATATCTCGAGAACTAAAAGCAACAGAATCATGAAAATTGGAATAAAGGGGTTTTGAAGGATGATCTATTAAATGAAAATATTTTCATCTCTTTGCAACTTCCGGTTATACCGGAAGTGGCTTATAACTTCGTTTTTTTAAATCGGACACCCTGTATATTTTTACATTTTTGGATTCTCTTCGATGTCTTCTTTCTTAAAATATGAGGTTTTGTAATATTATACAGGGTATCTTAAAAGATAATTACGTTTTTTTATTAATTTCGTAGCAAAATTAACACCCTGTAGAATTGTAGTAGTTTGACATCTAAAACTCTACTTACGTTCAAATGATTTTTAATATACTCTAATATTGTTAAGAATCATTAGTATAGCTAACTTTTTAATTTTAGTATACAGGGTTGGTCGAAACTCGGAATGAGTATTTTCTGAGTTTTCTTAAATGGAACACCCTGTGTTTTAGTATTGTAATGAAATGATATTTTATGGTACTTTTTTATTTCTTAAGCATTCCCTATACCTGACTGCTTTAATTTGTGCTTAATTGTTAATAGCACCAACAATCTTAACTAAGTAGGTATTTCGATAGCTAAACCATAATTGGTAATTTTAAGGACCAGTCTGGATTAATATGTATTTATTTCTGAAAAATTATTTGGGATTGAGTATTTTCACGGCCAACCTAATAAAATTTTACGTATTTTTTGTTGCAATTAATGTTTAGCTTGAATCATCAATAACTCACAAATTAAAGCAGTTAGGTATAAGGAATGCTTAAGAAATAAAAAAAGTACTATAAAATATCATTTCACTACAATACAAAAATACAGGGTGTTCCATTTAGGAAAACTCAGAAAATGCTCATTCCGAGTTTCGACCAACCCTGTATACTAAATTTCAAAATTTAGCTATAATAATGATTCTTAACAATAGTAGAGTATATTAAAAATCATTTGAATGTAAGTAGAGTTTTAGATGTCAAACTACTACAATTCTACAGGGTGTGAATATTGCTACGAAATTAATAAAAAAACGTAATTATCTTTTAAAATACCCTGTATAATATTACAAAACCTTATATTTTAAGAAAGAAGACATCGAAGAGAATCCAAAAATTTAAAAGTATATAGGGTGTCCCATTTAAAAAAACGAAGTTATAAGCAACTTCCGGTATAACCGGAAGTTGCAAAGAGATGAAAATATTTTCATTTAATAGATCATCCTTCAAAACCCCTTTATTCCAATTTTCATGATTCTGTTGTCTTTAGTTCTCGAGATATTTCTAATAGGCCAGTTATCTGCCTCACCCTATATATACTGTGTAAATTGTTACTCTGTACAGTCTGATATGAAATAATTTTCATCCGTTAAACAAATTAGTGAAGGTAAAAATAAATTAAGGGTAGAGTGACTTTAACACCATTTGTTTATAATAACCATCCAAATAACATTTAGTTTTAATTACATTAGTCTTATCTCTTTTACTGCGACAAGTAAAAAGAACTGCTTTTCGGTCTTCTGTTGTTCGGTCTAGTGAGGTTTCGGTAAAGTGCTTTTCGGTCTAATAAGTTCGGTATACTGCTTTCGGTCTAATGATTTCGGTCTGTTTACAGTAAACCCTCGTATCCATATGTAAGGACCGGTTTTATCAGGGTTTTGCATATTCTGCATTTGGTTTTCTCGTGATGTTGTTAGATCTTGGATGTTTAATTAGTCCATTATATGTTTTATTAGCAATATGTATTCTTCTCTTAACTTCCTCGCTAACATTGTTATCTGCGGTAACTAGTTAACTAGTGAACGAGTGAATATATAAAATTTTTCATGGTTGCGATGTTATAGTCTCCTATTATCAGATTCTATAGGTTTCTTTAGCCTGTCGATTTGCTGGCCTTCATGTTTTTATTTCATTAATATTTAGACAACTGTTTTGTGCCGCTCTAACATGGAACATTCTAACAATAGAAGCCGTTCTAACATGGATTGTATCTGTTAGTGCGTCTTGAATTCGAATTTTGCTCTGTACCTTACGTGTTTCTTTTACTATATCAATGAGTTGAGTTAGAATGTTAAAGTATTTCAGGATGTGGATCAGAAAATATTAATGTATACTATCATAGGCACTCTCAAAATCAATGAAGAGATGATATGTGTCTATATTAAATTCACTAGTCTTTTCCAAGATTTGCCTCAAGACTAAGATTTGATCTATTGTGGACTTCTGCCTGCAGAAACCACGTTGATATCCGTCAACTAACTATTTGTTCCGCATATGGTCTCAATCGCTCATACACAACATTTGACAGTATTTTATATGCCACAGTCAGTAGCGTTATTGCCCGGTAGTTTTTACATTGAAGCTGATCTCCTATTTTATGTAGTGGAATAAATACTTCGGTATTCCAGTCTTGTTCCAGTTGACAGCCAACCGGCTCTGTCCCGTCATGTAGCTGACCGACTATAATAACTTTTATTTATATTCAATTTAGAATGTGTGTACTGATTTTCAGCCTTAGTAAACGGATTTAATTACCTTCGTAGGAAAGCAACTTTGATACCCTCTCAGTAAACCCTGTTCTACGTTTCGCTTGACCGACCGCAGTATGTTTCTCTACACAATCACAATAATCAACTGTGAAAAATCTAGCTTTAGTAAATTCAAAGAGATTTTTCAGCGCTGCCTCTTGGACTTATATGTCTGGTTTGATTTATGGATAAATTATTCGCCCGCCATATTCTATGGCCAGGTTAAACAACAACGGGGACAACGGATCTCCCTCTCTCTAACTTGTGCAAAGGAGTTACTTACGCACATACAGGGTGATTGATTAGTGGGGTAAAGCTTAATAGACCCGCTATAATAATAGATATATCACGAAGAGCAAAACTAAGAACTTACAAGACCGTAATAAGGCCGATAGTAACGTATGCTTCTGAAACATGGGTCACAACAAAAAAACATCAAGAGTTGTTATTAGTTTGGGAGAGGGAAATACTGCGCAAAATCTTCGGTGGGAAAAACTTTAATGGACAATGGGTTAGAAGAACAAATAAGGAACTAACTGAGCTCTATCAAGATCCTAACATACTAGCAGTAATAAAGGCGCAAAGACTTAGATGGTTGGGCCATGTGCAGAGGATGATTCCATCTAGAATTCCCAGAATGGTACTATCTAGTGCATTGGCAGGGAAAAGACGAAGAGGAAGGCCGAGGTCACGATGGAGTAATGGAGTTAGAGAAGATATGAGAAGAATTAACGTAAGGAACTGGGAAAGAAAAGCGACTGACAAAAGGGAGTGGAAAAGAATAGTACATCAAGCCATGGGCCTACTAGGCTCGTAGTGCTTACATATTATTATTATTATTATTATAGTAATAGATAGCAATAAAAGTTAATAACAAAAATTTTAGCCACCTTTGAGCTTCACATTACAAAATTAGTTAGAATGTTACAGGGTATTCGATAACACAGTGGCAGCCTAAACTTATATTTTTTTAAATGGAACACCCTATATTTTATTTTAAATTTGAGATCCTGTTAACTTCTCCATTACAAAAATATAAAGGTTTGTTATGTTATACAGGGTATTTACAAAGTTATAACCAATTTTATATGAAAATCGTAACAAGTTTAACTCCCTGTATAAATAAAAATTAACAAAAGAACAATGGTTTATTAATAACATATTTTTTACGTATTGTCAAAATTTTCAAGAATTATTGATATTGCTAATTTTCTTTATATCAAATACAGGGTGAGTCAAAACGCAACTACATTATTTTCTCAGTAATTTTAAATGGAACACCCTGTATTTTATATCACTATTGAAAAGTGCCATTACCGTACTTTAATTTTTAGATAACATTCCCTATGTCTAAATTTATTAGTTCTCGAGATATTTTCATTTTTCAATGGACCAGTAGCGTGGCCACCCAAATCACCAGAATTTAATAAACTGGACTGATTTTTTGGGGTTACGTTAATAATTAAGTTTATAAAATACCTCCAACAACAAGGGATGAGATAAAAAATAGAATAGAAAGTGTATTTTGATGTGTTAATTTACAAAAATGCTTCGTAGAGTAAGTAGCTCATTAAATGATCGTTTTTAGGCGTGCATAAATGTGTTAGGAGGTAATTTTGAACACCTTATGTAATTAAATATTAAACATATTTTATTAAAAGTAGCTTCTTATTTTTTCAAACATGTTTTTTTTTGCAAAATGTATTACTGATAAATTAGTTTTCGTTCTTTATTTGTTACTTTGTTACATTTACATAAAAAAGTAGTGTTTAGTTGTTTTCACAAAATGTTGTATTTTGTGTTTGTGAGTTTTTTTGTAAAATTTATTACATTTATTACTACTTTTCTTTCTTTATTTGTTACATTTACATAAAAAAGTAGTTTTTAATTGTTTCAAAATTGTTGCATGTTGTGGTTGTGTTTATTTTTGTAAAATGTATTACTAATAAATTATTTTTGTTTCTTTATTTGCTATATTGTTACATTGATTACCGGATTGATAATCAGTAATCGTTAATTGCCATTTTAGTCATGGCTTACTTAAAATTTAGATAAATTTATACACCTAAAATAATGTGCTCTGAAAAATAAAAATATCTCAAAAACTAATAAATTAAAACATAGGGAATGTTATCTAAAAATTAAAGTACGGTAATGGTACTTTTCAATAGTGATATAAAATACAGGATGTTCCATTTAAAATTACTGAGAAAATAATGTACTTGCGTTTTGAATCACCCTGTATTTGATATAAAGAAAATTAGCAATATCAATAATTATTGAAAATTTTGACAATACGTAAAAAAACATGGCATTAATAAACCATTGCTGTTTTGCTTATTTTTATTTCTACAGAGAGTTAAACTTGTTACGATTTTCATATTAAATTGGTTATAACTTTGTAAATACCCTGTATAACATACCAAAGCTTTATATTTTTGTAATGGAGAAGTTAAGATGATTTCGAATATAAAATAAAATATAAGATGTTTCATTTAAAAAAAAACGTATGTTTGGTCTGCCACTGTGATATCGAACACATAACATTATAACTAATTTTGTAATGCGAAGCTCAAAGGTGGCTAACATTTTTGTTATTAACTTTTATTGCTATATATTACTATAGCTGATCTATTAAGCTTTACCCCACTAATCAGTCACCCTGTATGTGTTACCGCAGTTAGTTTCTTGGGTACGCCGAGCTCAATCATTGCCTTCCATAATGTTGAACGATTAATTGAATCATAAGCCTGTGTATTATTTTCTCCTGAAGCTTTATTTCGTTTCATTTTCTTTAGCGTATTCCTTATTTCGTCTGTTGATATTTCAGGCATCCATTCCGATATAAAATATGTATGTTACAAAAATATTCAAAAGTATCTGGAGATGTAATAATTGGAAAGCCTCAATTTGCATTCAATTTTTTTGGAGATTTCGCCAAAAGGAAAACAAAACAAACGGAAAACATATAAAACTATTAAGGTGAAACAGTAGCGATCAACAGGTAGCGAAAACGCATTCCAAGATTGCGGCTGTAATTTTGAATATTTTTTCGAGATATTTGGCACACGTATTCGTAATATAATAAAGAATGGCGGTACAGAGCCCAATTTAAATAATATATTAATATGTGGAAATTACTCTGTAATTAAATACAACATTAAAAAAACGAGCCTGTACCGCCATTAAGAAGAACAAAAAAATACACTTTCTTCAAATAAACTTTTTTATCCGATGCCTAGATTTTGTGTCATTTTGGAACTACTAATGAAATAAAAAAATTTAGTAGTTCCAAAATGACACAAAATCTAGGCATCGGATAAAAAAGTTTATTTCAAGAAAGTGTATTTTTTGTTCTTCTTAATGGCGGTACAGGCTCGTTTTTTTAATATTGTATTTAATTACAGAGTAATTTCCACATATTAATATATTTTAATTATAATTATTAAATTAAAATTTTTAAAAATTAAATTTTTTTATTTCATTAGTAGTTCCAAAATGACACAAAATCTAGGCATCGGATAAAAAAGTTTATTTGAAGAAAGTGTATTTTTTTGTTCTTCTTAATGGCGGTACAGGCTCGTTTTTTTAATGTTGTATTTAATTACAGAGTAATTTCCACATATTAATATATATTTTAAATTGGGTTCTGTACCGCCATTCTTTATTATATTACGAATACGTGTGCCAAATATCTCGAAAAAATATTCAAAATTTCAGCCGCAATCTTGGAACGCGTTTTTGCTACCTGTTGATCGCTACTGTTTCCTCTTAAGATATACATCAGCGCATCATCAAGACAAAAAACGAGTTCCAAGATTGCAGCTTTAATTTTAAATATTTTGTCGAGATATTTGGCACTTCTTCTTCTTCTTCTCGTGCCATATCAGATTTATCCGACGTTGGCGATTACCATTGGGAAGGCTTCTCGATATTCTGCAATTAGACCAGTAAGGATCTGTTTTTAGGTGGATGTGAGAGGTGGCATTCAGATTTTTGCGGATAAAGTTAGGTGATAACTTCGTTAATAATAATTAAATTATGCTCCTTCTCAAATATGCCCGGAACATAAATAAAAAAATAAAATATTTAAAAATTTCAAAAAATTTCTTTTTTTTTTTCTATTTTTTTTGCTTATAACTTAAGAACTTTTCATTTTAGAACAAAGTCCTATAGGAATAAAACAAATATAATTAAATTTTCTATCCGATGCAATTGGTTAAAAATGTCTTAATTTATCACCCTTGCTTCAAAATAGCAATAAATATAAAATAGGGGGGCAAAACAAGCCTGTCTTTATTCAATGATTTTCCATCACTTAGGTTACACTTGGAACCTTCCTAATTCGCTTAGAAAATTTTTGTAATGTGCTAAAACCATACACCAAATTTCATTAAAATTGACTTACTAGATTTTGCATAATAATTTTGCAATCTAAACTTTTTTTTTGAATTAAATTTTTTTAAAACCTTGCACAACAAAACTGGAACATACAAAGATTTGTCAATTTTTTTACATATAAAGAAGTACTCCAACTATCTAATGCACTTTACAGAATTGAAATCGGATTATTTAAGCAGCCTCAGCAATGTTTTAAAGCTATAAACAATTTTTTGGCTTATAAACAAATTAGTGCTGTGGACAAGAATGGGTGCTACGGGCTCCTTTATTTAGATGGGCTTACCCAAGTTTTTTATGTATTTTGACCCGTAGAACACGAATTTTTTGGGTAACAGTTGATCCGGGTGTCGATAAAGTTGTTATAAACAAAGAACTTGAGGAATTACATAAAATCGATTTTTCGCAAAATAAAACATTTTTTTGTGTTTCTTGGGTAATTCTAAGCAAAAAATGTTCCTACAAGTTTTTTCGTAGGATGCATAGTTTTCGAGATAAACGCGGTGGAACTTTCAGAAAATCGAGAAATTGCAATTTTTGAACGCGAATAATGTTTGATTAAAAAATAAAATAGCAATTCTGCTGACAGCATTTGAAAGTTTAAGTCAAATTATACCGGTTTTAATTATTTGCATTGCTAAAAATTAATTTTTTATTATTAAACAAAGCTATTTGTTTATAAGCCAAAAATTGTTTATTAATTTAAAACATTGCTGGGGCCCCTTAAATAATCCGATTTTAATTCTGTAAAGTGTATTAGATAGGTAGAGTACCTCTTTATATGTAAAAAAATTAGTCAACTTCTAAATGGTCTACTTTTTGTTCAGAAAGATTTTAAAAAATTTGAACTTTTTTAAAAACATTTAGATTGCAAATTTATTATGCAAAATTTATTAGGTCGATTTTAATGAAATTTGGTACATGATTTAAGTATGTTACAAAGAATTTCCTAAGTGAATTACTAAGGTTCTAAGTGCCACGAAAGTGGTTAAAAAATATTGAATAACAACAGACTTATTTTGCCCCCTTATTTTGGATTTATTGCTATATTGCAGAAAAGGTAATACCTTAAGACATTTTTTACCTGTCGTATATCATATAAAATTTAATTATCTTTATTTTATTTCTGTACGACTTTGTTCCAAAACGAATCGTTTTAAAGTTATAAGTAAAGAAAGCAGAAAAAAATTGATGTTTTTCGAAATTTTTAAATATTTTAATTTTTTTATTAATGCTCCGGGCATATTTGAGAAGGAGCATAAGTCAATTATTATTACTGAAGGTGTCACCTAACTTTATCGGCAAAATTCCGAATGTCACCTCTCACATCCAAAAACAGACGTTTTTTCGCAGATCCTTACTGGTCTAAATATGGAATAATTGCCCTGCATTTGATATCTGAGTCCACTCACGAATGTTTTTTAACCAAGAAACTTGTTTTCTTCCTACACCCGTACGGCCCTCTATTTTGCTTTTAAGGATCAGCTGTAATATTGTACAGTGGAACCTCGATAAGTCGGCCTCCGATAACCCGGAAGTCCGGTTAACTTGGACCGATTTCCATCAGACAAAACAAACATTTTTTCAGTTTGACTGAGTTTATTACCAATAAATGAACAATACTGTATACAACCGTACGTAGTTTAGATGTACTGTGCACATAGGCGCCCATACCCATGGGCAGGGGGGCAGTGGTCCCCTAGCTTTTCGGATGCTTTAAACTATATACTGTTATCCATAGTGTACAAAATGTAATGTGCAAAATCTTCACGTCTGGCCCCCCTGAAAATTTTTATATGGGCGCCCATGACTGTGTATATTATATGTATTTCACGTTTTTGCAATTATAATGGAGTTTATCTGTAAGTATACTATATTTTAGTAATTTTTACCATATTCTCCGGCTAACCCGGATTTTCGATAACCCGGATCGGCCGCGGTCCCAATTAATCCGACTTATCGAGGTTCCACTGTATATCGACTTCCCCTCACTACATGTCCCAGATAAGATATTTTTTGATGTTTAACATTATTTAGCAGTTCTTTGTCTTTGTTGACCTTCCTTAGTACTTCTTCATTAGTTTTTCTTGCTGTCCAAGGTATCTTCAACATCCGTCTATGAATCCACATTTCCAATGCTTCAATTCTCTTCATGATCGATACTTTTAGCGTCCACACTTCTGCACTATACAAAAGTACGGACCAAACATAGCACTGGACCATTCTTTGTCTTAGTTCTAAACTGAGATGATTATTGCAAAGAAGTGACTTCATTTTCATAAAAGTAGTTTTAGTCATTGCTATTCTACGTTTTGTTCCTATGTCTGGATCTAGTTGGTCCGTTATCACAGTTCCTCTCAGATATTTGGCACTCATATTCGTAATATAGTATCTAAGGAATGGCGGTACAGAACCGAATTTGAGAAATATTAGTATGTGAAAAATACTATACAGGGTCAGTCACCTCTAACGCGACGGAGGATTACAGCGAAATGCTAAAATATTTGAAAAAAAATTAAATTAAATAGTCTGTACGTTGATAAAAGCTACATTTTAAAATTATTTTGAAATATACAGGGTGTCCCAATAAATGGCGGCGTATCAAAGTTATATTTTTTCTTATAGAACACAATGTATTTTATTGAATTTTTTAATTATCTGCAAAAAATAAGGTATAGTTTCATAAGGCTTCCCTATACCTATGTACAGAGTGTTCTGAGTTATGTTGACTTTTCTTAAAATGTAAAGTTTTAAAAGAAGGCTTATTCTCAAGTTATTTACGAAATTATAAAAACAATACTTTTACCTCTAAATAGTTGGATATTGGTTGAATGCATTCCATGATTAATTATTACACATTTGTCTACAGGGTGTTTAAAATTTACAGGTTCATTAGTGGAGTATTCAATGTGTCATATGATACTTATTTTAAAAGGAACACTATGTATATTAATAAATAGTTGTACTAAACAAATTTACCTCCTTCGAATGGTATATGGATGTACTATATCTAGGTGTCATAGTTTTTGCGTAATTTACAATTATTTAAATTCTTAATCTGTAAATCAATTTTAAAACAAAAGATGTAGTTAATTAATGTCATTGTATGACATTGTCAGTTTATGACAGTACGGTCCGGTAATTATCAACACTATAAACATCGGTGTATGTTCAATTTTTTTTTACTTAAAATGGCTTTGGCAGAGCCAATTACATTCAAATTTAATTGTTCCTAAAAATGAATAATCACGATATCTTTGAAAGAGTAGACATGCTACTTTTCATTGGAGAATATTTTTAAAATTGTCTCTTAGCTTCTAAAGTTTACGCTTAAAGGTATCCTGATAGAAGACACCCAAAAGGGCGTTTTTAAAAGATTTCTCGATAGGTTCCGTGCTACTGGTAATGTTGCATAGGTACGAAAAGTTAAATAAAAATATACCATTTATTTTTAATGACGTCATTTAACTTGATGTCCTGCTTTCTGTTACGGAAAACCCAAAAACTAGTACGTGAAAAATTTCGAGTCAATTGGAAATCAGTCAAACGAGTGTATGTAGAATACATAAGAAAAACCACTATCATCCGTATAAAACTCAACTACACCAGCATTAGACAGAAAAGGAACGTTCTAACTATTCATTTATAGACTTAAGAATTTGGAAAAGATCCTGATTTTTTTTAAGAATGTATTGTGTACAGACGAATCTACCTAAAAATTCACAAGGAAAAAATTTTCCTGTGGTTGGCTGTATACCATGAAATACAAAAAACAGTAAAATCAAGTATAAAAGGTATATTTAAAAACACTCAAAAGGGCCACATCAAAATCGCAGCTAGTTTTCGACTGGCTTACCAGTGCGATCAATGAAATGTAACCAGTGAAATCATCAGTGCTTACGTGCAATGTACATGCTAACCACCAAGATAGTATTTAACAAAAATATGTGGGTCAAAGCCCAGTAAAAGAAGTCCGTCAAGGAAACATTGGTTTAAAAAGCTACATTAGATATGGATGTTTAAAATATTTAGCTAATCTGCCCGAGGTACAATCTGAGCTGTGGATTTGACTTGTTTACCTGTTAAAAATATGACGGTAAGTATCTACCTGCTTTTTATAATAATGGTCTAGTTAATAGACAGCTTTCATTTTATTATGATACAGTAAACAAACATTTTACTGTTGATCACCAACACCGAAGTGTTAATGTTTGGGGCTGTATTCTGAGCGAGTACGTTATCGATCCATATTTTTTTACGAAAATCTGAATAGAGCAGCTTTTTTAAATTTCTTAAAACAAGTTTTTTGGATCTTTCTTAAAACCTTCCACTTAGCGTGCGAACAAACATGTGGCTCCAATTGGACGGAGTTCCTGCTTATTTTTGTCGTGATGTTAAGAACAACCTCAACATAAAATTCAGAAATAAATGGATAGATAGATTCGGTCTATATATTTGGCCACCTAGGTCACCAGAATTGACCAAGGTGAATTTTTTTAAATGGGGTTATATTAAAAATATTGTAAATGCTACACTTCCTACCCTACTACTGCAGATGATATTTTTATGAAATTAAGAATTTCGAACGCTTTTACGTTTATAACACCAGCTATGTTAAATAATGTAAACAAATCATTTAAAATCGCTTGTTGTATAAACATTTTGAACATGTATTACATAACTGATTATTTCATTCATAGGAGATTCTGACCAATAGAAAGCTACAGAAATCTGAATTAAATCGATAATTTTTTATAATCTCCCGTCGTTAAGTATATTACGTCAGATGCCCTTCGTTGCTACGAAAAAATACATTCAGTGACACTAATGACAATTAATGTTTTAAAAATCATAAAAGTGATGACTTTCAATCGTCAAATATTTATAAAAACTGTGTGTTTAATGGTACTTACATAAATAAATTACAATAAAATTTTGGTTTTGAACAGTTTTATTCATGAAATAATCGCAACAAATTGCACTCGACCTCTGAAATTAATATAGAATTTTTGCTCTCGTGACACTTTGACATAATTTCACTCGCCTTCGGCTCGTGGAATTAAAACTGTCAAAGTGTCACTCGGGAAAAATTCAATAATTTCAGAGCTCTTGTGCAATTACTACTGATAATTTTTTAATTATAGTAAGTTGTGGTTCATTTTGTATTTAGTTATTTTCTTAATATTATTACTTAATAAAGAAAAAAAATTATTTTACAAATCAGCAAATAAAAATATATCTACGTATTTATTTACAACTATGTACACTCTATAACAACTATGCCAAGGTGGTGGGTTTAAAAATCGAGAGTGACAATTAATATTTTTAATATCGATGTACCGTTTAAGAAAACTGTAAATTACGCAAAAACTATGACTCCTAGTTAACGTGTGATCCAAAATTATTGTCACCATAGGTGGCTCTGAACGACAGAGATAGCTATATAATGCATGTCTATTATTAATTCAGATATACTTTCCAGTTTACGGCAACTTTAACAGATACTTGTCAGTGTACATACGTCAACTTAAAAAAAAACTATAATTGAACATAAAAAGTAGCAGAGGAAGCAAAATTTTAACTTTATACGAATTAAAAGGTCTTGAGATTGGGTATCTTTTCAACGTGTTTTCAATCTTTATTCTTTGTTTGGAAAAGTGATCATAACAACAATGAATATAGCCGCATTTGGCCGTGACGTCACACTCTGGCGGTCTTTCGGATTAAAACAAGACATACGTAATTTTTTGCACGGATAACTTTGATCCCAATAATTGTGGATCGCTCGATATAAAACATATACCATATACAATTCGAAAGAGGAACAACCTATGTTTAGTGTAATCCTTGATTAATATACATGGTGTTCTAATAAAATAACCATCATATTATGCTACATTTAATAATCCAATAATGAAACTGTAAATTTTGAACACCCTGTAAATAAATGTGTAATAATCAAGCATGGAATGCATTAATTATAAAATAGTTACCAGATCGCATTGTCATAAAATGACAATGTCATACAATGACATTAATTAGCTTCATCTTTTGTTTTAAAATCGATTTACAGATTAAGAATTTAAATAATTGTAAATTACGCAAAAACTATAACATCTAGGTATAGGACATCAATATACCATTCGAAAGAGGTAAATTCGTTTAGTATAATTATTTATTAATATGCGTGATGTTCCCATTTAAAATAAGCATGATATGACACATTGAATACTCCACTAATGAAACTGTAAATTTTGAACACCCTGTAGACAAATGTGTAATAATTAATCATGGAATACGTTCAACCAATATCCAACTATTTAGATGAAAAAGTACTGTTTTTATAATTTCTTTATAAACTTTACATTTTAAGAGAAGTCAACATAACTCAGAACACTCTGTACATAGGTATAGGGAAGCCTTATGAAACTATACCTTATTTTTTGCGGACAATTAAAAAATTCAATAAAATACAGGGCGTTTCAAAAGAAAAAATATAACTTTGATACGCCGCCATTTATTGGAACACCCTGTATATTTCAAAATAATTTTAAAATGTAGCTTTTATCAACTTGCAAACTATTCAATTTCAATTTTTTTCAAATCTTTTACCATTTCGCTGTAATCTTCCGTCGCGTTAGTGGTGACTCACCCTGTATACTTAATTAAATAAAATATTACAAAAACCAGTCTGTACCGCCATTAACAAGAAAAAATAGTATATTGTACAACAAGTGAGAAAAAGACATATTTCTCACGAGCGCAGAAGCTTGTTGGCACGATGGCACGAGCCAATCAAGCGAGGGAGAAATGTGTCATTTTCTCATGTGTTGTACACTGTACTTTTTCTATGGATGCGGTTTTGTCAAGAGTTCAAACTTCAAAATTAAATAATTTAGGTGCTTTTAGCATAGGCGTAACCAGGATGATCCTAAGGGGGGGGTTACATCTACTTGAAAGGGGGGGTTACAACTACTGGAAGGTATCTGAGAGCTATTGTGTTAAGCGTATAGAGCTCAAAGTACAACCCAATGGGGGGGTTACAACCCCCAAAAACCCCTGGTTACGCCTATGGCTTTTAGGTATATTATATGCATAAATTGAAATAAAATATTGTGCCTTCATCTTTGCTGGTGTCACATACTGCCGATGCACTGTTGCCAAAGGTTCACATAACTTTCAAATTTCGAATTTCGACCTACTAGGCTACTATCTAAATATATCAATATCGAATACAAATTTATGACGAGCTGATGTACATAGCCTGTTAAAATTCTACGTTCAGCAATAATTGGTTTACTTACCTTAATAGCTTGATTTTCTGTATCGAAGTGTCCTTGTCTAACTCTATCGATTTCTTTTTGGGTTACACCGGGAATGTAAATTTCACAGTTGTCGTGCCACATTTGAAAGTCGGTCTTCATTGGTTCACCAAATTCCTACAAATAAATAGTATCAGCTAACTGTCACAATGAAAAATATTGTGCATATACAGGGTGATTCTTTGGTTCGAGTTCCAATTAGACGTTAATAGAATACCTAAAGGCACGTATCCAGTGCGAAAAAGTAAATCCCATTTAAATACATTGTTACTTAACGCACACTTTAAACCCTTCACACACTGCTATCTATAATGACAGTTTCCACAAACTAAAAACCTATATTTAATATCAGCGCCCCCGTAACCGGGCGTGCAACGCGTGCGGCGCACGCGGGCCTAACCCCAAAGGGGCGCCAAACCGAAGGTTTGGTAAATAAGAAATATTTATTTTAAATGAGATAATCATTTTTTAAATACAATTTTAATTATTTCATGAACAGCTAGATAAATCTCAAAAATCAAATATTGTGTTATTACTGAAAAAATAATTATTCCCGTGTTGAACTTACTCCATCAAAAATATATTACATTTTGTTGTTCCTTCCTAATTTTTTTCTTTGAAGTAGATTGAATTACGCTTGGCATACCATCCAATCGATTTTATGTTGTAAACCAGTGGTTCCCAACCTTATATGTCTGGCGACTCACTTTCTGATGTTTTTCATATTCGCGGCCCATCCCTCACCCATGATGATACACAACTTGCTGGATCAAGCAGTTTTTCTCGTATAATTTGAGCTCCACACTCTCGCCGAAGTCGATCGAGGTTCAACAAGTACGAGAGTGGAGACGGCCACCTTGTGCAACTTTGCCTCACTTCGTTCTACTTCCATTCTCTGTCGGTCTGGCGCGTCCGAGTCAAAGGGATCTTTGTCGGTATCGCACCGCTTGAATGTGTTCCTCGCGAAGTAGAACGAGTGTGTAGAGAGGTATGGTATGTTAAACAGTAAATGGTTAAGTTCAATTAGTTACCACTATAAACAGCCCGGATTAAGCGATAATAGTATAAAAGGCCCGGTTTCAGGTAAAATTTATTTTAGGCTTTATTATGGGAGTACCGTCTAGTCCGTGTTAATTGCAAAAGACCAACTCTGTCTACCTCGGTGGCTTATCGCTCCGGGTGGGTCTTAACAATGGGCCAGGTCAGATAAATTTAATAATATTTACGACCGCACTAATTGAACTCAAACCATTTACTTTTGAACAAAACATACTTCGGACTTCGGTCAACTTTGGCGAAGTAACTTCGCCGAGAGTGTGGAGCCCGTTTAAAGTGAATCTTTTACTCGAATTTATGATAATTACCCTTAAGGAAACCAATAGTTTATGACTTATGATTGTGTATTTGACTTGAGTATTTTTTCCTTCTCGTCTATGCGTTTGTTAGGCACAAACATTATTTGCTGTTACTGGTGAAGGGGTGGTTTCCTGCAGTGATAGGTTTAAAATTTTATTTTATATTGGTGTTAATAGTTATTACCTACGACTAGGTATTATTGCAATATCCGTTGGGTTTGTTCTGCCCTGATTTTAAACTTTTGTTTTCGTGTAGAAAATATTGGACAATCTTTTTTTATTTGTTGTTATTTTAAGTGATGTGGAAATTAAATTAATTGTGAAAATGGTAAGTATCTTAATCATTGTATAGAAAAATAATAATTCATTTTAAATAGTTATAATCGGGTTTCCTCTAATGAAATCCAAAATTTACAATTTATTTGAAAAAAAAAACAGAAAATAATTAAGATATTGTGCCTGCGTAACTTGGAACCATATGGGAAACTTTTTTATTATTATTTTACGGAAAAAATTTATTCTTCATAAAATGCTTTGCATAGTCTATAATCTAAAATGGAACCTAATATAAAATTGTGTCAATCTTATGAGTATCAAAAATATGAATTTCGATCAAGAGTACCTTATATTTCACAATATCGAAAATTATTATTACAAAAAGTTGTTTGGAATTAATTAAAAACTATGTTTTAATATGCAATTACATCCTTTTAATTGAAATACAGATACCCAACGCCCTTTTCATTTAGTACGAATAATGCGATAACTCTTTTATTGTTATTGAATTAATTAATTAATAATAATAAAAGAGTTATAACATTATTTGTAATAACTAAAAAGGGTTAATTATTAATAATAAAAGATTTATCACATTATTATTTCTAATAAATTTAAAGGGCGTTGTTGAAAAGTACAATTAATGTACGATAAAAAGTTCTTTCTAAAAAGCTTTGCATGGTCTAAAATCTAAGATGCAACCATCAAAACCTATCTATCAATTTTTTTCAATTTTATAATAATATGAGATATATGTAAAAAAATATGAGTTTCGATCAAAAGTAAAGTGCCTTTCTAGACCACAATATTTGAGGCCTTTAGAACACAAGGGGTATAAGTGACAAGTTTTGAGAAAACAATGTTCAAAATTCTAGACAAATTTAAAAAATCTAGGTATATAGGAACCACTTGTTTTTAATGACATGTCATTTTTGATCATTTTATTGTTAGTTTATGTAGAAAGTTTGAAGCCACCATGTTTTATAAGTGTTTGGGAGTCAATTTTTGTATTTACAATCTGATTTTCTAAAATAGT